>NC_045444.1:120525471-120576779 GCF_002776525.5 Piliocolobus tephrosceles
CCTAGAACTTAAAGTATAATAAAAAAAAAAAAAAAAAAAAAAAAGCTGGTGCCTGATTTCTACCTGGGCCATCTGATCAGAACCTCCGGGGGTAGTGTTTTGGTGTCTGTGCTGTTTTAGGAGCCTCAGACAGCTCTGGTGTGCAGGCAGGGTGGGCCTGAGAACCACTAAGCCAGGCGGAGACTTCCTGTCTTCATCTGCCACTCACTCCTTTCAGGAGGAAGAGAAGTCAGTTGCTCCAGGTGACTACTGGAGGATGACCTGGATGTTTCCAGTCCAGCTCTTTACTTTCTTCTTCTTCAGCCTGCCTACCTTCAGGGAGAGTGTGCTCTGGTCTATCAGGGACTGCCTCTAAGGACCAAGCCCTGTGGGTGTCTAGCTGTGTCCCGGCCAGGTGAGTGTCTGCTAATTCAATGGCAAAACATTAGCAAGAGCACCTCGCTGAGCTCTTATGCCATATCTCCAATGGACTTTGGTCAGTGATAAGGTTGGTATTTTCATTTCCTGCCTGGCTCCTCTCTATATCTCCTTGGTTCAAAATGCAGACAGTAAAGAGCAGAGGGGAAAATGTAGGGAATCCTCAGAATGTGTTTCAATGTCTATATTTGTCTTTTTTTTTTTTTTTTTTTTTTGAGACAGAGTCTTGCTCTGTCGCCCAGGCTGGAGTGCAGTAGCGCAATCTCAGCTCACTGCAACTTCCGTCTCCCAGGTTCAAGTAATTCTCCTGCCTCAGCCTCCCTAGAAGCTGGGATTACAGGCGCCCGCCACCATGCTCGACTAATTTATGTAGTTTTAGTAGAGACAGGGTTTCACCATGTTGGCCAGGCTGGTCTTAACTCCTGACCTCAGGTGATCCGCCTACCTCGGCCTCCCAAAGTGCTGGGATTACAGGCATGAGCCGCTGCACCCCGCCCGAATGTCTATATTTGTAATAAAGAAATATGAGTAAATAGAAGCAAATCAAATCCATTCTCTTTGTAACAAACACTTGCTTGTATGTTCCTTTGCTTTTATTCTGGTTTCTAAATTAACCCTCTGGAGATGAGGGACAAATATGTATTTGCAGAGTAAGTGAAAAATTATGGCTATAGAAAGGCAAATTAGGATGGAGCCCTGGGGTTCTAGGACGTGGTCTTTATATGGGTATCAGCTTCAGTATGGTCCATTGAGATTTGCCCAGAGAGTCTGGCAAGGCCACACCTCCCACCGTGGTGTCATCCTTCCTGTGACAGCTCTTGCTTGACGTAGGTTTCACCGCAAACTCAGAGCACACAGCCTGGTCTGGTTTAGCCCTTACCCTAAACCAGAGCAGCCACTACTGCATCGAGCAGCATGTACTTTTTTTAGGGTTTCTAAATCGTATGGAAGAAATGTCTTTTAGGGAATAGTGTACCAAATGATATTTCCAGAAGAACTATATGAGAGTTCCCCAGTCTCACTAACACTTCTTCTTGTTTATCCTTCAACATGTAAATGAAAAATAACATCATGTTGTTATTTAACCTTCAGTTTGTTGATTAATTCTAAGATTAAAACTTTACATATTTTTATGCTGTTTTGAACTAAATGTCTCTTTATTTTCCCCTTAGAATACTTTTCTTATTTTTAAGAGATCTTTATATAGTAAAGTTCATATAGATTAAGACTATTTCTCCCAGGATGTCAACGTTCTTAGTCTGTGGTGGTGGTTTTCCTGATTTTCACAGAAATGTATAAGATCACTCATGATATTACTTTCCTTTATTTCTGGCTTTGATGTCACGCTCTTCTACCTGAATATTTTACGAAGATTCACTTACATTTTCTTCCCTTAGGTTTTATTAGTTTGGAGCAAAAGTAATTGCAGTTTTGCCATTACTTTTAATGGCAAAAATCCCATAAAGATCCAAAAATCCCCTTCATAAACCTTCCCACTCAATTTCCAAGTCTCAACCCCAACATGGATGAGGGTGTTTAAAAGCTGCACAAATAGATTTTAAAATCTGCATTGATATTTCTGTACAGAGGTCTCATGGGAATGCAGTGTCTCAAGCCTCAGGTGAACCAATGGGTTGAGTCTCATCTTAATGTGTGGTTATAGCATTTTACAACCAATGAATATCTTGGACTTGGCAAAGCATGTGGCCAAAGTTGGAAGCTTTCTAGACCCAGCCAACCTGCCAAGTGGTTTCTTCTGGGAAGAGAAACTGAGCATCTGACCATGACCCACGAAAGCTGAGCTGGGAGCCCAAAGGTGGGACACCATACAGTCCCTGCTGGGACTCAAGAGGCTGCAGCAGTTGTTGGGGAGATGCCTTTCAAATGTGCTGGCCAGGTTTTCACATGTGGCCCTGCGTCAGCGATAAAAGCCGCAATGTTCTTGCCTGGGCAGATGCTCCAGCTTTCCTTCCACCTGGCATTGGAAGGCAGGACAGACCCTTCTAGTCCATGTGAATCCTTAACACCAGGACTCACGGACTAATGGACAAGTTTGATCATGAGTTGATAATTGTTGAAGACGGGTGTTAGCAGACCAGATGCATTATACCCTCCAGGAGCAGGCTATTGTGGCTGTTAGTCCCAACCCTTTGCCAGGTACAGGGTGAGGATATCTGCTCCCACTGTGAGGTTAGTTTGAGGATTTTCACAGAGACTCTTTGGAGAACTTGAGGCATGTTCCCCGCAGTGTGGGGCTGAACTGGCCTCTGACTTCCACCTGAGAAGTAGAAAGGCAGAGAGATATTGCCCAGCTGCTGTTGGTGAGCTGACAGAGAGGCAGGCACATAGGAACTGGGATGTGCCCCCAGAGTTTCTTGGATAGAAAAGGCAGAGAGAAGGCCAAGTGCAGAGGCTCACGCTTGTAATCCCAGCACTTTGGGAGGCTGAGGTGGGTGGATCACGAGGTCAGTAGTTTGAGACCAGCCTGGCTAACATAGTGAAAACCCATCTCTACTAAAAATACAAAAATTAGCTGAGCATGGTGGTCCGCTCCTGTAAGCCCAGCTACTCAGGAGGCTGAGGCAGGAGAATCACTTGAACACGGGAGGTGGAGGATGCAGTGAGCCGAGATTGGGCCACTGCACTCCAGAAGCCCGGGTGACAAAGCTAGACTCCATCTAAAAAAAAAAAAGAAACAAAAGGCAGAGAGACACTGAGCAGCTGCTGTCAGTGGGCTGACAGGCGGGCACATAGGAACTGGGGTGTGAACCAAGAGTTTCTTGGGGTAAAGAAGCCATGAGCCTTCCCATTCGGTCCACATGGTGATACCATTGTGGAGAGATGTTCGGTCTTGCAAAATAGAGTCCTTAGAGGGAAAAAACCGTCATCAGAGAAGTTTGAAGTATTGCTGGATTCCTAGGGAGTGGCAAAGGGGTAAGAAGCCAGCTGGCATTTGTCCATATTATGGGAACGACAAGCAAGAAATCCTCAGGGACAGGGGGAAGATTCCTCCAAAGAATTAAGAAATCCTTCTGCAAAAAAGAGTCAGTGTAAATATCTGCTGGTCAAATTGGAACATCCCCAACTGAAATTTCCACTCTTCCTGTAGCTCTACAGTAGCTCCTAAGGGGGTTTGTGTGTGTGTGTGTGTGTGTGTGTGTGTGTGTGTGTGTGTGTGTTTGGGGGGGGGGGGGGTGTTAAGTGGGAACAGGTGGGAGGGAAGTAGAGCAGAAGAGGAGCAGTGCCATCTCCAGCTCAAGCGCAGCCTACTTCCTGCGCAGGCCTGGGCTAGGAGGAGGAGGGGCTGGACATGTGAATGAAGTTGTAAACTTCCACTTCTAGATGGAACTTACATTCTAATGACTAGCAGGAGACTGTGTGTTTTCTAAGAATGGCCAGAAAAGCCAAGAAACTGCCCAATTTTTTATTGGGGCAGAGAAGACCCCAGTGCATGGAATTCATTGCAAGGAATATCAGAAGACCAAATGATGTGATCCTTATACCTAGTGAGTCCTCTGGTTCGATGTGCTGGTTACGTTTAGAATTCCAGGAGAGAAATAGTAGTAAGCTAATGTTGCATTTACCGCCTTTCATGCTCTGCTCTTAAGACTTTCACATTCACCCTTCACAGGTTAAATATTATCCCATTTAACCTTCACAGCTCCCTGGGAGAAGATGCCCTTACCTCGGAGTTGAGGCGACAGAATCACAGATTTAAGTAATTTGCCAAAGTTCATCAAGCAGTCATGGATGCATCTGGGGTAAATTAGAATTCTTAGCCCAGTAGAGTGGTGGAGTTGGGGGTATAGATGGACAAGATTGACCATGAGTTGATCATCGTTGGAGCCGGTCTTAGCAGATGGGGCGCATTATCCCATTCTCTCTATTCTCTTTTTTTATGTTCGGAAATTTCCATAATAAAAAGTTAAAGACTGTGTTGAACACGCAGTTTGGTGAGGATGCTGAAAAATCTGAGGGAATAAATGACTGGGAGGCCTACACCTGTGCATTCTGGCTGAGGCCCAGTCCTGGTGCAGCAGGGATTCAAACCCACCAATCTGCCTGTAGCCCACATTTCCACTGTCTCCCCAGACTGCCCGCTTTGTTGGAATGGCCAAAGGAGAAGTGAATCTGGTGACCAGACCCTTTTGTCCTCTCTGTCTATTACCTGATCCCTGGGTCTCTCCCCACATCCCCGTCTCCTCCTTTTAGGCTGATTGGAATATTGGGGCAACAGGGGGATCCTCCCAAGGACTTGACAGGAAAATCTGATTTGCCCCACGAAGAGTTAAATGAACTGCAGATCAGAATGAAGATTTACAGAAGCTCACTGCAAAGGCAGAATGAGTTTTCAGCTATTAACGGAGGAAGCAGATGCTCATTTGTGTAATGAATAGGTTTCAAGGTCACATTTCTCTCTTTTCTATGAATGCATATTCTTTGTAAAAGTCATTAAAATAATCTGTTGGGGAAAGGGGTTTGATCACAAACACCGAGTATCTTTTACATCTGTGGCCTTCAACCACTAATGTGCCGTTAAAGTGGCTCTAATAGTAGTTTAGGCACCAAACTGTGAACATTTTGTTTTTATTTGCAAGAATTAGAATGGATTTGAGATTGTCCTTATAATATTGTCACAGTCACTCTTCTGCATTCTGCTGCATGTTCTTAAGTGTGAGAGGAAATGGTAGGATCCAGGGTTATCCTTGGACATCTAGGGAAGGTTTTGCACATTTGAAGAACGTGCAAAAGGAAAAGGTTAAGATCCACTATTGTAGACGCTCAATAAATGATTACTGAGTTGAATTGAACACTGAATCTTGCAGTTTCTATTCAGAACAGAAGAGTACAGATAGAAAAATGGATTTCCTTTCATTCCTTTGAACACAAACCTCACCCAGAGGGGATGGTATTTGTGAGCTGAGGGACAGATTATGCTCTTTGTTTATCACCTTTTTCAGGAAAATAACCACAAAGAATTTTTAGTGGCACATCAAACACTGGTTTTGTTAAAAGGTATTGATGATGATAAATTGGCCTTGAATGAAAGGTTTATGGTTAGGAGTAATTTTATTGATTTGGGGCCTGGCTGGTCTCTGGGAACTACAACATTATTTTCGGTAAATCGATTGTGTCTGGTTTGGGAAGGCTTTGCACTACATTTGTCTTAAATTATAGTTAAATAATTAATCACAATTTGTATTTGTTCATGACCTTTAACTGAACTGTCACTGACCTGTGTTGGGCCTTGGAGATCAATTCTGTAGGTGACTCATTAGTTCTTGTGACTTTTCTACATTTACTTGATGGTTTTCTACATTTAAGTTCTTGATGTTTGATGTTTTACTACATTTAAATTCTCTATTAGGCATTGAATTCAGAAATCAAGAATTCTTTTTTGCACAAAGAACGTGAGATTTAGATGAGAAGACATATGCTCTGACTCCCTTTGCAGTTATAGAGAGGCCATGGATATGGACGTCATTTTCCTCTTTTGGAGTCAGATGTTGAAACTCAAGGGCAAGGAAGGAAAAGTAACACTATGAATCCCAGATGAAGACCACCTCCATTCCCCTCAGATCTGGGCCTCTGCTGTGACTTAGGATGTCTGTTCTTATTTTGTTTTCACCCATCACCAAGAATGAAGGCCTCAGTGCCATCTTTGTCTTCTTATTCTCTCCCCTGTCTCCACCATATCCATTTGTTGCAAAAGTTCTCTTGGCTCTTCTATTCTGTCATTCATCTCTTTCACCCATTGGCCCACCCCATTGCTGCTCCTCTGATGCAGAACTTTTAAGGAAGGGGAGTGGGGAGCATAAAGGGTGGCTGCATATGCACTGGCATCCTGGGAGAAAACCCAAATAGAGGATCAGTGTACCCTCTCTTAGATTTTTAGGAACTGAACCTCAAATCTAGAAGTCTGAGTGTGTCCTAACTCACACAGGGAGTTGCCTGTCTAGTCCAGGGTTTCCCAACTGGATCTGAAAAGCCCCAGTGTTCCATGGGTGTGAGCAGCCTTCTGGTGGGCAGATCCAGGCCAGCAGCCCCTATTTCAACCAGACCTTCCAGGCTCATCTCTTTGAAATGATTTTCCATCACTCCTTATGTGTAGGGAAGTGACAAAATTCATCATAGCGGCAAATGACATTTTTGCTTTGGAAAACCCTTCAAGGTGGATCAGGCTATGGGAGATAAAAATGAATTATTTTGCCTTATATGGTGAAGCAGCAGAATGTTTGCTTTTTACACAGGCAGCCCAGTGGACTGAGGGTGAAGAGCTTGCATCTCAATGGTGAAGGTGTATTAGGTTTCTAGGGCTGCCATTAAAAAGTACCAAAAACTGGGTGACTTAACAGAAATGCATTGCCTCACAGTTATGGAGGCTAGCAGTCCAAAATCAAGGTGTTTACAGGACCGTTCTCCTTCTGATACCTGTAGGGGAGAATCATTTCCTATCTCTTCCTAGCCCCTGATGATTGGCCAACGATCTTTGGCATTTCTTGGCTTGTGGCCACCATCGCTCAATCCTCTGTGTTCACAGGGCCTTCTTACCATGTCTCTTCATGTCATCCTCCCTCTGGACAAGTCCATGTCTGTATTCCAATTTCCCCTTTTGACAAAGACACCAGTCTTATTGGATTAGAGCCCACTTTAATGGCCTTAACCTCCACAGAGATCCTATTTCCTAATAAAGTCATATTCTGTGGTGCCACAGATTAGGATTCAACATACCTTTCGGGGGCACACGATTTAATCTATCACAAGAGGAGATGAAGGAAATGCTCACTAGGCAAGAGATTAAGAGGTTGGGATCTTATGGGAGCAAGCCCTTTGGTGAAGAACAGCCAGAAAATTGTTACAAATAGGGAAGTCTGCTATTACATTTGAAGGCAATCCTGGCTGGGCACGGTGACTCATGCCTGTCATCCCAATAATTTAGGAGGCCAAGGACGGTGAATCATTTGAGATCAGGAGTTCAAGGCCAGCCTGGCCAACATGATGAAACCCCATCTCCACTAAAACTACAAAAATTTGCTGGGCGTGATAGCACATGCTTGTAATCTCAGCTACTTCGGAGGCTGAGGCAGGAGAATTGCTTGAACCTGGGATGGGTAGGTTGCAGTGAGCTGAAGATAGTGCCACTGCACTCCAGCCTAGGTGACACAGACTCTGTCTCAAAAAAAAAAAAAAAAAGAAAAGAAAAAGAAAAAGAAATTGAAAGAGTTCCTAATTTTAATCTACAATCACTTTCTTTTTCCCCAAGCCTTTAATAAAAGACCTGTGTGTAACAGCCTTGCTATATTAGTCCATTTTCACATGCTATTAATATAAAGAACTACCCAAGACTAGGTAATTTATAAATGAAAGAGGTTTAATTGACCCACAGTTCTGCATGGCTGGGAAGGCCTCAGGAACCTTACAATCATGGCGGAAGGTGAAGGAGAAGCAAGTACCTTCTTCACAAGGTGGCAGGAAAGAGAGAAGTGCAAAGGAAGAACTTCCGAACACTTACAAAACCACTGGATCTCATGAGAACTCATTCATTATCATGAGAACAATATGGGGGAAACAGCCCCTATGATCCAATCATCTCCCTCCCTCAACATGTGGGGATTACAATTCAAGGTGAGATTTGGGTGGGGACACAGAGCCAACCCATATCACTTGTGCTGGTGGAGCCAGGAGAAATAAAGGAGTGATTGTGTTTGTGTTGCAGGTGAAATGAGAGTGGCTGTTATCCTGGATAACTATTGGCTGGCTAATTGGCTGGGTACTTCACTGGATTGTAAGGAACACTGTCATGATACCAGGGGCCTTGTCATGATCATCATGTAGAACGGTGCTAGGAAACTAGTATAAACTCAACAGACATTTGTTGAATAAATACAAGAATGAACAGCACACAGCAGCTGCAGGAGAACAGGGAATGCTTTGGATTTGAGAGCTGGGCTGATAACAGACATTTATAGATAGTAGCAACAGGACACTTTCTGCTGTTTATCCACCAACCCTCAAATCCCAAGTAGAGTACTGGACTTCCCACAGCTAATGGGGAAGGAGCTCAAGTAGTTCCATTTGCACATGAACAGAAAAGTCCCCCAAAAGACCGCACAACTCAGGGACAATCAGTTTCCATCTCTTTTTATAGTTATCTTTCATATTAGACTTTTTCAGGTAAAATTTACATACAGTGGGTGGAAGGCACAGATCTTAAGTGTACTTGATGCATTTTGACAGTATTCTCTCATGTTACCAACATATAAACAAAATGTACAACATTTCCATCACCCAAGTAAGTTCCCTTGTGCCCCCTTCCAGTCAATGCCCAACACCTTTCTCACAGACAACACATTTTCTTATGTCATTCACCCTAGATTCATTTAACCTGTCACAAATGTCATATAAATAAAATCAATTGCACACAGTTTTTGTTTGGCTTCTTTTGTGCAACGAATTTTTTTGAGATGCTTTCATGTTGATATATGAATTCATGTTTTATCCATCTTTATTGCTGAGAAGTGCAGTTGTTGATGGATATTTGGGTATTTGTTTTTGTCCATTATGAATAACTTCTATAAACATTCTTGCACAAGTCTTTTGTTTAAATGTTTTCACTACTCTTGAGTAAACACGGATAAATGGATTTGTGTTTAAATTTATAAGAATCTACCAAATGGTTTTGCAAAGTGGTTATAGCATTTTACGCTTCCATTGCTCATAGATGACAGTTCTAGTTGCTCCCGGCCTTTGTCAACATTTGGGGCTGTCAGTCTTTATAATTTTAACTTTTTTATATATACACCTTGCCTTTACTGACAGGCCTTTTAAATTTTAGATATTCTAGTGTGTATGAAGTCAATCTCATCGTGGTTTGAATTTGTATTTTCCTAATATCTAATGATGTTTAGCACTTTTTCATGAGCTTATTGGCTATTCCTACATCTTCTATTGAGAAGCTTCAATTAAAGCCATTTGCCCATGTTTGATAGAATTATTTTTTCTGTTAATTTTCAGGAATTCTTATATGTGCTTATATATTTTGGTAAATATATATATATATATAGCGCAAATATTTTTCCTAGTTGGTGGCTTGCCTTTTTCTATTCTCAATGGTGTTGATTGACAGAAACTTTAAATTTTGCTGCAGTTCATCTTACCTCAAAATCTTTTTCCCATTCCCTCTCTTTCTGCAGATTCTGGATCTTTTGGAATGCCTCTCCCAAGACTTAGCAAAACAAAACAAAAATACACATGCCCTTCTCCCAAGGAAAACAGCCTTTTACTTCAGTGTGCAGAGTAGCTCTAGCTCTGTGTTGGTTCATTCCACAAAAACTAATTGAGCACCTGCTATATGATGTGCTGGGCCCCATTGTGGATGCTGCAGAAGTAGCAGTTAAGAAGACAATCAAGGTCTCTGTTCTCATTTCATTCAAAGTGTTGAACCAGATGATAAACAAGTAAGAGATATAACTGGTTGCCATACATAGAGAATTAGTTTAAGAGAGGGTGATAGAGTAATTTAAGGGCTACTCTGAATTAGATTGGCAGGAAAGGCCTTTTGGAGGAGTGATATTTGAGCCAAGAACTGAGTAACAAATAGAAGCCAGCTATGTAAAGATCACCACCTTTGCTGGTGCAAAGGCCCTGGGCTAGGAGCAGCCTAGCATGTGAAGGATGAGTACAGGAAACTAGAATCAGGGCCTAGACCACACGAGGCCTCCCAAGCTGTGGTGGTGGGTGATTGGATTTTAGTTCCATCCCAACGGAAAGCCACTGAGTAGTTTTCAGTAGGGGAGGGTAACCTGTTCTGATTTTCATTGTGAAGGGACCACACTAGCTGATATCTCGCAGTGAATTGAGTGGGAAAGCAAGTGCTTCAGAGGAAAGGTGTTGGCAGCTTCAACTAGGGTGGTCATGGAAGGGGTAGGTAGAAGTAGATGGATTTGGTACACATTTTAGATGGTAGATGGTATGGGACTTGCTAACAGTTTGGATGTGGGATGAAGTGAGTGGGAATAAGTGTCTAAATTTTTCTTAGTGCTTAGATTAAGGGAGCCACTTCCCTCTCCCACCAGCAATCAGAAATGAAAGATACAATGGGAGATTTACATCCCCATTTCCAACCAAAACTTAAAAATGACTGCTATACACTGAAGAGTGATAGCCACAATTTTCTTCCAAGTGAGGAGGCCCTGGTCTGCTGGAAGGTCTTCCTGTTGCTCTGACACACCCTGATCTGCATTCTCACATGAAAAACAAGAGCTCATCACTGAAGGAATGAGCTGAAGCCATGCAGAGTCTCAATGGCTCATCACTGAGCTTGGCACTGAGTTGGGGAGACTCACCAAATGCATGTAGAAACCACAGCGGTCAGTCAATATTTCCTCCCCAGATTTCTAGATTTTCAGCAACACAGAAGCAATAGATAGAGCTGACTTTAGTGGCTTTTTGAAAGGATGATATTTTGGCATTTGGAGTCAATTATTCCAATATTAAACTCCTGGTACCTCCATATAGTTAGATAACTTTGATAGGAATTGAGTTGTCCTACTTGGTGCAGAAGATTGAAAAAGCGTTCCCTGCACATGTTAATATATTAATGAATCTTTAAGAGAAAGGATAGCCCTTCCTATGGTTGAAAAAGCAATTACAAACAAATAGCTTTTGAAGTCTTTTATAATTGCTAAAAGATATCTAATTTATTCATTACATTAGAATGAATTTCATAAGAAGCTATGTGGAACATTTTCTTCAGCTTGGTTCAGTTGTGTGTACTTGTATGGAGGGTCAAGGACATTTTTACAACAAAAAGGACTTGAGAAATGGGGGGACTTCCTGTCATCATGTGCTCAGGACAGCTCCTGTTTGCCACTGTTTTCCAGGCATCCTCTCCACATCCCATCCTCATTCGATCTCATAAGTGTAATCATTTTACAGTTACAAAAAGTGAGATGACCAATAACTCTGATCATGAGGAAAGCATCTGACAAACCCTAACTGAGGGACATCCTGTAACAGGCCTGACCAGTCATCCTCAAAACTTTCAAGGTCACCAAAGGCAAGACAAGTCTGAGAAACTGTCGCAGACAAGAGGAACCCAAAAAGACAGGATAACTAAAAGTAATGTGGTATCTGGGATGGGATCCTGAGACAGAAAAAGATCATTATGAAAAAATTAGGAAATCAGAATTAAGTGGATTTGAGTTAATAATCATGCACCAATATTCATTCATTAATGAGAGAGTATACTGATGTAAAATGTCAGTAATAGGGGAAACCAGATGTGAGATACTAACTGTAGTATTTTCTCAATTTCTCGTAAATCTAAAACTTGTAAAAAAGAACTTGAGAAAAAAAGTGAAGTCCGGAAGTGTGAAGTCTCAACAATGCAGAGATAATCCAAAATTTATAAACTGGATCTCCAATTTGTTTCCAGGTAATTTTCTACCATACTGCATAGTCTATCACGACATATTGTACTATATATTGAAATCTAATAAAACTACACTCTTTTGGAAGTATTCTATCATTTAGAGCTTTTAAGAGCTTCGTGATGTTTCACTTTTTAAATAATAAAATCACTCAAGTTTAACAATTTTGGTTCATACAATTTCACTTCATTAGGTTATCATACAATTATTTACAAAAGCGGCAACATTTTCAAGTAGCCTATTTTAAGATTCTTGCTTCTCCCTCAACCCCAAATTCAGGATATGAACACTCCCACTTTTAAGAGTTCCATAGGAAAATAAACACAAGCCGTAGAAAGTGTGTGTCCAAAAAGCATCTGTGTACTTCTGACATAAACCCATATTTGAGATTCTTTTACTTCACTGACAATCAGGCAAGCTGAATTTAATTGATTATGTCTTAAATTCCTAGTTCAAGGTGAAAAGAAATAAGGATCCTTATTTCAGATTGGAAGTCCCTGGTCAGGGATGGAGTTTTGTCTTCCATCTGTAGGATATTTTCATAACTTTCAATCTGAAAACTCATACCATCAAAGAAACAGAGAACATATAGATGTCAGCTAAAGATACAGAGAACATATGAATGTCTGCTAGCCCTTCCCTTAGGAGGTGCTCAGTAAATACCTGCTCAATTGAAATAAATAATGTGCAGGGAATTTTTTTTATTATTTCTGTTTTTTGGTTGTTGTTGCTGTTGTTGTTTGAGATGGAGTCTCGCTCTGTCACCCAGGCTAAAGTGCACTGGTACAATCTTGGCTCACTGCAACCTCTGCTTCCCAGGTTTGAGGGATTCTCCTGCCTCAGCCCCCCAAGTAGCTGGGATTATAGGCACATGCCACTATGCCTGGCTGATTTTTGTATTTTTAGTAGAGATGGGTTTCACTATCTCTATTGGCCAGGCTGGTCTCGAATTCCTGGCCTCAGGTGATCCTCCCACCTCAGCCTCCCAAAGTGCTGGGATTACAGGCATAAGCCGCCACGCCAGGCATGCAGGGAATGTTTGTAATATAGAGAAAGCAGACAAATAGGGTACCTGAAGTTCTAACTTCTACAGAAATTGAGATTCAAATATACAGGTTCAGCCTCAGACCCAGCACCACCCTGACAATCATAGCAAATATCTCAACACTCTTCTTCATAATTCTCAGGTCCTTTTCATACATATTCTGCCTGGGGAACTCAATATGAGACTCAAATTGACATCATGACATTTTGATCCTGACCTCGTGATGATTTCTTACTGTACTACATGGCTTCAGTGCTGCCTTAAGGGTGCTAGGCTAGTTGTGATGGGACAGAGCACCTGTTGTGGGGTCCTGGTCTCAGACTGAGCTTTAATCTGCTGCTAGTCTGTGGGTTCACAGGGGCTATTAAGAAATACTAGGGTCTGGCTGGGCGCAGTGGCTCACACCTGTAATCCCAGCACTTTGGGAGGCCGAGGCGGGCAGATCACCTGAGGTCAGGAGTTCAAGACCAGCATGCCTCATGTGGAGAAACCCTGTTTCTACTAAAAATACAAAAAAAAAAAAAAAAAAAAAAAAAAGCTGGGTGTGGTGGCAAGTGCCTGTAATCCCAGTTACTTGGGAAGCTGAGACATGAGAATCACTTGAACTTGGGAGGCAGAGGTTGCAGTGAGCCAAGATTGCACCACTGCACTCCAGCCTGGGTGGCAGAGTAAAACTATCTCAAAAAAAGAAAAAAAGGCCGGGTGCAGTGGCTCACACCTGTAATCCCAACACTTTGGGAGGCTGAGGCGGGTGGATCACCTGAGGCTGGGAGTTCAAAACCAGCCTGACCAACATGGAGAAACACCATCTCTACTAAAAATAAAACATTAGCTGGATGTACTGTTGCATGCTTGTAATCCCAGCTACTCGGGAGTCTGGGACAGGAGAATCACTTGAACCCAGGAGGTGAAGGTCGTAGTGAGCCGAGATCCCACCATTGCACTCCAGCCTGGGCAACAAGAGTGAAACTCTGTCAAAAAAAAAAGAAAGAAAAAGAAATTCTAGGGACTATTTGAGGAAAGAGTGTCTTGATCCCTGACATAAACTGGAGCTCAACCCTGTTGGAAAGGACACTGAGTCAGGTGTCAGCTATGTGTGTTCTAACTTCTCCAGGTTGTCTTACTGGTCAGCAAGGCCATTTTGAGGGTTAAATGAGAAATGCACACAAAAGTACTGATATGGTTAGGCTTTGTATCCCCACCCCAATGTCATCTTGAATTGTAATCCTCATAATCCCCACGTGTCGAGGGAGAGGCCCAGGACTCAGTGGAGGTAATTGAATCTTGGGGGTGTTTTCTCCCATGTTGTTCTTGTGCTAGTGAGTGAGTTCTCATAAGAGCTGATGGTTTTATAAGGGGCTCTTCCCCTTTGCTCAGCACTTCTCCTTCCTGCTGTCTTGTGAAAAAGGGACCCTTTGCCTTCTGCCATGATTGTACATTTCCTGAGGCCTCCCTAGCTATGCTAAACTGTGAGTCAATTAAACCTCTGTCCTTTATAAATTACCCAGTCTTGAGCAGTTCTTTATAGTAGTGTGAAAACAGACTAACTAAAGTACCTTAAAATCTGAGGATTCCAAACCCCTTTACATGAACGTACTGGAAATAGGTTTCCTTCTAACAAGCATCATGCTTTGTGCTTTGGAACTAATCATGTGCCAGAAATCGCTTCTGCGGATGAGGGACCTGTCCTTGCAAGCACTGGCCCATGTGCCTTGGTTAGGCTTGAAGAGTCAGAGGCCACAGCTGGCTGTCTTCTGGAAATCTGTCCCTTGATGCTCAGGTTCTGCACCTGGCCGGTGGCAACATCCCATTAGCCCTGAGGGCAGTGGATCTGTGGCTGTATATTGCTGGTTGTCTCCAGCCAGGGTCTTCTTCTGAGCCTTCTGAAGGACCTGGTGATTGTTAATCACTCATCGTCCACTCCATTCTCATCGCATGTATTGTGGATAGTCTCTCTATATATGTGGCTCTCTTCTGTGGAGGCATAAAGGTAGGTTTGGATGCTCCCTGAGGGGAGGGGCTGCCTCTCCTCTGACTTTGCATCTCCATTGTGTTCCTTGGGGTTGGCATAGCCCATTAGAAGCTCTATTCTAGTTCACATACAGGTTCAGGTTGGGCAATCCTTCAAGGGCCCAGGATGAAGAAGGTTCTATCATCCTCAACACATGGTTTCTAAAGTTATCATGGCTGGTTCCATTCCGGCTAATTGAAATGGAGGAGCATGCCGGAGTGCACTGAGGAAGATGTTAGGAAGACACACCCTTGTCTTTACATTCCGTTGGCTGGAACCCAGGCACCTGGCCATGGACCCTGCAAGGGAGGCTGGGAAAGGAGGTCTGTTGGTGTCCTCAGGGAGAAGAGAAAAGAGCTTGGGCTAACAGCCACTTGCCAGATAACAGCTATTTGTCCAGTGGACAAACAGGAGTGAGTGCTCAACAAATATTAATAGGAGTGAATGCTCAATATCTTTGCTGGATGAATGGGTCTATTTTAAAAGTTTGGAATTGTACGTAGCAATGGGCACCAACCACACAGATATGGCCTTCAGAGAATCTCTCAAAAATTACTGTGTTTTTGTTTGTTTGTTTGTTTTTTTCTCCACAGTTTCTATGGATTTTGTTAGGCACAAAACAACTTTATTTAAACCCTGATTGTGTTGTCACTGTGTCCTGGGCAATGAGATCCCACTGACTGACATCAGGTTCCTGCCTTCAAGGCTCTACAGCTATGGACCTCAGAGGATCAGTTGTCTTACTATTAAAGCAGCTGCATTTGCATGGGAGGGTCAGATACTGTTATCTCCATACCCAGAGTTACATTCTCCTCACTGGATTTATCTAAAATCCTTTCAACACAGAACCATATGTTGAAAGCCTTGAAGGAATATTAATCAAACATTTTTTTCCTGTGCTCTGAAGCCCTGATTGAAAATGCACCTGTGTAAGTAGGCTTTTCAGGAAAATTACATACCTTACATTGAAGCAAGCAATCAGGTCTTCCCCACCCCTTCACAATGGAAAAGCAGTGGATATGTAAGAAGACAGCTTAGCCAAATGAAAAAGAGAATAATTTTATTCTAATGAGAATGTGGAGCTGGATCAATTATAGATAAGTGTGCAAACTTACTGAAGTTTTCTTTTTTTCTGTTTTGACGAATAGTTACATGAAAATATCCTAAAGCTTTCTTGCTGCCTGTGGAGGGTCAGAAATGGCTCTTGGTATATTTGAATGCAATCATGAGTATATCTTACAATATCAGTTTCTACTTTAAAAAGGGAGATCTAGTCTCGGGATCAGCGAAGACATGAAATCTGAGAGAGATGAGGAGAAGCAATGTTTGGAGGTGGAGCGGGCTGACATCAGGGCCCATGGAGGATGACATCACCCAGCACACCGCCTCTGCACAGGCCCTTCTTCAGGTTAGCAACAGGAAGCTTTATTTAGCCAATAACCTGAAGGATCATGGAAAAGAATTCCAGAGCCTCTGCTACTCTTATGCCGCTTTGTTTTGTTTGTTTGTTTGTTTGTTTGTTTGTTTGTTTGTTTGTTTTTTGAGATGGAGTCTCGCTCTGTCGCCCGGGCTGGAGTGCAGTGGCCGGATCTCAGCTCACTGCAAGCTCAGCCTCCCGGGTTCACGCCATTCTCCTGCCTCAGCCTCCCGAGTAGCTGGGACTACAGGTGCCCGCCACCTCGCCCTGCTAGCTTTTTGTATTTTTTAGTAGAGACGGGGTTTCACCGTGTTAGCCAGGATGATCTCGAACTCCTGACCTTGTGATCCGCCCGTCTCGGCCTCCCAAAGTGCTGGGATTACAGGCTTGAGCCACCGCGCCCGGCCTCTTATGCCGCTTTGTTAAGGGTAATGCTGCTTTGCATTTCCACCTCTCTTCGGCATGCATCTCAGAACATGCAGCTGTCCATCTTGTTAGTCAACTGTAGGAACTGATGTACTACTTTCTTCTATTAATGTTGCCTAATGTAAGACATCACAGACTAGGCATACACCTAAAGTCCCTGGATCTACTGCTCACTGGAATTCAATTTTCTTTTTCTTTTTAATCCAAGAAACTAGTTTAATTTCGTTCAAGGATTATAAAGTATCATCCTGGCCAGGCGCGGTGGCTCACGCCTGTAATCCCAGCACTTTGGGAGGCTGAGGTGGGCAGATCACCTGAGGTCAGGAGTTCAAGACCAGCCTGGCGAACATGGCAAAACCCCGTCTTTTTTAAAAAATACAAAAATTAGCCAGGCATGGTGGTGGGCACCTGTAGTCCCAGCTACTCAGGAAGCTGAGGCAGGGAGAATTGCTTGAACCCATATCATCCCCACTTTTCATAATGAGGCCCCTTCCTTGTCTGGAGGTCAGGGACAGGGAGGGAACAGGTATTTTGTGGATGAATTGTATAATATTCTAGCATCTGAGATATGTGCAGGTCAGAGTTGAGCATGAAGCCAAATATAATAAACTGGGAAGAGATCAGGAAGTGTACTGATCAAACTCAAGTGGTCAGAACCATATAACAGAAGTTTGTGTGCAGAGTTATGATACAAATTATAAACTAAAGAAATGAACAAGGAACCACTGACAGGGTGAGAATGAATTGAGAGTTGCAATTACCTGAGGCAGGATTCTTTTCCCTGGCAGCTTTGATTTGCTGAGGATCTTATCATAGGTAGGAGATGTTCAATATATTTATTTATTTATCTTATTTTTAAATTTTGTTTTGAGATGGGAGTCCTGCCTTGTCACCCAAGCTGGAGTGCAATGGCGTGATCTTGGCTCACCACAACTTCCACCTCCCAGGTTCAAGCAATTCTCCTGCCTCAGCCTCCAGAGTAGCTGGGATTACAGGTGTGTGCCACCACGCTCACCTACTTTTTTGTATCTTTAGTAGAGACAGGGTTTCATCGTGTCGGCCAGACTGGTCTCAAACTCCTGACCTCATGGTCTGCCCGCCTTGGCCTCCCAAAGTGCTGGGATTACAGGGGTGAGCCACGGTGCCCAGCCAGAGATGCTCAATTTAAATGGTCCCAGATGGGGCAAACAACACCTGCTTACCTTCTTCTCCCAGTAAATCCAGTGGGTGAAGTGAGAGTTACATCCTAGGTCCAAGTTTAGGTCTTACAAGGTCTCATGATTTTACTTGCCCCTTGTTCCATGAAGAGAATATACGTTAACAAGCTTATTGGTCAAGGAGGATGAGAAACATGTGGAGCAGGCCAAGACCCAACTTGTAGCTTATAGCCATCATAGACAATGGCTAGGTCCTCTGAACTATGCTTTTCACCCAATTATGGGAAGCAGAACTCAGCTGACCCCAGCCATTGTCTTTGTTGGCCAGTGGTTTCTTAAACATTTGCAAGATCCAGGACCAGAGCGTACATGCATGCTCTCATACCTTTGAGATGCATCCTCCACGTTGTACGTGAAGGCATTCGAGACCCAAACTTCTGCTATGTGATTCTGGCCAGTTGAGTTTGGTCACTGCACTTCCTGATTTCTTCCCAGTTGATTCTAGTTGGCCTATCCCACCAAGGAACACATTTATTTGGCTGGAATACTTATTTATTTCCATGGGACTGTGTGCTCCTTAAGGCAGAAGCTATTGAGAGAGCCTGGCACATAGGAAGCCCTGAATAAAAGGTTGTTGAGTGACTGAATGATCTGGAGATTTTTTTCTAATTTAAAGAAGTTTTTCTTCGCTTGCTGGGAAATAAATGCTGTACAACATTTCAAATGTAACATTCTCTTAAAAAAAGATAATAGCAGCATTTTGTGTATTTTACCAATACCTTAAGTGTTTACATACTGATATTAGGTGTTATTATGTTATTGACCAGGCTTTATTTATCCCTATGTGTTCTTCCCACAGAAGTACTTGAGTTAGATAGTGAAGTTTTGCACATCAAGAACTCATCATCCCTGTTTTTGAACTTTTAGAAACAAATGTAAATCATTGTTAGCTACGTTTAGGCAAATTGCCCTGCCCATTTCCTACTACTTCATTTCCTGAAGAGTTACAGTTTTACCTGCAGAATTGTGACTAAGGGAATGTCTCCCTTTCTTCATCATTTTCAGAAGGAGTCAGGTATATATGATCATGACTTCACTGCCATTGCCATTCAAAGATGAAATCAAGGTCAGCAAATCAATGTAGACTATTAATTCTACCCCCGTCCTTTTTTTTGAGACGGAGTCTCGTTCTGTCGCCCAGGCTGGAGCGCAGTGGTGCAATCTCGGCTCACTGCAAGCTCCACCTCCCAGGTTCATGTCATTCTCCTGCCTCAGCCTCCTGAGTAGCTGGGACTACAGGTGCCCACCACCATGACTGGCTAATGTTTTGCATTTTCAGTAGAGACGGGGTTTCACCGTGTTAGCCAGGATGGTCTCTATCTCCTGACCTCATGATCTGCCCGCCTTGGCCTCCCAAAGTGCTGGGATTACAGGCGTGTGCCACTGTGCCCAGCCTTTTTTTTTTTTTTTTTTGAGACAGGGTCTTGCTCTGTTGCCCAGGCTGGAGTGCAGTGGCATGATCTCGGCTCAATGCAGCCTCTACCTCCTGGGCTCAAGTGATCCTCCCACCTCAGCCTTCTGAGTAGCTGGGGCCACAGTCATGTGCCACTACGTCAGGCTAATTTTTGTATTTTTTGTAGAGACGGCATCTCATTGTGTTGTCAGGGCTGGTCTTGAACTCCCAGGCTCAAGTGATCCTCCCACCTTGGCCTCCCAGGGTGCTGAAATTACAGGCATGAGCCACTGCACCTGGCTGATTCTTACTTTTATATATAAAGTTGTACCATTGTTTTATTCTACATCTCTTTGATGAGTGTATAAAGAATGTAAAACATAAATTTGTATTATTAATTTGAAACACTATTCCTAAAGAGTAGAATCATTAACAAAATGTGTGCAAACACTTGGCCTGTCTAAAGAGGTAAGATTGAAAACACAATACCCAGGGTTGGTAAGGACACTGAAGAACAAGCACATTTCACACACTGGAGTACACATTGTTACAGTCCTTCAGAGGATAACTTTGCTGATAGTGAATAATAATAGTAAAACATTTTTTAAATATATAAAGCTTGAAAACTTTACTTCCAGAAATTTATCCTAGATAAGTAAGCATGGATGTGCACAAAGATTTAGCTGGGTTGGACAAAATCGTAAAAAATAAAAAGCACAAAACACTTCACGGGTAGAGGTTAAGTTACATAAATTATAATAACCCATGTAATGGAGCAAATATCTCATTAGAAATAATTTAAAACATATAATTTCATAAAAAACATTCATTAAATATTTGATGTAATAATAATAATAATAATAGGTTTCCAACAGCAGTGTAATCCTATCTTTGAAAGAAAATTATCCCCATCAGGCCGGGCATGGTGGCTCACACCTATAATCCCAGCACTTTGGGAGGCCGAGGAGGGTGGATCACGAGGTCAGGAGATGAAGACCATCGTGGCTAACACGGTCTCTGCTAAAAATACAAAAAATTAGCCAAGCATGGTGGTGGGCACCTGTAGTTCCAACAACTCAGGAGGCTGAGGCAGGAGATTGGTGTGAATCTGGGAGGTGGAGCTTGCAGTGAGCCGAGATCATGCCACTGCACTCCAGCCTGGGCTACAGAGCAAGACTCCATCTCCAAAAAAAAAAAAAGAAAAAGAAAAAGAAAAGAAAATTATCCCCATCAAAGATGAATATAGGACATTCATTAAAATGTTAACAGTACTTGATCTTGGAGGGTTCTGAAGGATTTCAATTATGTTGGCTTTTCTGAATTTTCTACCAAAAAATGGCATGACTTTTGTAATTCAGTAAATCACACTTAAATAATTTAATGAAAAAATACACACCTATGGTTGAAGTGGCAGGGCTGGGGCAAGTAATGGTGCAAGCTCTACTGCAGGTAGGTGACACCCTGGTGACAAGAACCGCCAAGAGAAGACTGTGCCTTAGAATCGCCTAATGTTTTCAACGTCGAGTCTGTAAATATAGATGTGTTGTGGTCATTTGAGGTTAAAATGTTGTCAGTGAAAAATGTTGCCTAATTTTTGGAGGAGACTGTGTGTCTGTATGTGAATGTGTGAGTGTGTGGGTGTGCCTGCATGCTCCAGAGATAGCATTAACATTTTAATTATGTCAGGGGTTCATTTATTTTAAATGTATTTCTGCCTTTGGCCCTTCTGGCTAAGCAGCAGCTAATTCATTTTTTAAATGCCAAGACTTTATTCCCCAAGGGGAAGAGACAGGCCTGATCTTCAAAGGAGTAAACGTCCAACTAGAGATAAAAACCATAGGCTGTTGGAATGTCAAATGCTATAATGATTCAGTTTATCCAAAAGTATTTGTTTTGCATTTCAAGTTTAGCTAAAGGATTCACATGTCCCTCCATTTTTCCTGTGATATTTTTAATATTGTCTTACCACCTCCAAAAACAAACAAACAAAAAATGTCTACCTCCTAACCCCCAGAACCTGCTAATGCGTTACCTTCCTGTGAAAAATGGGACTATATACATGTGATTATGTGAAAAATGGGACTATGTAGATGTGATTATGTGAAAAATAGGACTATGTAGATGTGATTATTGATATCCAAGGAGTAAGGAACCCCCAAAATATTCCTCAGAGGGAGAGAGAAGAGTGGAGCTTACTTGCTATCAATCTTTTAAATTCAGAGAAAGAAGGAGCTTGACTGTGCTTAGGGACAATAACTAGAGCAGAGGCTGCCCATGCAGTCACGGAAGGTCTCAGGCAGGCACGTGCCACCAACCCAGGCAAGGGCAACAGGAGTGTAGACTCTTCACCTGCCCATGTTGATGCTGCCATGGAAAGGGCCATAATTGAATTTGTAACAGTTAAGCGTAAGTTGAAGAGCTCTGCTGGATCAATACATAGGATGGGGTGGAAAGGCAGGGAGGAAGGCAGGGAAGGTTCTGTAGAGTATACAAGGTCACATGCCAGTGTGGAGGGGGAACCCTGGGGAGCTGCATCACCTACCCCTTGACAGCCCAGGCATTACTTCAGCCAACTGGGAAACTGTGCCTACTGGTACAAAGGATATGCAGTCCGGTGCATGCTGTTGATTACTTTGCACAAAGTTCGACCTAATTAAGATCCCTCACACCAAAACTAGACATGACCATTTTTTAAAAATCACTGGTTAATTTGACATATTACTTTTTATGTTCGCTGGTTCTGTTCACTTCTTTCCCAAAGTGTCTATTGACGTCCTTTGCTCATTTTTCTGTTATGATGATTATCTTTTAATCCTTGATTTGTAAAAATTCTTTATATAAGAAGGGTATTAACCGTTTGTCATTTATGGTATAAATAATTTATTATTGATCTTTCAACTATTAACTTTGAGATAGTTTGGCCATATAGGAATTATTTTATTATTACAGTAGTTCCTCCTTATCTGCCAGGGATACATTCCAAGACACCTATTGGATGCCTGAAACTGGAGATAGTGCCAAATCATATAGATGTATATAATTTTTAATGCATACATACTTATGATAAACTTTAATTTATAAATTATACACAGTGAGAGATTACAATAATTAATAATAAAATAGAACAATTTTGATAATATAAGGTAATGAAAGTTATGTAAATGTGGTCTCTCTTTCAAAATACCTTTTGTACTATACCCATCTACTTTCAGACTGGGTATCTGAAATCTGTAAGTGAAGCCATGGATAAGGGGAAACCACTGCATCTAAAAGTTTATGTCTTCAGGCAGAGCACAGTGGCTCACGCCTGTAATCTCAGCACTTTGGGAGGCCAAGGCAGGTGGATCATCTGAGGTCAGGAGTTCAAGACCAGCCTGGTAAACAAGGTGAAACCCCATCTCTACTAAAATACAAAAATTAGCTGGGAGTGGTGGTCGGCACCTGTAGTCCCAGCTACTCAGGAGGCTGAGACAGGAGAATGGCTTGAACCCAGGAGGTGAAGATTGCACTGAGCCAAGATGGTCCCACTACACTCCAGCGTGGGCAAGTGAGCAAGACTCCATCTCAAAAAATAAAAATAAAATAAAATAAATAAATAAATAAAAGTTTATGTCTTCAAATATATCGTCGTTTTCCTTCAGGGTTTTCTGGTTTGGGAGTTACACTGAGAAATTTGTTTTCACTCTAGCATTGCAGAATTATGCACTTAAATTTTGTCTCAATATTTTCATGGTTATATATATATATGTTTCATGTATAGATATATTATTCACTTTAATATATATTATTCACATATATATTATTCACTTAAATTTGTCTCAATATTTTCATGGTTATATATATGTTTCATTTACATATATGTACCTATATATACACACACAGGTATATACACACACATATACAGAGATGAGTGTATAAAGAATGTAAAATGTAAAATTTATATCTTTAGTTTGAAACATTATTCCTAAAGAGTAAACTATATATGTTTATATGTATACTATGTAAATCTTTACTGTCTATGGGCATAGATATGAGTTTAGAATCCAAATATTCTTTTTCTCAAATGATTTGTTAATTTTTGTAACAACACGTATTGGATTTCCTTCTCATTTTCTCACTGATTTAAATTCCTATGTATCCATGGGTGGACCTGTGAGTGGGCTTTCTGTCTGTCTAGTCTAGGTTTAATAGTATTGTAGTTCTACAACCTTTGGAGATTATTAGGACATGCCCCCGTCATTCCTTTTTTATTTTCAAAATTGCTCTGACTGATCTCATGTGTTTTCTTCCAATTGAATTTTAAATTTATATGACCTTTACTTTTTCTCAAGAAGGGCCTTGTTTGGTATATGTGGCATTTCTAATATTGTCCTACCACCTCCAAAAACAAAAAAATGTCTACATCCTAATCCCTAGAACTTGCTAATATATTACCTTATATGAAAAATGGGACCTTGTAGATGTGATTATGGGAAGTATCTTGAGATGGGGAGATTATCCTGGATATTTGGGTGGGCCCAATGCGATCACAAGGATAGTTATAAGAGGCAGTCGGTGGCAGGGTCAGGGCGGAGGTTAGAGTCAGAGAGATTTGAAGGTGCTATGCTGCTGGTTTGAATATGGAATAAAGCCATAAGCCAAAGTTTGTGGGTGGCCTCTAGCAACTAAGATGGGGAATATTAGATGGAAGTTGCAGATGGAATTAAAGTTACTCATCAACTGACTATAAAATAGGGAGATTATCCTTGATTATCCAGATGGCCCAGTGTAATCACAAGGGTCTTTTTAAGTGGAAGAGAAAGGCAGAACAGGAGGGTCAGAGGGAGGTGTGGCTATCAAAGAAGGATCAATGAGCTGCAACTTGGATGGCTTATAAGATGGAAGAAGGGGCCACAAGCCAAGGAACACTGCTGAGCTCTAGGAGCTGAAAAAGGCAAGGAAAGAAATTCTCTCCTAGAGCTTCCAGAAGGAATACAGCATATCTTAATTTTACATCTTTGACATCTTAATTTTAGGACTTTGGACCTCCAGAAATGTAGGAGAATACATTTGTATTGTTTAAGCCACTGAGTTTGTGATAATTTATTATAGAAGGAGTGGGAAGCTAAAACAGTATACTCTCTAAAGTTTCTGGTGTCTGAGAATTTATGTTGGGGTCATTCTCACACATATAAACAATACCTTGTTAAATGATAGAATTCTTGAGTTACAATAATTTTCCCTCAAAAGTGTAGGGATGATTTATTGATTTTTAACACTTCATGCTGCAGAAGTTAAGTTTGACACTAACCTGATAGTGTGTTCTCCTTTTGAAGCAACCTTTAAAATGTTTTTTTGGTCCTAGAAAAAAATTTTTCTTTAGCCTTAAAAAACTTTATCACTAACTATAAATCTCTTTTCGTTAAACTTTTCTGAGCATTGTGGGCCTTTCAATATGCAGACTTCTGTGTTCAGCTAAGAGAATTTTCATTGCGTCACTCACGTGATTATTGCATGTATTCTTTGTGCAACATTTGATGCTTTTGATAATTTTTCTTTTATTTAGAGTTGGCCTCTGGGCTCTGCTTTGGCTTGAATGTTTGTCCCCTCTGAAACTCACGTTGAAACTAATCCCTAGTGCAGCATCATTGAGAGGTAGGGTCTTTAAAAGGTGATGGGTAATGGGGGCTCTGCCTTGATGAATGGGTTAATTCACCCATGAATTTGTGGATTAACAAGTTAATGGATTAATGGGTTGTCATGGGAGTGGGATTGGTGGCTTTATAAGAAGGGGAAGAGAGGCCTGAGCTGGGACACTCAGGCTGCTAACTGTATGATGCTCCGTGCTACCTCAGCACTCTGCAGAGAGTTCCTTTCTGCAAGAAGGCCCTTACCTTTGACTTCGGACTTCCCAGCCTCCATAACTGTAAGAAATATATTCCTTTTCTTCATAAGTTACCTAGTTTCAGGTATTCTGTTATAAGCAACAGAAAATGGACTAAGACATCTTTATTGTCTAACTTTCATGAATCTTCAATGAACTTCTCAAATACAACATTTTATTACGATTTTTAATGCAATGACTTTCAAAATGAAACAAGATATCACGGAATGAAAAGCACACTGAGATTGCAACTCGTAAGTCCACCAGTATGCATATTACAATCTAAGAAATATTCGACTCTTCCGTTACTTTTATACTACCCAAAATTCACTTCGTATTCATTTCTGTCTATATGAATATATTTTTATACCTTAATGTGACTACTAGCAAACTAATTTCATGATTTGCACATTCATAGCTGAGTGAAAACAAAAATATATACAATGAAGCTAACTGAACTCATTTATGCTTCCTGAATTGGGAACTGCCACTCAAAAGCATTTATGATAAATCATGTGTTCAAATACATACCCAAATGAAGAAAAATAATGGGAAATTGAAGACCAAACAATAAAGGCACCAAGCTGTCCCTGGAAATGACTCAGAAAAGATTTCTAAAGAGAGTGTTTGTAATGGCTCCATGAAGCACATTCTGTGATTAAGCTTGGTGTAAACCAGGCATATGTATTGATCTAGTAATTGTGGATCAATTGAGAAGTGGATTTATTTACTCGGCCAGGCGCGGTGGCTCACGCCTGTAATCCCAGCACTTTGGGAGGTCGAGGCAGGTGGATCACGAGGTCAGGAGATCGAGACCATCCTGGCTAACATGGTGAAACCTCGTTTCTACTAAAAAAATACAAAGAAATTAGCCGGGCATGGTACGGCTGCCTGTAGTCCCAGCTACTTGGGAGACTGAGGCAGGAGAATGGCGTGAACCCGGGACGCAGAGCTTGCAGTGAGCCGAGATCGCACCACTGCACTCCAGCCTGGGCAACAGAGCAATAATCCGTCTCAAAAAAAAAAAAAAGATGAAAAGAGAAGTGGATTTACTCTATTACAAAGATTTGTCCTCGTGAAAATTATGTGGCAAACATAATTATATATATGTGGCAAACTCCAAGAAAACATCAGTTATATTTTCTTAATTTACAAGAGCCATGACTTTCACAACTCCAAGAAAGCAGTGTTCTGGGACAAAAATATTTTGAGATTAGATGGTGAAATATTTATCTTACATAATCCCAAAGCAAATTAAAATATCAGTGAGCATAAATATTGCACAAAACTTCAGGTTAACATTTTGTTGACTTTGAAAATTATTTTTTTATCTCCCATGAAGATCTCCTAGAAACTTCTAAACCAATGAAGTATTTAGGATATTTCAGATAATGAGAATATAATTGGTATACTTATAAGCTTATAACTTAACAGCAGTTGTTTTAGCTGTAAGTTGTCCCATGATGGTACCATTCCATGATGGTACTAGGCTGGAGCTGGGTATTGGGTGAAAACAAAGTGTAAAGGGATTCCAGCCCCAGCACACCTCCTTCAAGAGTTTGTTGAATCATGCCAGTTACTGTTAAACAACTCCTCATCTATGAATGAACTCACCAGCATCATCATTATCCACTCACACCAGAAACCTGGTAATCAGCCTTCAACATGTCTTCTCTTACCCTCATGGCATTCTGTTAGCTTTACATCTTTATCTCTTGAATATATATCTTCTATTTATCATCCTTGTGACCATCTCAGTTCAGGTCTTCATCAGTTCTCACCTGGCTTATGATAAGAAACACTACATTAAAAATGAGCAAATGATTTGAACAGACACTTAAACTTCACTAAAGAAGATAGACAATGACCAAAAAGCACATGAAAAGATAATTAACATTGTTAGTCTTTAAAAAAATGAAAATTAAAACCACAGTGAGATATCCCTTCATACCCAAATTGAAACAAAAATTACTGATGGCATCAAATGTTGGCCAGGATGTGGAGCAACTGGAACTCTAACGTGCTGCTGGTGAAACTGTAGTCACACTGCCACCTTGTAAAACCAGCAGTTTCTTATAAAGCAGAACATACACTTATGCTACATCTCAGCAAATCATGTCCTAGATATTTACACAAGAGGAATGAAAACATACATCTATAAGAAGGCTTACACAAGAATATTCATAGCAACTTCACTTATTATAGCCAAAAAACTGGAAAAAAATACAAACGTTCATTAGCAGGAGGAATGACAGATTGTTGTTTATTCATATAATGAAATATATCTCGGCAATGAAAGAAATAAACTACCGATGAATTTTGAAGACATATGGTGAGTAAAAGAAGCTAGACAGTTACATACTGCATAGTTTCATTTATATGAAGTTCAAGAACATGAACAATTAAACTATGGTGAAAGAGATCAGAATAGTGGTTGCCTTTGGAAATAGTGATTAACTAATAAGGGACACATAGGAATTTAACAAGGTTTGGAATTATTTTTTATTTTGTTTGTGTGTCAAAACTCATAGTAGCACACACTTGATATTTGTACTTTATTGAATTGCACTAAAAATAAAAATGTTCAGAACACATTGTTTGTATTTATCAGTAATTTTATCCTGTACTTAGCAAATCTTTGTAAGCTGCAGAATCAGAAATTTTTACAGAATTTTTTACTCTATTATATATTATTACTTATTTTTTTTGATTCTGAGCTCTTTCATGTAAATTCCATTTACCCTTATATTTTTCACATTCTCCAGTGCATGATTTCTGGTACTGTTCATCTGCATTCTGAGACAACTTCTCAATATGGTTCTCCACATCACAGATGTTGATTCTTCTTTTTACTGCTTCCATGTGCACATTTTAATTTTGATATTTTATCTAGCCTGTCTAATAATATTCTCTCAGTCTCCACAGCTCCCTCTCTATTTCTCCCGCTGGTGTGAAAATAAAAAACACAAACCTTTGGAATCAGATAGATTTAGTTTGTCAGTACATAGGCTCCAGCCTTTACTGTGTGACCTTGGGCAAGTTAACTTAATAAGCTTCTTTTTCTCATCTACAAAATGAGGACCTTCATTGTAACGACTTCATGGTGTTGTAATGATTTCATAAGCTAATGCTCAAACAAGACTTAGTACAGGTCAAGGCATAAAATACCAAATAAATAAACGTTAGCCTTCATCACTACTGTGATCAGCAGCAACTACATCACCATCCTCATCATGCTTGCCTTCCTCTGGACAAGTATGTTTTGCTGTTAAGCTATTAACTAATCTTCTAAATGTTTTGTATACTGACTGACATATGGCAGGCATCCAATGAGCATCTGTTGAAGAAATAGATAAATTTGTTCCTTCTTTTTACCATGCACTTCTGATACTATACTGTGAGTCACTATGTTTTTGTTGTTAGTGAAACTCAATTAATAAATGCAAGAGCTATTCTTTGAACAGATTTAAAGATAATGAATCAATTACTTTACCCAGTGAAATATTGTTACAATGTTAAGTTGACAGAGTTTGGACAATTACTACATCAAGAAAGGAAATCCAATTTCATGTCAAGTTTTTATTTTGAGATACATTATGATATTACTATTTTAGAATTAACTTTTATGAGATAGGAATTCGGAGAGAAACATTCGTGTCAGTAAGTGATGAAAATATTATTTATTTCTTAAAGCTTTTAAAAATGTATTATCATACCATTTTTTCCCTTTCATTAAATCTCAAAATAAATTATTGGAGAAATGATTAAGAAAGATCTCTAGTATCTTAAACTTTAAGTAATTCCAGTCTCAAAAGGGTGTGTACGTCTCAGGCTTTAGTTTTAAATTCTAATTTAAATGTCCAAATGTGACCATTTTATCCTTTGTGGGCAGGAGAAATCAAGATCTCTCACCTACCTTCATCTTAAACTATCAGTTTAAGCCCGTCATGGACGAGCCAACTCTTTTTCATGCTCAGCACAGGTCTTGTTCTTTTTATTTTATTTTATTTATTTTACTTATTTATTTATTTTGAGACGGAGTTTCGCTCTTGTTGCCCAGGCTTGAGTGCAGTGGCACAATCTCAGTTCACTGCAACCTCCGTCTGCCGGGTTCAAACGATTCTCCTGCCTCAGCCTCCTGAGTAGCTGGGATTACATGTGTGCCACCATGCCTGGCTAATTTTTTGTATTTTTAGTAGAGACATAGTTTCAACATGCTGGCCAGGCTGGTCTCGAACTCCTGACCTCAGGTGATCCAACCACCTCCACCTCCCAAAGTGTTGGGATTACAGGCGTGAGCCGCTGTACCCGGCCAGTTTTTGCTCTTATACCATCACTGCTAATGCCCCAGCACTTGGACCTCTTGCCATTTTTTACTAAAGGCAAGGTTTTGGTGAAGCCCATTGGAATTGCTCCAGTCTACCCTAGACCAGACATAGCCACTGTCCCCAGCCAACCAAACCTAATGTTGGCGCTCAGATTTCTCCATGCCTATATCACACCAGGGTCTTTCTCTTCTGCAGCAGTGAAGACAGTCATCTTTGATATGTTGGCCAATGCTATCTCCATCCCTGAGATTTTGCCAATCCTACTGCAGTGCCCATATGGCGGGGATTTCCCCTCTCCTATATGCTTTCTGTAGGGAGCTAAGCTGTAGAGATCATTTCGGTATCTTGTGAGCTTCTTTTCTCTCCTCCCAGAAGAAGCAAGGAAGACAACAGTGGATATGTTTTAGTGACACTTTTTATTCCTGATAAGCAGCTTCAGATAGCCCTCTCACAAGCGCAAGAAGAGGGTTAAGATAAAAATTCAGTTATTTACATGGAAGATGCAGATAAGTGCCTATCCTTCCTGATTAGCAGCTGGCACGATGGGAATAAAGTGATTTTGATTTCTCCAAAAGATACAGCACTCAATAAATTCAGACAGAAAAGTTGCAAAAATAGTACAAAGAATTCCTGCATACCCTTCAATGTATTTTATTTTATTTATCATTCTCTCTCTCTCCCAAAAGTTGAATCATTGATTGATCACTTAGTTACGCTACTTCCTGCTATGTTGCTCCAATGTAAAGTTATAATTTTTTTGCTTTGGAATTAATAAGTACATTGTGGAGAGACACTTTGAGGTCATGTGAGTATCTGTTTTTCATTATACTTTGTCATCTACTAGTTTTGGCATTCCCTGATGATTCTTGCCTGAAATAATTGCTATTCTGGTTGTTGCTAAATGATGATTTTCTAATTCCACCATTTCTTCTGCATACATTAATTGAAATTCTGTTCCAGGGAAGAGCTTTCTCTTGTTTTCCCTTCTTTCTCACTTAATTCGTTAATCATAGATTCATATATTCTTATTTTATTCAATGGGATATAACCCATTACTATCGTTTTTTGATGCTCATGTTGTTTCAGATCTGGCAAGTGGGATCCCCTTAAATCAGTCTTCTGTGCCCTTTGACATGCACCGATAATTCTTTGAGCACTTCCTTACTTTCTGGTAAACTGCAAGTTTCAGGCTCACATTTATTTTCCTAGACCCAATCTTGGAACCAAACATTTCTCCAAAGCGCCCTGGTTCCTTCTAGTAGAGAATGATATCTAGAAACCAAGCTCTAGGCTCTAGGTGTGCTCATTGCTACTGGGATGCCATTGCTTCTGGGCCCCCAGTGGATACAGCTAAAAAATAAGTATATGTATTTGTGTGTATCTATTTCTGCATATGTGCCTACATACCTCCAGAAACATGCACACACACACACACACACTCACACTTTTTTTAACCTAAAACTATGAGTTCTTAACCAGTCCTAACCATAAAGTTAATTCTCTCCTTCTCTCTTTACATATTTGTTACTTGCATTTCCAATGGTGAGAAACATGAGTCTCACTATCCACAGTATATTTATTTATTTGCTCAATTCCAGAATATGTTGTTTCAGAATTGCTAATTGCTAATCCTTACCACTGTGCAAAACAAATATATTAATCAGAGTTCAATAATTATGTATAGTTACTTTTGTCTTTAGCCTGAGAATATATTACCAAGATTATTTAGTTAGTTTGTTTTTCCCTCTACTTCAGTGTGATTGCTTTTCATTTGAAACACCACTAGGTTTGTTTCTATTTGTATTTCATTTCTTATTTTTTTATTCCCAATCTTGCTGATTTTATTATTTTTAGCATGTGAAAGATCACATGATTCTAAACATTAAAACTAGACACAAAGTTGTACTGAGAAAGAGATGCCTCTTTACCCCATCCCATTGGGTCTATTCCCTTCCCCCATCCTTTATACCCTGTTCCAACCCACTCCATGTATGTAACCAGTTTCACTAGTCTCTGGTTTATCCGTTATGCATGTCTTTTTGCATTAATGAGCATATACAAGTATTTCTTATAATTCCTTCTTTCTTAAACAAAACATAGCATACTGTAGATAATCTCTCGCACTTTGGTCTTTCACTTAACAACATATCCTGGGAAACTCTCCATGTCAGTTCATAGAGGCTTTCCTTATTTATTTATTTATTTTTAGATGAAGCCTCATTCTTGTCACCCAGGCTGGAGTGCAATGGTGTGATCTCGGTTCTTGGCTCATTGAAACCTCCACCTCCCCAGTTCAAGTGATTGTCCTGCCTTACCCTCCCAAGTAGCTGGGATTACAAGCTCCTGCCACCATGTCCAGCTAATTTTTGTATTTTTTTTTTTTTTTTTGAGACAGAGTCTCACTCTGTCACCCAGGCTGGAGTGCAGTGGCATGTTCTCAGCTCACTGCAAGCTCCGCCTGCCATGTTCACACCATTCTCCTGCCTCAGCCTCCTGAGTAGCTGGGACTACAGGGGCCTGCCACCATGCCCAGTTAATTTTTTGGTATTTTTAGTAGAGACAGGGTTTCACCATGTTAGCCAGGATGGTCTCGATCTCTCTGACCTTGTGATCCGCCCGCCTTGGCCTCCCAGAGTGCTGGGATTACAGGCGTGAACACCCTGCCTGCCTAATTTTTGTATTTTTAATAGAGATGGGGATTCGCCATGTTGGCCAGGCTGGTCTCGAGCTCCTGACCTCAGGTGATGCACCCATCTCAGCCTCCCAAAGTGCTGGGATTACAGGCGTGAGCCACCGCGCCTGGCCAAGGTTTTCCTTATTCTTTTTCAAGATGCAGAGTCCTCTATTGTGTGGATGTATCACTGTTTATTCAACCGCACAGGCCTAAGGTTGTGGGCAACCTTTAGTTCCAGAGCAAAGCTCTATCCTTGCCTCCTCACCAGTAGTCCAGCCTTCCAGCCCAAGGAAACCTCCTCTTCCCACCAACCCAGGACAATCCCAGCCATGTGGGGTTGATACAGATCACCTGGATTATCTCACCCTGGCTTCCCTATATCCTCAGCAGTCTGTTCAATGGCTGTGTTAGTCATCTGTTTCTGCATAAAAATTACTCCAAAACTTAGCGCCATAAAACAACAGGCACTTACTAGCTCACACAACTTCTGAGGGTCGCACATCTGAGAGCAGCTCAGCTTCTAGATTAGGTGGTTCTGGTTCAGGGTCTCGGCAGTCCAGCCATTACTTCTGAAGACTGACGGGGGCTGGAGTTTCCACTTCCAAGCTCACATACATGGCTGTTGCAAGATTCCATTTCTTCCTGTATGGACGGACTTCACCACAGTTCTCGTGCTACTGCTTCCCCCAGAGCAAGTGATTCAGGAGACAGAAAGAGTGCACACCCAAAGTGGAGGCCCCAGCATCCTTACAACCTAATCTCAGAAATGCCATCCCATGGCCAAGCGCAGTGGCTCATACCTGTAATCCCAGCACTTTGAGAGGCCGAGGTAGGTGGGTCACCTGAGGTCAGGAATTCAAGACCAGCCTGGCCAACATGGTGAAACCCCGTCTCTACTAAAAATACAAAAATTAGCTGGGTGTGGTGGTGTGCACCTGTAATCCCAGCTACTCAGGAGGCTGACGCAGGAGAATCGCTGGAACTTGGGAGGCAGAGGCTGCAGTGAGCTGAGATCATGCCACTGCACTCCAGCCTGGGCGCCAGAGCAAGACTCTGTCTCAAAATAAATAAATAAATAAATACAAAATAAAAAAAGAAGAAGAAAGAAATGCCATCCCATGACTTTTGCTATATCCTATTCATTCGAGGTGAGTCACTAAGTCCACCCACACTTGAGGAAAAGTGAATTAAGCTCCATCTCTTGAAGAAGAAGTAGGAAGAATTTTTGGACACATTTTAAAAATCATCATGCTGGGTTATCATACGGACCTTTTCAGGTGTATGAAAATACCGTCAGGTGAACTCCTAACGTAGGAGCTTGCGTTACATCTTAGAATGAAAGATTTCTGTAGAATTAAAAACTGCTCCTTAGAGCTGTGCCAGCCGCAGAGTGGGCTGGCTACTTACTCATCTTCCCTGATCCCTTCTGGCTGCTCATTAACATGGCACAGGTGGGCCCCTGACAAAGCGGAACTAATGAATGGTTTCAATGCAAAGGGAAGCATGTATGAGAAAGCTGGAAAGGGGGCAGAAATGGTTCATTGCTCCAGGGAACATCATGAATTAACTCTTCATCCACAGTGATTCATCGCCCAGTCACAGCCTCACTGATCTGGAAAGGAATTCAGGTCTCCTAACCGTCTAGAAAATGAGACTTTTTGGATGACGGTCAACCCCCACAGCGTCACAGCTGTCCTGAAAAGTTTGAAAAGTAGTTTAGAGCATTGTGTAGCAGGTCTCAGAGTTTTGACGTGGATTGCAAAGTAGCTCACCTGTTGTTGTTTTTTTTAATTAGGATACTAAAATACAAATATTCCTATCTTTGAATGCCTTCTTGCCAAATTGATTCTTTCCTGTTCATTGCAGTGGGCTGTGAAAGATTTAATCTTATCACCCTCATCAGGAGTGATAATAAAAATCATGGTTTTATTAGAATGCATACTGTGAGATGTAATAGCCAGGCTTGCAGTTGTTATAGGAAGTTAAATAGGGTTAATAACAAGAGGAGGGTTTACATGAAGTATGCCTTGGGGTTGCTGTGAAACAGTGTTTCCCAAAGTATGTTCCACAGAATACAAGTCCCGTGAACTACTCCATGGATAGAAAATTGCATGGCAAAATAGAGATATAAAAACACTGCATAAAACACTGCATCTCTTCACTTATAAATTCATCATCTACATTATATATTAAGGCATATGGGAACTCCTGCAGCAAAATATTCTCTCACCTTCTCTCCCCGCTCCTCATTATTACTTAACTTGGCTTAACCCAATGTCTTGCAGACACCTTTGTCTATGGAACAAGTGCATTTTAAATTTTCTAAAAAATATGTACATATATACATACACACACACACACACATACATAATTTCTAACTAATTTATATTATTGTCCATATAATCTATAAGATGTTCTATGTGTGTGTGTTTTTTTAAGTTTTGAGGTTTTTTTAATGGTCTACTACATATTTTTGTAAATACTCCATTTGTGTGAAAGAAGAATGTGTATTTTCCCATTTTTGCAAGCTGGTATCTGAATGTCTGTCAAATTGAATTTGTTAAATAGTATTAGACAGATCTTCTATACCTATACTAACGTTTTTGTCTGTTTGGCCTATCGGTAATTGTAAAAGGTATGTTGAAATCTTCTACACTGGCAAAGAACATGTCAATTTCTTGCTATAGTTTTAGCAATTTTTGCTTTATATATTTTGAAACCATTTAAGATCATACAAATTTAAAATTGTTACATCAATATGCAGTAACCATTCTTATTCCGAATAATTTATTTTATCTGATATTTTCATAGTTGTGTGAGTTTTCGTTAATATTTGCCTAGTATCTGATTCTTTTACTTTTAACCTCCCGTGTCTTTTATGTTTTAGACGTGGCTCATTTAAATGGGCATAGTAGATTTTTTTTTTTCCTTAATGAAAACTGATACTCTGTATTTTGAGGAGAAAGTTTAGTTTATTTTTATCTATTGTAATTATTATATACTAAGTCTCCTTTTTCATCTCATCTTGTGTTGTGGTTTCTATTTATCCTGCTAATTATCTATTTTTTTTTTGAATAAGTTGATTTGTTGTTGCTCTTCTTCTACTACTATAATTATTATCAATCCATTTTCTCTTCTACTAGTTTTTTTCCCAGTGGAGGGTATCCAGGTTCTTGGGGTTTTGAAAGAATCAGACAAAACGCACTAAGAGAACAAGGACAGAATGAAGGAACAAAAGCAGAGATTTATCGAAAATGAAAGCACACTCCACAGGGTGGGAGCTGCCCTCAGCAAGTAGTTCAAGGCCACTGGTTCCAGAATTTTCCGGGGTTTGAATACCCCTCAAGAGGTTTCCCACTGATAACTTGGTATATGCCCTATGTAAACGAAGAGGATGAACTAAAGATACAAAATTAGGTACTTGGTGCACACCCTATGCAAATGAAGAGGACGTTTCCTGCCATAGTTGAAATAGAGCTACAAAGTTATTTACTTGGGCTTAGAAGGTTTGGTTTTTTCTGTTTAATTTAGTTCTAGGAAGTCCTTAGGTTCCCTGCCTCCAGACCCTATTTCCTGCCTCAGTTTGAAAGTGATACTCTATTTATTTATTTATTTATGATTGTTACATCTAGAATTCAGGCTTACTGAATCTCATCTCTAAAGTTAGTCAGTACCTCGACCACTCCTGAACAGTTGTTCAACCTCCAGACTTACCTGCTCTTGCGTCCCAGCATTTGCTCTTTGTTAAAATTATTATTATTATTTTACATGGACTTTAAAAAATGCACCCACTTGTTTGAAAGTTACTTGACTCCAGCCGGGCGAGGTGGCTCACGCCTGGAATCCCAGCACTTTGGGAGGCCGAGGCGGGCGGATCACGAGGATAGGAGATCGAGACCATCCTGGCTAACACGGTGAAACCCCATCTCTACTAAAAATACAAAAAAATTCCCCAGGCATGGTGGCGGGCGCCTGTAGTCCCAGCTACTCGGGAAGCTGAGGCAGGAGAATGGAGTGAACCCGGGAGGCGGAGCCTGCAGTGAGCCTGGGCGACAGAGCGACAATCTGTCTCAAAAAAAAAAAAAGAAAGTTACTTGACTCTTTATGTCTTAAAAAATCAGACCTTCTTTCTGGGATTGTTTCCTCTTTCTGGGAAACATACCTAGGAATCCTTTTGGTTAAAGTCTCTTCAGCGGGCAAACGATTTTTGTTTATCACATTATCTCCAATTTGCCATTGCTTTTAAACCTTAGTTTGCTGGGTTGACAATCCTAAGTTAGCCCTTTTAGGTATTGTTTTATTCTCTCTGGCTTGGCTTTCATTGCAGGTAATAACAAGCCTACTTTAAATCTAATTTTCACTTGTAGGTGATCTATTTCTTCCCTTTGGCTGTTTTTAATATCTTTTCATTTTTGTTGGATTTTCTGTAATTTCATCATAGTCTAACGTGTGGATTAAAAAAAATGTAAGCAGCTTGGGATTCATTGTGTTTTCTGTAATGGGAATTCATGTTCTTTTCAGTTTTGGAAAGTTCGGAACCGTGATCTTTTCAAATATTTCTCCTCTTTCATTCTCTGGGATTCTGAGTAGATGCACATTCTGCTTTTTAACTTTCTACTTTCTATTTCTTCACTTCTCTTCCCTGTTTTCTCTCTCCTATTTCTCTGTGCTATTGGCTAATTTCTTCAAATTTGCTTTTTGGTTCTTTCTTTAACTGTATTTAATCATCTACTTATAATTCATCTATGGAGTTTTTTATTTCATTAAATAATTTTCATTTGTAAAACTTGACAATTAAAAATATTCCTGAAATTTTTGACTGTCTCTTATTTTCTGGTCATTAAAAAAAGTAATTATTATTACTGATTTATATTTTTTGACATAAAAATTATATATTTAAGGTGTAAAATGTGATGTTTTGTATACATACACATTGTGAAATGATTACCACAATGAACATATCCATTACTTCATCTTTGTGTGTGTGTTTGTGTGTGTGTATTTGTGTGTGTGTGGTGAGAACAGTATCAGATCTACTCTCAGAAAACCTCAAGTATACAATACATTACTGTTAACTATAGTTATCATGTTGTACATTAGATCTCCGGAATATATTCAACTTATGACTGAAAGTTTGCACCAAAATCCATCTCCTCCACCCTCTATTTCTGGTTATTTTTATTCTAGCTTTTATTTCTTCAAATAAAAATGGTTACTTTTTTATGTATAATTCCCCTCATTAAGAAACTTGGGGAATTCTGTTGTTTGCTGCTGACTCTCACTCATAGTAGCCTATTTCTTTGCATGTTTTGTAATTAATTTTGAATTCCTGTTAATCTGCATGTAATATGAGGCAATCCCAAGGCAATCTGTTGAGGAGGCTTTTATCCACAGAGGATTTGCTTCTGCTGGGAGCTAGGGGCATCGCCAATGTGGGCCTGCCCCATTTGCTCCCCGCGTTCCAGGCTCACGGCAAGCTTCTCTTCTCCCACCTTACAAAATGAGTTTTACTGAAGAGAAGCTGAAAACATGGAGGAAAAAAAAAGGCACAGTCTTTTGTGTGATTTGGTGTTTGAACAAAGTTACCCAGAGCATTCATTGCTTATTCATGGGTTTTCCAAGACTTTGCGGGACCTGGTGCTCAGGATGACTTTGAGTCTTGGCTAAGGCAGCATGAAGAGTGCATTGCTGATTTCCCGAGAAAGCCACACTTGCAGGATGAGACTAAAAGGAAAAAAAATCCCGTCTACATGGTAAAACAATACACAGAGAAGCATTCTTTATACATGATGGCATATAAATTGGATGACTCACAAACTACTTTTCTCCAGCAACATAACTGAAAGAAGACAATATCCAGTGGAAAGTCTCAATAGTTTCAAGGTTTTTTTTTATAACGTTCAATTTAATATTATTTAACCACTCAAGAGGATCTCAAAAATGTATTATAAATTATTTTAATCTAGGAGAAAATATTATGCCCAATGAATATTTAAACCTAATAATATTAGATCTAATAATATGACAAGAAATGGAATAACCCCATGTGATCTTTGTGTATACTGAGTGACTTGATAAGAAAGGATTTTTTTTTCTCTTGGAATAATGCATGCTATCAGTAGTAGAAATGAAAAATTTTAATAAGCTTAATTTTTTTAGTTTTCATTAAAATCAAGTGTGAGTTTCTTAATGAGTAAAGCCCAGGACATAGTACTGGCAAAACGATGTCAGTGTTGGCTGGTCGAGACCCATGTTCTCATCTCAGCTCTGCCACAGACTTCTTGCAGGGCTTAAGGAAGTTCATGTGTGTACAAATATGAAGAGAGTCTCTCTAGGACTTCTCCTAGCACTAGAATTCCAAGTTTTTGTTTTTGTTTTGTTTTGTTTTTGAGATGGAGTCTTGCTCTGTTGCCCAGGCTGGAGTGCAGTGTTGTAATCTTGGCTGACTGCAACCTCTGCATCTCAGGTTCAAGTGATTCTCCCAAGTAGCTGGGATTACAGTTGCCCACCACCACACCCGGCTAATTTTAGTATTTTTAGTAGAGACGGAGTTTCACCATGTTGTCCAGGCTGGTCTTGAATTCCTGACCTCGTGATCCACCTGCCTCGGCCTCCCAAAGTGCTGGGATTACAAGTGTGAGCCACCGCACCTGGCCAGAATTCCAAGATTTTTATGGTAAATATAAAATTCCACCGATCATTGCAATATAAGGGGCATGAAAGATTGATTCAAAGCTTTCCCATTCATACCTAACAAAATCTAGACCTTGAAGGGAATTGGTGAGTGAGGGCCCTTTGAAGGCCTGCTTAAAGTTCTTCAGCTGGTTATTAACCAAGTCACATAGAGGTTGAAATTTTTTTGTTAAAAACGAAAGGGAGAGAAGAGATAAAGGAATAAACATACAAAGTTGGCTTTAGGTGGTGTCATAGGAGGGACCCTCATCCCGATGAACAACTATTGACATACATTACAAATATGCAAAAAATTCCAATCTTAAATGATGTCTGTAATGCAAATGTCTTCAATTTATACAAAAATACAGCTTAAAAAAAACTCTGTGATGTCACATTTAAGGATGAGATCCATAGTGCTTTTGGAGACAGGTGGTTTAGAACTATATTAGATGCCTAGATATGGTGATATGATATTTCAGAACTGTTTGATCTGGAGAAAATGAGAGAAAAACAATAAATAGAGGGATAATTTTATAAAGATGTACTCATCCGGAGAAAACAGAAAGTGAGTGAACCTTACAGAGAGAGGATTTGTCTCCAGGTCTATGCTTTTTCAGTTTGGCATCCACATTGCTCTCTCAGTGTTCCCACAGTATTTTCTCTTTTTACTCTTTTAGAAAGTCTCCTCCTGACTGCAGAAATTCTTAACATTTGATTTACTCAAAGCTGGCTTCCTCCTACCAATGACTACCCATATTATTAGATCAATTTTTCAAAACATCTACAAAAACTGCATTTCTTTAAACTGGCTTTGGAAAAAATATTAGCAGTTTTAACACAGCACAGTTACATGTGTGGCAGATAGTGCTGATGTCTACCCAACACAGGTTTGCCTTTTCTTCCATTCCAACAGATTTTATTCAGAAAGGCAATGTACTTGTGTGTCATCGTCCCCTCTTTTGCAGCCAAGAGTGTCTGTGTTACTCAGTTCTGGTCATGGGGTATGATATAGTTTGCTTCTGTATCCCCACCCAAGTCTCATGTTGACTTGTATTCCCTCTATTGGAGGTGGGGCCTGATGGGAGATGACTAGATCATGGGGTGGTTTCTCATGGTTTAGCACCATCCCCCTAGTGCTATCTTGAGATAGAGTTCTCGAGAGATCTGGTTGTTTAAAAGTGTGTGACACCTTCCTCTTCACTCTCCTCCTCCTGCTCCCGCCATGTAAGAGATGCTTGCTTCTCCTTCACCTTCCACCATGACTGTAAGTCTCCTGAGGCCTCCCCAGAAGCAGAAACCTGTATAGCCTGCAGAACCATGAGTCAATTAAACCACTTTTCTTTATAACTTACCTTGTCTCAGGTATGTCTTTATAGCAATGCAAGAATGGACTAATACAAGGAATAAGCAAAAGACCTTGGGGAGGGCTTACCTGGGGTAATAAAGCTTTGCCCTCAACCTTACCCTTCACCCTTTCTGGAATGTAGATACCATGTCCTGGAAGACACAGCAGCCACCTTGTGGTCATGAGACAGAGACAGAAAGGCACAAGCTAAAAATAAAGACGGCAAAGCAGAAAAATAAATGTAGCCTGGATCCCTGAAGATTTTGAGGAGCCATTGAGTAATATTTTATTTATGGTCAGAAGTTATGGCTAGGTAGAAATCAGTATTCTTCTGGTAACATAAATAAATAATCTCAAAATAATTTCTAGTATATAACCCTTCTTGGGATGTTTTCCAAGGAAATAATCCTTATCATAAAGTTGATGCATAAATATGCTTATTACAAAACTGTTGGCAAATTATTGAAAATAACTTAAAATGTTCAATAATATGTAAACAGATCTTCCATCCATGTCTTCTGACTCTGGAATCAGTAAAGTTCTCCTCCCTGGTGCCAAGTTCTTGGTCAATTGCTCTAAGAAACTGTCTCCTGCAATGGACTTTTTTCTCCCTCTCTGGAGTATATGCTGGCTGTTTCATTTATTGCCCATCAGAGCAGAAAGCTTTGGGATGCTTGCACCGTTCTTCCTGGGACCACCTCTAGAAAGTCATTCAACACAAATACACTGCAGATAACAGCATAGACTGGATGTGACATATAGTAGTGACGGCTAGGGGAAAAGGTTTATTGCAGAGTGGATTTAATCTCAGAGCATTTGGAGAAGAACTCTGACTTGGCACAACAAGAGCACCTGTGTGCCACGCCATTTAGTCCCCTGTCAAGGGACTTTCCGAGATTTTCCTTCTTTCTATCCTGATTAGAGACAGGCGATACCATCATAATTTAAGAACGTGAAGCCAGGCAACAGTACTTTCACTCATTAAAGATTTTTTTCAGCTGACAACTCATCTCTCAGCTATTTAGAGAAAAGGGCTCAGTCCTAACAAGTCAAAGGTATTCAACAATGAGAAACATTTATAACAAAGGGGAAGGGAATGTGAATCACTTACTGGAGCCCGAGGCTGTTTGGTTCTGGAAACCTTGGAAGCCTGTTTTGACCTTGTTATTCACTTCAGTCAGTCTTCTTCGTCCCTCTATGCCAACCCCAACTCTTATATTTCAAGTTCATTATTCTGTTGCAGAAAGTTGACCAGAACCCACAAGGGGCCTGATTTTGGATCTACAAGCCTGCAAAAGTTGATCCTTCAACGTGATGTTTTCTGAGGCTCGTTCACAAGTAAAATACACTTGAGACAGGGAAAGGACTAACAAAGAATCACATTACAGTGTGGATTAGGATCACTGTCTAACTTTAATCAACTGATGTCAGCATACACAAAATCAATAGATTTTGTTGCTATGTCCTCAACGTTAAAAAAGAGAGAGAGGACTACAAGTATATTCAGTTACCTCCATACCTGTCTCCTGGAATAGTTGCTTATCCTGAAAATGCTGTAGATGATGTGGTTTCCACAAAGACATGTAAGTAGGAAATGAGAAGACTCTATAAGACCCTAGGATCTCAGAGACAGAGATATTTGCAAATGCAAGTAGCTCATCCCAGGGTGGCCAATCTCTTGTGGGGAGCCATGACCATTTTCCAATAATCCACTCACCTCTTTGCCTGAAAGTCTTCCTAAGAACCATCTTCTGATCTACAACTGAGTATGATATGTCTGTAACTAAGCAAATTCAGGCAGAATTAATTAAACCACTGCTAGAAGCAATCCTTGTCAAGTATTAGTCCACAGTTACAAAACAATATGTAAAGTATGATCCATTTTTGAATAAAAATACAGATAGATGGATGATAAAAAATGCTAAGTAGCAAAGTCTTGTGCGGTTCACTCTAGGTGGTCATTTATATGTGATTTTAAAAATTCAGCTGTATTTTCCAGAGTATGAACAATGTAATTAAAATACAGTGTTTTCTTAAAAGGAGAAAATCATGGGGAAAGTATCATCCCAAGTCACCGCTGTTGATTTTTGTGCCAATGCATAATCCATTCCCAAGCAACCAGCAGAATGCCCTGAATGCTTCCACATCCCCACAGTTGCAGAATTGCAACGTTTGTTCAAAAGGATGAAGGTGTGGTCTTAATTCAATTTGCTACAAGATTCACCTCAACTCCAATTTCACTTCAGGGCCTTAAGCAAAAGCAAAGATCAGCAACTGAATGGAACAGAAAAGAGGAAAACCCAGAGATCCTGGGAGAAGCCCAGTGAGCATCCCTGATGCCCCTAAATCCTCCCAGAGCAATGAGAGCTGCCCGGCTGCAGGCTAAGCATGTGACGCCCAGCAGCTCAACAGGAAGCCCACCAGATGACTCCCGACTCCACGGACCCCCTCTGATGACGGGCAGCTTCAGAATCCCCCAGCTGGTGGGTGCTCCTGACATGATCAACCACACTATGCTGAAAGGTGAGCATGGCAAAACAGGTTTTCTTAGACCCCTGGCCCTATCAAGAACTGAGGATGAAGATCCCACTGAAGCTCTAACTGCAGCTTGGCCCCTCATCCCATTTCCCTGTCCTGAGCTGATTGACAACTTCCCTGCCTTTTCTGTTCCTCCTCTCCCTGCCTTCCTGGGACTGGACCTGGAGTTCCTTCTGTGAAAGACATTGGCGGAATCTACAGTCATCTCTGCCGGGTCCCAGCTGAACACCCGCCTGTCTGTTTGCTGATGCTGGTCAAGGGTAAGGCTTGCTCCAATAAATTGAATAAGAAATGAAAATCCTGAAGCCATGACAATTCAACTCCGTGCCGACAAAAGAGACCCCAGGCTCTGGAAGATCCTGAGGGTCTGACTTCCTATAAAATAACTTTTCTTCTGAAAAAGAATAACCTTTAAGAAACTGTGTGATTCATGTTCTCAACAAGATTCAAGCAAACATCACAGTTAATTCCAGGAAACCTCTCTCAAGTGCCAACCTATGAAACAAAGAACGCTGGTGTGAAATGAGAAGCCCGGTTGCTGAACACAAAGCATCAGGGGTCACTCTGGAATGTGAACCTGGACTTCCTCCATTGGTGATGCGCAACCTCGAGGCTGGTTTTATGAGCTGCATGTGACAGTTTACAATCTGGTTACTTAACCAAAATACGTAACCTGCAGGTCCCTTCCTTTTTGGAGGGAGACCCTGGGTGGAGAACTGAGAACTCTGAGCTCTGTCCCCAGTGAGCAAGAAACTTGTCTACGGCTTTTCCGAAATGCAACCCATTGTCTCCCGGGCCCCACCACTCAACAACAAGTGGTTCTCCCAGGAACGTGCAAATATGCAGCTACCTTCTTTCAGTCAGTTCTTTCCTTGTCTGTTTTCTTTCTGACCAACTAGAATGTGAGCTCCGGAGGGCAGGGACTTGTCTGTCCAGTTCACTCCATGTTGCCTGAATGGAGCATCATCTGCACATACTAGAGGCTCGATTAGGAAGTCGTGGATGAGGGAACTGGATGTCGCTTCTGCCCGTGCCTTGTCCATGAGCATTACTCAGGTGGGGTGACAACTCTCTTCCCAAATCACATTGCCCTTGGCATTCACTAAAGTTGGCTTTTCCACACCCATCGGGTTGGGAAAGGAGAAACCGATGAGGCGGTAGAATTTACAAATGTGTTTATAGGTCAGAAGGGAACTAACAACAAAGTCTGTATCCCCAAGGGATGGTCCAGTCTGGAAAGGGAGAGGGGACTGTTAATGTGGCAGAGGAGAGGCACCACCACCTCCTCCTATCTTCCATTCCCTCTGCACACTGGACAATCGCATCCTGCAGTGAGAAAAGCCAATTGTTTCAGTCAATGCTTCCAGTCTTATTCTTGGCATACAAACATGTGAAAATAGACCTGTCAGTCATTTTCACGACTGCCAGGGTGGCTGCCAAGTAACCAGCAGGAGCAGGAGTGGAAGCTGACGTGGGAACTGTGCACCTGCTATTTTCCCATTAACATGTTGCTGTTTGGGGGCTACAGTTCTGCCAGCTTGTCAGGAGATTTTATCTGTTTATAATGCGTGAATTCTGTTTTTATGTGAGTGTTCAAAAAAAAAAAAGAGAAACAGAAGAGCCCTTCTCGGTTATATTACCTTGGCATTCTTTTGAAAGTTCATCTGCATTAGGAAGGGACGATGGTAAAGTCGATGACTATTTTGGCTCTCCAGTTCAGATCTGCTCACATCATTCTTTCCCAACCTCGCCCAGCCTGAGAGTAATCCTCTTCTCCTGTTCTCAGTATTTGAATACATAAAATTATGGCCGGGCACGGTGGCTCACACCTGTAATCCCAACACTTTGGGAAGCCGTGGCAGGTGGGTCACGAGGTCAGGAGTTAAGATGATGAAACACCATCTCTACTAAAAATGCAAAAATTAGCCGGGCATGGTGGCAGGCACCCGTAATCCCAGCTACTCGGCAGGCTGAGGCAGGATAATCACTTGAACTCAGGTGGCAGAGGTTGCAGTGAGCAGAGATTGTGCCACTGGACACCAGCCTGGGTGACAGAGTGAGACTCTGTCCCAAAAATAAATAAATAAATAAATAAATAAATAAATAAATAAATAAATAAATAAATAAATAAAAATATTAGGGGGATTCAGTATTATCCCTGTTTTACAGATGAGAAAACTGAGGCCCAGCAAGGTTAAGTGACCCGCCCAGGGTTCTGTGGCCTGCAAGTGGTGGAGTTAGGGTTAGAAACCAGGCAGCTTGTTCCAAGGCCCCGTGCTGTTGTTAATCGCTATGCCTTGCTCAGATTGGTGTATATGCCACATCAATCATTCAGAGATGGGGTTTTAGGAAAACAACAAACAAATCAAAACAGGATGCCCAGTAAAATTTGAATTGTACATAAATAACAATATATTTTAGTACATGATGTTCCATGGAATATTTTTACTTAAAAATTTGTGTGATTTATCTGAAATTCAAATTTAACTGGGCATGTTGTATTTGATTTGTCAGCCTAGCATTGAAAGTGGATTACTAGTTTGGAGATCCAGGAATCTGGGGGTTGGTGTGACCTGGGGATGAGAGATGGATGTCAGTCAAGACAGGCAGGTTGGTAGAAGCAGCCTGAAGCTTCTCCTCATCTTGACCCCCAGTCTGGCTTCCTAGAAGAGATGCTAATGGGACTCCAGGGGAAATGTTTGTGCCCTCTGCCTGCATTTCTGTATGCGTGCGCGCGTGCGCACACGCAAACACACACACACACACACACACACACAGACACCATGTACACACCCCTGGCTCTCTACCTAGACTGTCCAACTCATCAGAAGCAAGTTGCATGCCCTGGTGAAGCTTAGTGCCTCTGCTGTGCAGATGGGAGGCAAATTCAACCTAGGAGACTTTAGAGCACTCCAGGCAGCCTGTAGACCCCATCTGCCAAGAGCCTATGCTTTTATTTTATTTTGTCAAGGTCTCGCTCTGTTGCCAAGGCTGGAGTGCAATGGTGTGATCATAGTTCTCTGAAGTCTCAAACTCCTAGGCCTAAGAGATCCTCCCACTCAGCCTCCTGAGTAGCTGGGACCACAGCCATCATCCTTGTACCACCATGCTCAGCTAAGTTGTTTTTTTCTTTCTTTCTTTTAAGAGCGACAGGGGTCTTGTTATATTGCCCAGGCTGGTCTTCATCTCTTCGGCTTAAGCAATCCTCCCATCTCAGCCTCCCAAGTAGCTGAGGATTATAGGTGTGTACCAACATGCCCGGTGAGCCCATGCTTTGGAGTGGGAGGGTGCTAGTGGGCTATTGTGTGGCACAACCAAGCTTCCTTTCCAGGCGTATTTGTCTCTGGATGTGAAGCATTTCCCAGCAATCAGTGATGTGCTCTGTGTAGTCCTGTCCACCCTGCATTTGCAAAAATCCCTCATGGATGCTGGGATGTGGTTAATTTCTGGTTTCACTTTGCAATGAGGATGCACATGTTTTCTATTTTATGTTTTTGATGTCCATGTGTCTATGAACATAGAGACAGATGTGGACATACAGACTGATAGTCGCTTTGAAGACAATTTGAGGTGGTTTATGCTGTGGTTGTTTAAATGAGAACAATGGGGAGGGAGAAGGAATCCCACGCTCCCTTGAGGTTCTTCTACTTGTCTCAGAAACCCCACCTCTCAGATCCTCAACCAGATTGTAAGATCCTCAAACACAGGACAGGTTTTACTTACCTAATGCCCCCCAGAGATGCACAGTAGAGAGTCTTCTACATCTTTCTGTATTTTTCCATTAGCTGATTTGGAAAACCTGATGAAGCAAATACTGTTTGGTTGAAACAATTTACATTGCTCTAGGCAACGCTATTCTTCAGCCAAATGAATTAGATGATTAATAAGTATAACATGTAATTGGACTCAAAGTCCATGTTTGCCATCCCCGAAGCAGAGGAGTCTTCATTGTATATTGTTATTGATGGAAAGAAAGTGAGGTACTTTGGCTAAACAAAAGAGGATACAGATGGCATTGTGCTTCCACTACGCAAAAGGAGCCTGCTTATATCATGCTTGCTGCATGCCAGTTGCTGCTGTCTGGTATTTTAGTGGAGAAAGGAGATTTTTTTTTAAGACACTAAAGTAAGTATCAACAAAGAAGTGATTTATCTTCATATCAGAATTTTGGCTTGGAGCACAATCAGGATTTTGGGTCTGTTTGGGGCTAAGTAGAAATATATGTGAGACCAAAATATGTTTTTCCTGAATCTTCAAAACTGCACACAGTGAAAGAAATGTTAGCTTCAAAAATCAAAGTGATTGGATTTTCTAGAATCTGTACAATATGATGAGAAAATGTATGCAATATACATAAACCAGAATAGCCTTCCTTGTTCAATGTTAACACTTTTTATAAAAAAGTATTAGACCTATTGATTTAGCAACTACATAATTATTGGTGCTTGAAATATCAGACTTATAGAAACGAAGAAGTCAGAGTCACCCATTCAAAATGTAAGCACAAATATGACTTCCATTAGCAATATCGGATGCCTGGATAAAATGGCCTAGCCTAGTCATCCCAGCAGGTCAAAGTGGCAAACCAGGTCAACACCAGAAGAGGCCCTTACAAATCCAAACAGAAACTTCTTTCTAAACCAAATCATTTGGAAAACACCTGAGCAAACCACGAGGTTTTTTTTTACTGAGGTGCAGACATTCCAAAAGCTAAGCAAATACTCCTGTAATGAGTGCCCCAAGCCTATCAGCCACGGACCTGTCATTACTTCAAACAAGTCAGGATTTCAACCAGGTCAGGGTTGAAGAAGAATAATTTTGTTCTAAACAGCTGGCATTTGTTCTTAGGTGTGGTCAAACTATATATAGGTGGATGCCACCAGTTTTTAGTTGAATTGGGCAAAGAACTCTGAGTTCAGTAGGGGTGGTGTGTGTGTGTGTGTGTGTGTGTATTTGAAATATTTTTCATTTTTAATGAAATGTATTTTTTAAATGTCCTTCTTGTCTAAGTGCAACTAAGAGACAGAGAGACTGCCCATACTAAGAGATTGGGGTGTTTGCTCAGGGCAGGGATACAAAGCACACCCATTCCTCACCCAGTGCATGCTGGGGGGATGGAGGAATTAGATGACTCCTGAGATCGCTGCTATAACCACAGAGGGAAGGGGTAAGCCTGCATTCTTGTCAAGGTGAGGATAATTCTGACCTCATGTGACCCAGTTTTGCTGATCCTACCAGGTGAGCATTCCTGAAATAACTGCTATCCCCGTGGAGTCCTGGTCCTGGTCCTGTCCACTCAAGAGAGTGCGGGTGTCTCTAAGAGATGGTGGGTGTCGCCTGCCTTGAGTTGGCCACCCTCATGGGCTTCTTTGTTGCTGGCCATCAAAGTCCTGAGAACCTTGATGTGATGATACCCCTGCATTCATCCCTGCTAAAATTCTAACGAAAAGCCAATTCTCTCAGATCATCATGTGGGGTAGTAGATTTCACCTGTTGACAGATAACTAGGGATAGATGTGAACTCGGAAGCCAGGAGGACCTGGGTTCAAATCCCTACTCATCCACTTATGGGCAAGAGAGCCTGGAAAAATGGTTTACTCTGAAAACCTATGTTTCATTGTCCATAAAGATGCAGATAATAACAATGACAATAGAATTTTATATAGACTGAATAAGCTAATCCAATGTAAATGTGTAACACTGGGTCTGATTTGGTAAAAAAGCATCGTTTTTTACGATAGAGAGCAACTCATAGAGTTGCTCTCAAACATAGAGAGCAACTCAGGATGAGGAAAGGCAACAGAGTTCTATTACCTTTCAGGTCTCGGTACATGTCAATATCAACTTTGAAATGTCGTTCAACCAAACAAACATATACTGAGTTCTTATTAGGTGTCAGGCACAAATTCCAGGAGTTGGGTAAGACAGTCAGTGTCCCTACTCTCAGGAAGCTTACATTTTAATAAAGAAAGAAAGGAAAGAAGGGAGACAGGGAGGGAGGGAAAGAAAAATGGAAGTTAATTCAAGTAGCAGTACAAACACTCAGGCATTATGATAGGAGTGACTTTTGCAAATCCCCCTGATAAGGTGTGGCTGTGTCTTCACTCAAATGTGTCTTGTATCGTAGCTCCCATAATTCCCACGTGCTGTGGGAGGAACCCGGGGGGAGGTAATGGAATCATGGGAGCAGTTTCCCCCATACCGTTCTCGTGGTAGTGAATGAGCCTCACAGATCTGATGGTTTTATGAAGGGAAACCCCTTTCGCTTGCTCTCATTCTGTCTTTGCCGGTCACCATGTAAGATATCCTTTTGCTCCTTTTTCATTTTCTTTCATGATTGTGAGGCCTCTTTAGCCATGTGGAACTGTGAGTCAATTAAACCTCTTTCCTTTATAAATTACCCAGTCTTGGGTATGTCTTTACCGGCAGCGTGAAAATGGACTAATATACCCACTAACCCTAACCCTAACCCTAACCAAGCAACTTTGGTTTTGTCAGAAATAGCCAGCATTGGTTTTCTCAGTAATCACCACCAAATTTCTCACCATTGCATCTGGAAAAGCGGAAACAGCATTCCAGGACCCTGCCAAGGATGGGAAGGCCAGGAGGGGTGTGGCGTGTGTCTTAAGAACAATCTACCTGTAACCAAACAGGGTTGTTCATCTTTAGGAAATCCCTACTGCCCTAAGCTGAGATGGTGGATGTGAAAATGTCACACTTGCTGGAAGAGGGAGCTTAACCTGGGAGACAGCATTTCTGAGGCTTCTGTGGCATCTGGTAAGCCTTCAAACACACAGGACTCTCTCCAAGTCAAGAGACGAGAAAGTGCATTTTTCACCACAGCTTGCTGCAGCACGTTTCACGGAGCATGTGTGGAGCCTCCTGACGGGAAGAATACCTGGCAGCTGCCAAACACGTTCACTGTGGGATTCTGTGGCTCAGAGCACATGTCCTGTGAGTCACAGGATATGAGACAGTGAGGAGGCGGAGGGTAGGGAGAGGGCAAGGCACTCCAGAGGCTGCAGCAAAGGAGAGGGGGGATGCCTTATTTCTCTTAATTTTTAACCTATGCAATTTTGCAATAAAATGGATTGGCTACCAAGTATATTTCCCTAGAGCTCACGAAGCACTGGATCCTTTCATTGCAGAAATCGAAAGACAATGAGATGAAAATTCAACTCACGATCCGTATTTCAATTTGCCATTTATGGTTTGTAGTGATTGGTCTGAGCCTTTGAGTAATCTAATGGCAAAACTTGGTTGCACGCTAGAAAATCTGTAGTTAACAACAAAAACAAAGGAGCTATGGGCAAAAACTTTAATCACTTCAAAAAGAAGTAATTCACCTGGAATCGTCTTTCCTGCAGGCAGTGAAATGTGTGGAAACAGGCCCCGAGCTGTAGGTAAGAACACCCAGGTGTCGGAGCTGCCCCTGCTGCTTATCAGTAGACCCCTGAGCCATCCATGCCCCACCTGGAAATACCATGAGAACCTGTTGAATGAGTTTCTTTGCAAGTCACAGAAAACAATATGAGGATAAAAGTTTCTTTATAGTTGAATTTGTATAGTATCCATTGACAGCACAATTCGTATGGGACCACAAACAGAGCTCCATGTACCATGCACCCAGTACTATGCACCATGCACTAAGCAGCAAGCACCATTGCTGACTTGGGGTTAAAGATAAACACATGCCAGCTGGGCGCGGTGGCTCTCGCCTATAATCCCAGCACTTTGGGAGGCCCAGGCGAGCAGATCACTAGGTCAGGAGTTGGAGATGAGCCTGGCCAACATAGTGAAACCCCATCTCTACTAAAAATACCAAAACTTAGCCAGGTGTGGTGGCAGATGCCTGTAGTCCCAGCTGCTCGAGAGGCTGAGGCAGGAGAATCGCTTGAACCTGGGAAGTGGAGGTTGCAGTGAGCTGAGTTTGCGCCATTGCACTCCAGCCAGGGTGACAGTGCAAGATTCCGTCTCAAGAAAAAGAAAAGAAGATAAACAGATGCCAAATGACAACAGAGTGTTGGATAAGAAGGTAAAGTTGGGCCTTTTGACCAGAATAAAAATTCATTCATTTGACCAACATTTACATCCTTTGCACTTATTTTATATGAAATCCAAAGCTGAATCAGAAACAGGACCTGCTGTCAGACAGGTGAGAATTTAGTAAAGAATGTAAATTCATATACAAATATCTATAGTGCAAAGTGATATTATGCATTAGGAAAAACCATCACAGGAGCTCTGCTTGGTGAGCTCTCAGCCTCAACCCCAGCCTCAGCCTCACCTCAGCCCCAGCCTCAGCCCCAACCCCAAGCCCAATCCCAGCCTCAGCCCCAACCCCAGCCTCAGCCTCACCTCAGCCTCACCTCAGCCTCAGCCTCAGCCCCAGCCCCAGCCTCAGCCTCACCTCAGCCCCAGCCCCAGCCCCAGCCCCAGCCCCAGTCCCAGCCTCAGCCTCAGCCTCAGCCTCATCTCAGCCTCAGCCCCAGCCTCAGCCTCAGCCCCAGTCCCAGCCTCAGCCTCA
>NC_045444.1:120576789-120582062 GCF_002776525.5 Piliocolobus tephrosceles
CCAGCCTCAGCCTCAGCCCCAGTCCCAGCCTCAGCCTCACCTCAGCCCCGGCCTCGGCCTCAGCCCCAGGCTCAGCCTCAGTCTTACCTCAGCCCCAGCCTTAGCCTCAGCCTCACCTCAGTCTCACCTCAGCCGCTCCCACCCTGGGGCTCTCGGAGTCTCCTGAAGGTTCTACCGGGTGCTCAGGAAACCATTCCCCTGGTCTCCTCCTTGGGATTCACCACCATCCTCCTCTCCTGAAGCGCTCTCTGGCAATGTTCCTGTAGCAGCTCTACTCCCAACACCCACAGAAGACACCGTCAGAGAGAAAATACATAATTGTGATCTGTTAACATCCTCCTGCCCTCACTTTCTGTTAACAGGATCCTCATTTTCTACAGGAAACTGTTTCCCCCCACTCATTATAACCAGGTCATTCCGGTGTGACTATCAATTTGCATCACTCATCCCTCTGGCCTCTTTGATCAGTTCCCAGTCCCTAGGTGAGCACAGAGGCCCTTGCCAAGCCAATCCCAACCTTGCATGGACTAAAACTCTCAGGTCGCTAAGCTAGGATGAGAATAGCTGGAGCCTCCAATGGCCACATCTCCCGCTGCACCAAGAAAAGCTCACTGCATGACCGGGCATGGTTGCTCACGCCTGTAATCCCAACAATTTGGGAAGCTGAGGCGGGTAGATCACTTGAGATCAGGAGTTCAAGACCAGCCAGGGCAACATGGTGAAACCCCATCTCTACTAAAAATACAAAAATTAGCTGGGCATGGTGGCGGGTGCCTGTAGTCCAAGCTACTCGGGAGGCTGAGGCAGAAGAATTGCTTAAACCCAGGAGGCAGAAGTTGCAGTGAGCCAAGATCGCACCACTTCACTCCAACCTGGGCAGTAGAGTGAGACTCCACCTCAAAAAAAAAAAAAAAAAAGAAAAGCTCACTGCAGTTGGAGAGAAAGAGCCCAAGCCAGAGGAAGAGCAGAAAGGAGAGAAAGTCACACCTGAAGATACCATTTGGATCCTGGGATCCAGCTTTTCCAGAGGCCAACTCTAACTTCGGCCTTCCCAGATGGGTGAGCCACAAGATCCTCCTTTCAGCTCATGCTGATCCACATTCACTTTCTTCTGTCTTCCAGCATCATTCCTGCTACTGCCAGCTGGCCCGGATGTCCCCACTGGAGCTGCCAATGCCAACACACAGACCTCTGAGGTTTGCACCAAGACCCTGGAGCTGGTCTTCACTCAAAAAAGGTCAGATCTAATGAGGTTATCTTTTTATTTTTTTTCAGATTCAAATGTCCAGGTGTCTGGTGTTTTAAGCCCTTTGTCATTGACCTCTTTGTTTGCCTCAGCTTGTTCTCCTAAGGGTGAGTTCTTGTCTAAGAGGCTCCGTGATCTCCCAGGTGCATAGACAGTTTAGCTTAGAACCTTCACCCCATGAGTCCCACAGACACACCTGGGCTTCTCTGAGTTCAAAGATAAGATAGTTTAGGCTCAAGATGGGAGTCTGGTTGCAGAAAGAGGATACAGAGAAAGTGCTTTAGCAGTTAGAAAATGAGGGATGATTTCTGGGTGATGGAAATTTAGCTGCTTTTGTGCTTCATGAGGATGTGGCATTTGCAGTAAGTTTGTAGGAAAGAAACTTCTACTACTAAAGGCAAGGGCAAAGGAAAATGGAGGATATATTATAGCGAGCTAGAGAAAGAGCACAGTGGGAAGACACATAAATGCCTAATTGTAGCTGTCATAGAAGACCTCAGGTGCCACTGGAAGGGTTTACGCATTGTGCCTACAGCGGGGAGCCACCGCAGGCTTCGGACCAGGGATCAGGGAGGGCGGGGGATCAGAGACCTCTGTTTCAAGCAGCCGTGTGTGGTTTCCCTTGAAACTTGAACTGAGCCTGCCTCTGGATCAACCCCTTTTCTCCCACGGCTGGACGGAGCCAGCAGGCTCAGCCCAAGGCAGAGCCAAGAGCAACCCTGCAAAGATGGAGGGTCTGGGAGGCAGCATTGTCTGGTTTCCCGCTGCAAAGATGGAGGGTCTGCATGCTGGGAGCTGTGTTGTCTACTCTCCTCCTGTAGGACCTCGTGAATCCAGAACACAGCAACCTGGCCAGCTCCAGCAGGGTGGTGGGGATGAGCAGACACAGAATCGAGGGGCTCAGCGGTGGGCGGAGGATCCGCCATGTCTCCAGAAGCAGCCAGAGCAACACGGCCAGAGTGACTGCTGGGTTGAAAGGAGCCCTGGGTGAGTGCTCAGGTTCCCTTCACCTTTCACCCTGCATACCTCATTCTGCTGTATCTCCTCCCACTTCTCAGCCATCACCATTTCCTCTCACTGGCTCTTATCAATTCACATTTAAATGCACTTACTTCTCTCAGATCTAAAAGAAATTTCTCGCCTGGTGCAGTGGCTCACGCCGGTAATCCCAGCACTTTGGGAGGCTGAGGTAGGCGGATCACTAGGTCAGGAGATCGAGACCATCCTGGCAACAGAGTGAAACCCTGTCTCTACTAAAAATACAAAAATTAGCTGGGCGTGGTGGCACATGCCTGTAATCCCAGCTATGCGGAAGGCTGAGGCAGGAGAATCGCTTGAACCCGGGAGGCGGAGGTTGTGGTGAGCCGAAATTACACCACTACACTCCAGCCTGGGCAACAGAGTGATACTCCGTCTCAAAAAAAAGAAAGAAAGAAAGAAAAAGAAAAAAAAGAAATTTCTTTCTTGACTGCACCCTCCTGTCCATCCACTTTCTATCACATTCTTTCCTGTTGGTCTTGGAAGAGTTGTGTACGCTCACAATCTTCACTTCCTTACATACTATCCTCAACCTTTACATGTGGCTTCTTTTTCCATTACCATAAAGCCAATTTTTTTTTCCAGTTCTATCCCTTACAACACCAGCTATATCCCCTCACTGATTTTTGAAACATTTTCTTTGTATGCATTAACTAGTCTGTATTATTAACTGTAAAATATTGCTAGAGGGTCAGGATCTAGGGCATTCTCATTAAAGGAGTTGCTAAGAAAAGGAATAGATTTGGTATCCCACCTCTTGAGTCCTGGGATAAATTATAAGCCATGTCTGTCCCTGTTATCTTTAATTCTTCCTTTTGCCTCCTTCTTATCAAGCCACATGTCTCTTGATTTGGAATTAATCTACCTGGTGTAATGATCAACATTTACTATTTCAGAAAATTGACTTTGATCCTTGTTCTATATCAAGATAGGTGCTCACAGAGCACAATAGCATTCTTTCTTCAGTTGCCTCCCCAAAACCCCGATGGGAAAGGGTGGAAGTTTTACACTGTGGGAGCTCCTGACACGTTTTGAAGAATGTCACAGGCAGGGCATGCCTCAGCCTGTTCTCTTCCCACTGAACAAGGAGCTAAAGCTGACTGTGGAGTCTTGGGCATCCTATACTGAAGACTTCAGCATCACTTCTGCCATTGTTTTCTTTCATGTCCTGGAAGACGAGATGCCCCTCTTACTGTTTAAGGTCATTGCCTTCATCTGCAGTTTGGACCACACTCTCCAGGAAGATGTTTCGTAGGAAGAGTGACTGAACAATTTGCTGTCTTCACCAAGACACTTTGGAAAGTCAAACAGGGCACCAACTCAACCGGATACTGACACAGCAGGTACACATGAGGATTGACCCCGGAAACTGCGATGTGTGGCCACCGGATCCACAGCAATTTCTTCCCTTTTTGATACTTAGAGTCGGGTCCCTAAACAGACATGTTTTCCTCCAGCAGATAGACGAATGTGGCCCAATCCCTCTCCTCTTCGTGACGGTGTGTTTCTCTCTCTCCCATCTCTTCTTCTGTCAAATACGTTCTTATCCTTGTCCTCCATTTATACAGCTGTCTCCTTGTTCTCCTTGGCCCACAGTGACTGTTCTATCAGGAAGGGAATGGTCCAGTTTTCTTTTCTTCTGGATAGAGAGTCAGTTGTGCCAGTACCATCTATTGAGCAATGATTGCTTTTCAGATGGGCTTGAAACTTTGTCTTATATTCAATTCTCAAATTTACTGAAATCTGTAACTAATTCATTTTCATTTTATTGATCGTTCCATTGCTCTCTTAAATATTATATATGCATGAAAAACCTCAATGAATGCCAAATAATAGAAACAATCTGCCTTGTCTAACTACAATGAAAAAGAAAACAAACTATACCAATAAAGTACTGATATGATTTGAATGTTTGTCCCCTCCAAATCTTATGTTGAACTATAATATGCAGTGTTGGAGGTGAGGCCTGGGAGTAGGGGTGGAGGCAGGGTTTGGATCATGGGAGTAGATCCCTCATAAGTGGCTAAGTGCCATCCCCTTGGTAATAACTGAGTCTCCTTCTGGTAGTTCACACAAGTTATGTTTATTTAAGAGTGTGGCTCCTCCTATCCTGCTCCCTCTCTCACCATGTGAAGATGCCTGCTCCTGCTTTACCTTCTGCCATGAGTAAAAGCTACCTGAGGTCTCAATAGAAGCTGAGCAGATGCTGGCACCATGCTTCCTGTACAGCCTGCAGAGCTGTGAGCCAATTAAACCTCTTTTCTTTATAAATTACTCAGTCTCAGGTATTCCTTAATAGTAATGCAAATTGACAAATACAAGTACCAACAATAAAAATGCAAACAACTGGAGCAGGAAAAGGCTGCTTGCATCAAAGGCAAATCAGAACTTCAATGCAAAATATTCATAAAATAGCAATAAGAATGTCTCGTGTCTAAATAGATGTAATTCAGCCAAAGTTGCTCTTAGAGATAAATTCATAGCCTTCAACATGTTCATTAACATAAAAATGTACTAAAAACTACACACTTAACACAAGTGAGGAAAAAAGAAAACATAAAAGATAAATTAATAGAGAAAATGAAAAAGCAATATAATTGGTGAATAAATCTAAGTGGTAGTTCTTTGAAAAAATTAATAAAATAGAAAAACTGTTATTTGCTCTAACCAAGAATAATTGTAAAGAGAATACTTGGTGATCACTGTGCTTTCTTGTCACTTTTAAGTATTCTAGAAAGTACTAATCAGATCTTAAATGGGTGCTTCTAAACCAAGAACCTGATGCTTACTTTAGTTTGTTGACTCATTGATTTCTTTCTTCTTTCTCTCTTTCTTTCTTTCTTTTTCTTTCTTTCTTTCTTTCTTTCTTTCTTTCTTTCTTTCTTTCTTTCTTTCTTTCTCTTTCTTTCTTTCTTTCTTTCTTTCTTTCTTTCTTTCTTTCTTTCTTTCTTTCTTTCTTTCTTCCTTCCTTCCTTCCTTCCTTCCTTCC
>NC_045444.1:120582162-120599896 GCF_002776525.5 Piliocolobus tephrosceles
CCTCCCTCCCTCCCTTCCTCCCTCCCTCCCTTCTTTCTTTCTCTCTCTTTTTTTTTTTTGGCTGAGGGGGACGGAGTTTCTCTCTTGCTGCCCAGGCTGGAGTGCAATGACATGATCTTGGCTCACTGCAACCTCCACCTTCCAGGTTCAAGCAATGATCCTGCCTCAGTCTCCCGAGTAGCTGAGATTACAGGCATGTGCCACCACGCCCAGCTGATTTTGTGTTTTTAGTAGAGACAGGTTTTCACCATGTTGTTCAGGCTGGTCTTGAACTCCCAACCTCAGGCGATCCACCTGCTTTGGCCTCCCAAAGTTCTGGGATTACAGGCGTGAGCCACAGCACCTGGCTGATTTATTTCTTAACTGTATACAAGTGCCAATAATAGTGCCTGGAATATAGTTGGAGTTCAAAAGCCAAGGAATTACAGGCAAATGGGCCCCTCCAACTCCTACATGGAAGTTGTCTCAGATAAGGGCAGTTTGCTTGAATGGTATGAGCACAGGTAGGGTTAGCTGGCCTGTGACAGGTTCCCCCCTCCAAGGCATCGGTGACATTGATATCCATCAACTGCATTGGGACAGGCAGCTATATGCAGCACCTGTAGCCCAGTTCCTTGGGCCTAGACTATGGCTGGAGTCCAAGTGAAAATCACTTTATCAAGAGGAATGTTAGTGCATGTGACATCTAAATAGATCACTCATGAATATTTTGTAAAATACACCAATTTAAACTTCAGTCAACAGTGTATAAATATACCAATTTTCACAACCCCAACTTGCATTAAATCAAATGTGTCTGTTATAAGCTTGCTCTTTATTAAGGTTGGTTTCCCTTATCTGTTCCCCATCCCCACCCTGCCCCATTCGCCTGCTTGGTTAGCAAAGTAAATCTTCTGTTTTCTCTGTTAATGTTTATATAGTTGCTATGGAATTTGGATCTCTAATCCTCATGCAAATTGTTTTGGATATTGCCTGAGGAGATTCAACTATATCTTTTCAAATAGATAGTTAATTATAAAAATGATATGTATTTGATAATTTATCCTTCAGTGTTTAAAACTGCCACATGTATTAGTCCATTTTCACATTGCTATATAGAACTACCTGAGACTGGGTAATTAATGAAGAGAAAAGGTTTAACTGACTCACAGTTTCACATGGCTGAGGAGGCCTCAGGAAACTTACAATTATGGCAGCAGGCGAAGGGGAAGAAAGATACATTTTACATGAGGGCAGGAGAGAGAGAGAAAGAAGGGAACAGCTACATCTTTAAACCATGGGATATTGTGAGAACTCGCTATCATGAGAACAGCATGAAGGAAACTGCCCCCATGATCCAATCACCTCCCACCAGGTCCCTCCATCCACACGTGGGGATTATAATGATGAGACTTGGGAAGAGACACAGAGCCAAACCATATCACCACATATTCACAATGTTAAATTATTGTGCTTTAGATTTGTTTGAATATTGTCTCCCACTTACTGTCTATCCTTGGGCTATTGCCACAGTGTTTTGTTGGGACACAGAGAATGAGATCCCAAAGCATGGTGCCTTGGCATGCTGAGTGCTTTGGATTAAAGGAAACTGGAAAGCCTCCGAAATAATCCTCAGAACCAAGGTCTCCCTCTGACCTTCTCCTTCTTTCTGCTTCTCTGATCCCTTTCTTCCCCAAAGCACTAGAGTGGCTTTCTCTGAAGTTCCCTTATCTAATTAAGGGAAGTTCTTCCAGAAGAAATGCAATTGTCTTAAAACTCTGTCTCTAGGAATATGAACAAATAACCAGGAAAGATTAACCATAGGAGAAGAGAAGAGACTAAAACTTGTCACATCTAGATAGACTTTTCATGTATTTTTCTGGAGATAGCTCCAAGAAATCAGCTGGGAGACATTATCTGTATAAGACAACCTTTGTTCACAGTGAAGTTTTGCCTCTCACCTTCACACCACCTCCCCCAGAGCTCACAGGAACTCTTTGTCCAAGGCCACTGTTCCTTGGACTCATTAATTTTCCCCGAAAATCATTTACTACTCCTCACAATTAGCTACATTCCCCCATTTCCCTCTCCCCTGTGAAGAGGGTATTTAAGCTTCAACTCTGGCCTTTCTTTGAGTCTCATATTTAAATGCCCACTGTACTTACTCACATTTTAAAACTTGTCTGCCTTTTCTCCTATTGATCTCTCTGTTGTCAGTTTATTCCAGCAAAACATCAGAAAGAATGGAAAGGAAGTTTTCCCTTCACCCCTAAAATACTGTTTCCTTGATCCAATAATAATGACTCTCCAAGAATCTGTTGTATACAAACAATAGCACAAATACATTCCAGGATGTTCAGTGTCATTAGTATTGCTAAAAACAACAACAACAACAAAAAAAAAAAAAAAAAAAAAGGAAAAAATTAGGAGAAAAAAATGGGGAAGCACTCCATCTCTAACAGCTGAACAGAGGAACACTATGAAACCATTAAAAATGAGATAGATCTGGGCCGGGCGCGGTGGCTCATGCCTGTAATCCCAGCACTTTGGGAGGCTGAGGCGAGCGGATCACGAGGTCCAGAGATCGAGACTATCCTGGTTAACACAGTGAAATCCCATCTCTACTAAAAATACAAAAAATTAGCCGGGTGTGGTGGCGGGCACCTGTAGTCCCAGCTACTTGGGAGGCTGAGGTAGGAGAATGGCATAAACCTGGGAGATGGGGCTTGCAGTGAGCCAAGATCGTGACACTGAACTCCAGCCTGGGTGACAGAGCAAGATTCTGTCTCAAAAAAAAAAAAAAAAAAAAGAGCGATAGATCTACTTACACTGATGTGGAAACACGTTGATGACATATAAATTTTAAAAAATTATATATGTACATACACACCACATACACATGTATAAATACTGATTTTGATATATAAAAATGTGTCTGCCTATGAGTTTAAATAGATCTGAATGGATTTAGAACAGACTCAGGAACGGTTAAGAGCAGCTATGTACAAGGCAACAGATTAGAAGGGGTAAGTGGTTTTTCTTTTTTTGCTTTCTATAATTTAATTTGAAATTCAGAATAGGTATGATGAGTGATCTCCAAAACAAAAGAACAAGACATAAGTAGATTGTGATATAATGTAAAATACATTTGGTCTTTGTCCCCAGTTCATGTCTTGAAACTATTGTGATTTTCTGAGAGATAGGAGTGTCTTTTTGAGGTGACTTAGGATGGAGCACCCAGATAGCCTCAGGATGGGACTGGTCACCAGAAAGACCAAGTGGTTAGAACACTGGAACTTTCAGCCCCACTCACCAACGTCTGGGAAGCGTGCAGGTGGGCTGGAGGTCAAGCTCTATGAAAACTCTTGGACAGCAAAACGTGATGAGCTTGTGGGCTGCTGGAGATACTGGGTTGGGGTGGCTCACCCAGGGAGGGCCTGGAAGCCCCACCTCCCATCCATCTCTTCATCTGGCTGTTCATCTTTATCTTTTAGTATCATTCATAATAAACTGATAAACATAAGTAAGTGCTTCCTTGAGTTCTGTGATCCATCCTAGCAAACTAATTGGACTCAAGGAGGGAGTAGGGGGATCCGTGATTTACAGTCTATTGGTCAGAAGTACAGGTGATAAGCCTCCACTGCAATTGATATCTGAAGTTGGGGGCAGTGTTATGGGACTGAGTCCTTCACCTGTAGGCTTTGACTCTAAACTTCAGGCAGGTAGTGTCAGAATTGAATGAAATAGTAACCCGCCCAGTGGTTGTCCCCTGGAGAACTGCTCCATGTGAAAAGCAGCTTGTTTTCCTTGTGCATAGATGCAGAAAGATCCAGCTGGGTGGACAGGACAGGTGCCATTAAACCATGTGAAAGCCACAGGGCCACCTTGACGCTGGCTCCACTTCAGCAGGGTGCAGCTGACAACCCCCAATCTGGGCTCTCAGGAATCAGGTTTGGTTTCTGAAGTGGCCCAGGAAGTTGAAGCACTATAGATGCTCAGTCAAGGCCAGGTTCAAAGGGCCTAAGCCTGTTAGCAGGAGTCGAGGAGGAAATCACACTGAGGTAGTGGCATGAGGGAAGGGGGACCTGAAACAGGGCTTGCTCCCCCACCACACTGGATACTGAAGCCCTTGCCCTCCATTATATCAAAGGCTCCTTTCAGCTTCTCCTTGTAATAAGTATTTCCAAGAATTCTGAACCATCAGCAGGGGCAGCCTATTGATCGTTAGTGGGCACTGGCAACTCCACGCCTAAAACTACACATGCTGATCGACTTTTCTTGGAGAAGGTTAAAAACATTGAACATTTTTAAAAAGAATTTTTTGGCCAGGTGTGGTGGCTCACACCTGTAATCTCAGCACTTTGGGAGGCCTAAGCGGGCGGTTCATGAGGTCAGGAGATCGAGACCATCCTGGCCAGCATGGTGAAACCCCATCTCTACTAAAAATACAAAAATTAGACAGATGTGGTGGCATGTGCCTGTAGTGCCAGCTACTCAGGAGGCTGAGACAGAAGAATCGCTCGAACCCAGGAGGTGGAGCTTGCAGTGAGCCGAGATCGCACCTCTGCACTCCAGCCTGGGCAACAGAGCAAGAATTTTTGCTTTCATGCCACATCTTATCTCATGAAAATCCCAGATTTTGCAACGCCAGAAGCTTCCTTCTTGGAATTATTTTTCCCGTCAAAGAATATCTTAAAATATCTCCTAGCAGGGAAAAACAGAAAAATAAATCTGCGCACTCAGCAATTAAGCTTCTCCATCTCCTGTAAGAGACAGGCAGTAAATGAAAATAAAAGAGCATATAAGCTGCTTCTTCCCCAGTTCAGCTCAGATGGGAGGTGTCGTGCGCGGTCATCATAGGCAAGAACCCCTTGCTTCTGTAGGAATCATAGCTATGGCTGGTTTGGAAGCTGGGAATGCTACAAGGGCAGGGGCATGCCTGTCTAGCACAGCACTGTCCCCCAGAGTTCTCGATGGATATGTGATCTTAATGCCCTTCAGTTAGAGAGGGATTAGCAAGTGAACCGCAGAGTTAAGAAGCACTGACACTTAGTTAATGGTACCTTGAGTATAGCACTTGGTCACTCTTTGGAGTTTTTGTTGTTGTTGTTGCTGTTTCTGAGATGGGGTCTTGCTCTGTCACCCAGGCTGGAGTGCAGTGGCGCCATCTTGGCTCACTGCAACCTCCACCTCCTGGGTTCAAGCAATTCTGCCTCAGCCTCCCAAGTAGCTGGGATTACAGGCATGTGCCACCATGACAACTAATTTTTGTATTTTTAGTAGAAATGGGGTTTCACCATGTTGACCAGGCTGGTCCCGAACTCCTGACCTCATGATCTGCCCGCCTCAGCCTCCCAAAGTACTGGGATTACAGGAGTGAGCCACCGTGGCCGGACAGCACTTGGTCACTCTTTAAATACCTGCGCATATGCTATTAGTTTTTATCCCCAATATGAGCTTGTCACATGTGCAGGAAAGGTATCTTTATTTCAGAAAAGTTAAGTAATTTGCTTAAAGTCATAGAGAAGTGAAAGCATAATTAAGTTTTCCTTTTGGACTGATCCATATGCAACATATTGCACATTCTTTTGTTTATTCTCTCTCTCTCTCCAGAATATAACCCCGTATCAGCAAGAACTTTACCTGTTTACGACTATTCCCCCAGCATCTAGAATAGACCTGGTACTTGGTAGCCATTTAATAAAAATGTGCATTACTTTTATTACTGTTGTTGTTATCATTGTCATTGCGTCATACTTCCCAAGAAAGGCTTCTTGTGGAAGTCATCTGAGCTGAGATATGAAGGGTGAGGAACAGAAACGAGGCCAAAAGTGATGGGTGGAGTTTCAGGCAGATGGAACCACAAGGGCAAAGGCCTAGAGTCAGGAAGGAGCATATGGGGAGAATGAGGGGCTAAGAAAAGTCGGTGTCGCTGAGCAGAGAGCAGGGAACTCAGTGCCTGGAGAGGATGCATGGACTCTATGACTATTGCAGCCTTCATGGACTGAAGCAGTAGCTGCCCAGCTGGTCTAACCACTCCTCGTGCCCTGCACTGTGACCAAAGTCAACTTTTTAAAATTTTAGTCTGTTCAAATCCACCTCTTCCTTGACATCCACTAAGACCTTCACACCCTGCTCCAGTCATGCCAGGCCTGGCCATCATCAACGAGAGCCAAGGTGATGTGGTTTGGCTCTGTGTCCTCACCCAAATCTCACATCAAACTGCAATTCCCAGTGTTAAAGGAGGAGCCTGGTGGGAGTTGATTGAATCATGGGGGCGGATAGTCCCTTTGCTGCTTTTACAATAGAGTACTCACAAGACCTGATTGTTTAAATGTGCATAGCACCTCCCGTTTGTTCTCTCTGCTCTTCTACTGTGTGAAGACATGCCGGCTTCCCCTTTGCCTTCCATCACGATTGTAAGTTCCCTGAGGCCTCCCAGAAGCAGAAGCCTGTATAGCTGGCAGAACTGTAAACCAATTAAACCTCTTTTTTAAATAAATGACCCAGTCTCAGGTATGTCTTTATTGTTGTGTGAGAACAGACAAATACATAAGGCAATCTCATGAAGAGCAAAACCAGGAGACTTGAACTACAGCTCTCAAAACCTGCTACGCTGCAAGCGTGAAGGGGATGCAATGTTGACATGTGAATGAATAGACAATGGACTGCCAGCAGAGGATAAGATCCAGAAACAGACCACACATATGAAGCCATTTGATTTATGATAAAAGTGACGTGACAAGCATGGAAGTTAGGAGGTGAAGAAACTTTTCAATAAGTGTTGCCGGATGGATTGGCTTTCCGTATGGAAAAAAATGTATCTTGACATCTATCTCATGCCATACACAAAAAAATCAATTCCAGACACGTTTCAAATCTACACGAGAAGGGCAATATAATAACACTTTTAGAAAAAAACAAAGGACTAGAGCTTTATGAGCAGAACAGTCAAAGGTTTCTTAAATAGGATACAGAAAGCATTAACCTACAGCAAAAATAATCAATATTAAGCTATATTAAAATGAAGAATCTCTTTTCATCATTAGAGAGTGAAAAGGTGGTATGGAGACTTGAGGATATTGGCATTACATTACTGCCAACAAAGGACTCGTATCAGCAATAAATAGCACCTACAAATCAGTAAGTTAAAGGGAAAATTCAATGGAAAAATCACCGAAAGACTTGAATAGGTACTTCATAAATGAGGGTATTCAATTGGCACCCACATATATAAAAAGCTGTGCAGCTGTATTAGTTATCAAGAAAACAAAAAGTGAAATCACAAAGAGATACTACTACTATGTGCACAGCAGAATGGGGAAAATAAAAAAGACTGAAATACTCAGCCTTTGGCAAGCAAACAAAGCAGCTTGGAGCTCTCATACACTGCTGGTGAGGGTGAACGTCAGCATTGGAAAACTGATCATCAGTATTTAATAAGCTGAATACATACACCTCATTACCCAGAAATCACACCCCTCGGTACATCCTCAGCAGAAATGTACATACATGTTTACCAAAATAGGTTTATTAAAGTATTCATAGCAGCTCTATTCAAAACAGCCTCAAATTGGAACCTGTCCACAGGCTCAGCAACAATAGAATGGATCAATAAATGGTAGTATATTCACAGAGTATAATACCTAATACCACACAGTTCGTGTATGAATAATCTACAGCTCTATGCAAGAATATCATTAAAATCTCACAAACATAACGTTGAATGAAAGAAGTCATATTTGAAGTGTCAATCAAGGAAAATGACCAAGGAAAGTCTCAATCATTTTAGGATGTTTATTTGCCAGAGCTAAGGACGTGCCAAAGAGACAGGTCTGTGCCTTTCTCTGAAGACGATTTTTGAGAGCTTCAATATTTAAAGGGGAAAGGGCTGGATATTGAAAAATACACAACTTTCCTGTGAGAGGGGGTTAGGGGAAAATAGCCATTCATGCCTCTGTCTGGCTCAGTGAATCTGCATTTATACATAAGACAACACAGACAATAGGGCAGAGGAAAGGACCAGACATGCATTTGTCTCAGGTGGGCAGAGGGATGGCTTTGGGTTCTGTCCTATGTCCTCGCACCTGTGAAGACAAGCCATCAATGTACATTGCCGTGGTGAACTTTAACAGAAACACTTCAGGGTAAGAACCTTGGGGCCCAACAGGAATTTCCTGGTGAGTAAAATGTGAGGGAGGTATGTAGCTTTTCATCTTTGTGGCCATCTTGGAACCAAAATCGGAGGCAGGTTTGCATGATCTGGTTCCTAGCTTGACTCTTCCCTTTGACTTAGTGAGTTTGGGGTCCCAAGACCTATTTTCCTTTCACAGAAGGAAGTCAATACTGAGTGAAAAGAGAATATATCACCATTCTATTTTTACTTTAAGAAATGGCAAAACTTCATCATTGCTGTTATATGTTATGTAGGATTGTGGTTACCCTTAACAAATAGTGACTGGCAGGAGTATGAAAACGTCTTCTGCAGGTGCTTGTTTCTTAATCTCTTTGCTGGTTACATGGTGCATTTCCATTTGTGAAAATGTATCTAGTTGCCCGCTTAGGATATGGGTGCTTTTCTAAATGTATATTATACTTGTGAACATTCTCAGAATCAAAATGGAGTCACGTGTGACAAACCCTAATAAAATGGAGTTGGGAGGCCTTGAAGAGAGGGTCCTCATGCATATCTCCCTGATAGCAAGAACAATCACAGAGAATCGACAAACTGCACCTTGCAGTGAAGGTCATTCCTATGAGAACACCTTTCCAATAACATCCAGTCCTAACTGAAACCTTTTAAGTAGCCTTATTAAATCACAACCTTGTAGTCAGGGTCACTTCTATGAAGACCCTCTCCTAAAAATGACCAGTACACACATTACTGCCTGTGATAAGCCTCTGTAGACAAGAACTTTTGCTTCAAAACAACCTGCATATACTTTCCCTCTTTGCCTTTAAAAGTTTCCCTAGCCTCAACTTCTCCAGATGCATCTATAGTTTGCTATAGCACATGTATTCCAAATTATAATTCCTCTGCTATTTCTCAGTAAACTAATTTCTTTAGAGAACCACTCTGTCTGTTGTTATTTCAGGTTGACGCACTTCAGTAAAAAGCTTAAGGTGTGCGGAACTGCTGTGTGCCTCAATTTTGGTGGGGGTCAAACAAATGTACATATGTGATAAAGTTGCATGGAACTAAATACCCACACACACAACAGACAGCACACAAAACTGGTGAACTGTAAGGGAGGAAAATAACTTTTTCCTCTATTCTTCATGAGTTCTTAGCTGGAACTCCCTGTAACAAAAGACAGATTAACAAGAGAAAAACAAACATGTTTGAAACCGCCTTTGCAAAATTATGACTGAGACAATGAAAGAGATCTAACCTAACTGACCCCATCTTGCTTCTAACCTTTAAGCTCTCCTTGGTCCTTCCTGGGAGTAGGCTGAACTAACTTTGGTAGGAACTTAGTTTATAGTTTAAAGCAAAGACAAAAACAGCCCTTTCCCAGAACAAACCTCCTTCTTGTGTGGGGACTAGACTGCCTTTGTAAGAATGACAAATTAGCCACAAGATTAGAAATTATGGTTTTGGAGTCATGCAGCTGGAGGCTACAAGATTCTGACCCTCCCTAAACTGCTTGAGATCAGTGCTTGAGATATTTGCAGACCCTGCACTTGATGGATCAGCTGGCCCCACCCAGATCAATAAACTGGCTCATCTGATCTTGCAGTCGCCACCCAGGAACTGACTCAGTGCAAGGGGACAGCTTCAACTTCCCATGATTTCATCTCCTACCTAACCAATCAGCACTCCCGGCTCACTGGCTTCTTCCCACCTACCAAGTTGCCCTTAAACTTACTCTCTCAGAGTATTCAGTATTCTGATCCCTGAATACTCTGAGAGACTGATTTGAGTAATAATAAAACTCCAGTCTCCTGCACAGCTGCCTCTGCATGAATTACTCTTCCTCTATTGCAATTCCCCTGTCTTGATAAATCAGCTCTGTCTAGGCAGCAGGCAAGGTGAACCCACTGGGCGGTTACAAGTTTAATAACACAAATATCTCCTATATACATAAGAGATACCCAGAGAGATGAGTAAATTAGATCTTAAAGAGTTGTCTTCAGGCTTAAATACCATCACTCGCTGAAACATAGGAGGATGTGGGCAAAGTTCTGGTTAAGGTGAGATGGCCAGGAAGAGCACCATAAACCCAGGGTAAGATTTGTTTTCAAATTTAAGTCTTCTCCATTGGTTAGAGTCTCTAGTGATTTAGTCATCCTCCTCTTCCTGGTGCACAGAGGGAGATGCCCTTACAAATAGAGATTTCCTTTATAGACATCAACTTCCTTACAAAAGGAACTCTGTTCTCAAAACTTTTCCTGTGCCTGCCTTTTCCCAAAATAATTGGCTCAAAATAATCCTTATGCCAAAGAGGCATATTTTGGGGTGATGTGTCCTGAGTCCCATCATTTTCATTGTCAATTTCATGGTTGTTATGCTGTATTAAAATTATGCAAGATGCCAGACATGGTGGCTCACGCCTGTAATCGCAGCACTTTGAGAGGCTAAGGCAGGTGGATCACCCGAGGTCAGGAGTTCGAGACCAGCTTGACCAACACAGCAAAACCCCATCTCTACTAAAAATACAAAAACATTTAGCCAGACATGATGGTGGGCACCTATAATCCCAGCTACTCCAGAGGCTGAGGCAGGAGAATCCCTTGATCCTGGGAGGTGGAGGTTGGAGTGAGCCGAGATTGTGCTGTTGCACTCCAGCCCGGATGACAGAGTCAGACTCTGTCTCAAAAAAAAAAAAAAAAATAGACAAGATGTTACCATTCGGGTAACAACTGAGGTCTCTCTACTTTGTTTCTTACAACTGCATGTAAACCTACAATTACCTAAAAATAAAGTTTTTTTTTTTTTAAAGTGCATGTATGTGTCTAGAAAAGACCTTGAAAAGGTGTTAAGACGTGACATTGGCAGTGGATAAGTGTAGGATGATGAGTAGGATTAGGCAGAGAAATGACAGGTGACTCTTGCTCAGTGTATTTACGTATCCTTGAATCTTTTTCAGTAAGAATGTATTCATATATTATGTTGTGTATTTTAAGAAAAAAAGACAATTTCTTTACTCTCCCCACCCCCAAGAAATTGATTTCCAACTCTCCCAGACCAACTGTTCAGGCATAAATTAATAAAACACATTTTCACCCCAAGGTCAAACATACAGTGGCCCTAATGGGCACTGATTAATTATGTAAAGTAGTTAAGTTGGTGATAATCACACTAGCATAGAAGCTTTAGGAAGCCTCTGGGCCTGCTGCACAAATAGCCACTAAATTCTGAGGTAGCTGAAGGTCCTTTCAAATCCCAGTCACCTCCTGCTCCATGATCAGAGTGTCCCAGCACGATCCTATGTGCCTCAGTGCCTGAGGAATGGTAAGCAAGCCATGGGCATTCTGTATAAACCCCAGACAGAGCACCTGCCAGGGAAACTGTGTGACTGATTAGGCCAAGGAGAATCAGAGTTCATTTTTCCATGGCCCTTTGCCCAAACCTCCCCAGCAAAAGTTTAGTGCTTACAAAATGAATATTTACTTTGAAACCATATGGAGCACCAGGTGTAAGAAAGCATTTATCTATTATTTTACCTCGCCCCCTCTATGGCTCAAATACGGTCTTTCTTTCTCACTGAATGGTGACAGCTCTTGAGAGCGGCACTAAAGTCACCCACCCACTCAGGTATGACTAAAAAAAAATATTTTTCTGAATGTTTACACCTACGTTATTTGGTGCACAGATTTTTTTGTGTGTTGTAGCTTAGCCATTAATGGCTTTTTTATTTATCAGTAAAGTGACTCTGTGTCCTGGTGTATGTTTTCTGTCTAAAACCCTTTGTCTCATTAATTGAATATTAATTTTGCAATGTCTGTCTTTTTTTCATTATTGTTATTATTGTTTTTGGTCCACGGTTTTTAAAAGTTTAATCTTCTATTTTGTTTTAAGTGAGTTTCTTATAGAAAACTAGTTAATGATTTTTAATAGAGTACAAATATTGGAATTCAATAAGAGGATTAAAGCACTTTTACTGCCATGATATTTTGCTAAATCTTTTCTAATCTTGTATACATTTTCTCATTCTCCCTTCTCTTCTTTTCCTCTGTGGTTTTTTTTTTTTTTTTTTTTTTTTTTGTAAACTATGTGCTTTATTTTTATTTACTTCTTTAAGAACTTGGAATTTAAAAATCCTATTTTAGCTTTACCAGTATTTACTTTATAGCTTTTACAAAAAAATTAAAATTTGAAGCTGTGTTTACAAATGTTTATGGTGAAAGAATAGCCAAACATTTTTCTTTTTTATGGAAGATGAGAATTTTAAAGCTTTGATTTATTACTCCAACATCACCCGATCTTCTATAATTTTATCTGAGATTGTAACCACATCTTATCATTACGATTTAAGTATGATTTCAAATTCATGTGAAAAATTTAAAGGAATTATTATTTTCTATATAGTATCTGATATTAACCCTCATCACCTATCCAACATTCTTTAACAAAGCTTCCTCTTTCTTTAATGTGATTCTGTGTCTGGAATCTTAAAAACACATACAAGTTATTTTTTTAGAAAGTGCAATATGATATTGCATTACAAGAGAGGTTTGCATTAAGAATACTTTTCAGCCAGGAGCGGTGGCTCAAGCCTATTAATCCCAGCACTTTGGGAGGCCGAGGCAGGCGGATCACAAGGTCAGGAGTTTGAGACCAGCCTGACCAACATAGTGAAACCCTGTCTCTACTAAAAATACAAAAAATTAGCCAGGCCTGGTGGTGGGCGCCTGTAATCCCAGCTACACAGGAGGCTGAGACAGAAGAATTGCTTGAACCTGGGAGGTGGAGGTCGCAGTAAGCCAAGATCGTGCCATTGCACTCCAGCTTGGGTCTTGGGTAACAGTGCGAGACTCTGTCTCCAAAAAAAAAAAAAATGCTTTCCAGACTCCTGCTTTTAGGATTTGTAATATAAATTGTATTTATAATAGCAATTATGAATTTTCTGGATAAAAACTATTAAAGGTTATATATTATTGCTTTTGTTTTTCAAGACAAGTTAATTTTCTTCAGGTTGAAATTGCAAAGGATTCTGTGGTTAATCTGATTTTTATTTATTGACACATTACACGTTTGGGCTTTTTCCTATGAACATCTATAAAATTCTGTTCTAGCATTTGATTTTTTAAAAAATGTAGTCAGATAAGTCTAGATGTTGCCACCTCTCAGTTAAATTTGTTGAGTTTGATTGGCAATACTGCTTTTCGCGTTCAAGTCTTACTAGATCTGAAAAGCTGCTTTTTAAAAATCCTTTTCTCTAGTCAATTACTGTTTCTGCTTCATTCGTCTTCTTTCCTCTCTGGGAACATTGTTAGGTTTTCTATTAAAATATTTCCACATATCATCTTATCTATCATCTTTTTACTTCTTTATCCTTTCTCCTGTGTTTTGAGGCTGTTTCTCAAGTTTTGTCTCCACAAGAACAAATTTGGTTTTCTGTAGGGAACTAATTTCTGCTCATTGCCTTGAATGTAAGTTTTTATTGAGCTTTTATGCTTTTGATTGACATGCAGGCCCTTTGCTTATCTTTTTATAAGCATCATCCTATATAATTAATAGAAAAGTAAAATTTTCTTAAAATTTCTTTTTTTAATTAATGAAATAAATTTGTATTCAAAGGACATCCTTTCTTTGAAAATTTAATACCTGCTACATAATCACTATGAGTATATTAGTCTGTCCTCACACTGCTATAAATACTTGAGACTGGGTAATTTATAAAGAAAAGAGGTTTAATTGACTCAAAATTCCACAGGCTAGACAGGAAGCATGATGCTAACATCTGCATGGCTTCTGGGAAGGCCTCAGGAAACTTACAATCGTGGTGGAAGGCAAAGCAGGAGCTGGCTCATCTTACATGGCCGGAGTAGGAGAAAGAGAGGAGGGGGAGGTGCCGCACACTTTTAAACAACCAGATCTCACAAAAGCTCTCCAGGAGAACAGCACCAAAGGGATGGTGCTAAACCATGTATGAAGGATCCACCGCTGTGATTCAAGCACCTTCCGCCAGACCCCACCTCCATCGTGAGGTATTACAACAGAACATGAGATTTGGGTGGGGACATATCCAAACCATATCAATGAGTCAGCTTTCATAGCAGGTCCCTGATGTAAATCAGTCCCCTTGTTAATACCCAGAGGCACTCCTTATAGTGGCATGACCAAACATCCCCACCCTATTGTCATTACTGTTAGCATAAGTGATACAGTAATTGCAGAGTTCTCAGTTTTGTGTGTTAAAATTAATCTTAAAGTAGAGGTTTCACAGATTGTATTTCTGCTTCTCTAACTATTTTTATTCCCATTTGTGTCTGCATAGAGGAAGAGAATACTGAGATGTAGACTGTGAAATACAAATGAACTCAGCAATATGGTTTTTGTGGGGTTTTTTTGCACCATCACAACATGAGGAGGTTGACACATTATTTGGTTCTTCCTGTTCTTTCTTCTTTTTCTCAGAAGTTATTTTTCTTGGTTTTCAGGCACTATGAAACATCTCTTTCCCCTGCGGCTGCACTGAAGGTGAAAATCCTTTTGCCTTTATCTCCAGGAAATGAAGATTTATGTTTACACACACACTCAGATCTGTACGCTAATGTCCATAGCAGCTTTATTTGTAAAAGTTAGTTGCTGGAAACAACTGATGTCCTTCAGTGAGTGAGTGCCTAAACACACTCAGTGCCTCCATCGTGGAATACTACTCAGCAATGAAAAAGAAGGAACTACAGTTACCGGTAAAGCCTGCACGAATCTCCAGAGAATTATACTGAGAAAAGCCACACGTAAAAAGTTGTACCATGTGGTTCCATTTATACAACCTTCCTAAAGTGATGAAATTATAAAAATAGAAAACAGAGTAGTGCTTGCCAGGGGTTGGGAATTAGGTGGGAGAGGAAAGGAGTGGGCAAGGCTCTAAAAAGACAACAGGAGGGATCGCTGTGGTGATGGAATGTTTTGGATCGTGACATAGGATTGTTAATATCCTGATCAAAATATCATGGTAGAGGCCAGGGGCAGTGGCTCATGCTTGTAATCCAAGCACTTTGGGAGGCCGAGGCAGGCGGATCATTAATTCAGGAGTTTGAGACCAGCCTGGCCAACGTGGCGAAACCCTGTCTCTACTAAAAATTCAAAAATTAACCAGCCATGGTGGCACATTCCTGTAATCCCAGCTACTCAAGAGGCTGAGGCAGGAGAATTGTTCGAACCTGGGAGGCAGAGGTTGCAGTGAGCCAAAATTGTGCCACTGCACTCCAGCCTGGGCAACAGAGCGAGACTCCGTCTTGGAAAAAGAAAAAAAATCATAGCAGAGCTTTGAAGCATGTTACCACAGCAGGATATTTCTTTCAACTGCATGTAAATTCACTATCATCCCAAGATAAAAAGCTTAACAATAACAATAATAATGACGATAATAAAACCTTTGCCTGATACCTTGCAGAGATTCGGCTTCCTGGTGCTTGTCATCATTTTTCTTGCCATTACCATTACATTGCATGTGCAGTGAGTCATAACCTAAGCCAATGTAATCCAGAGTGGATCTGATCTGCTGGAATCCATGCCACCTTCCCTTGGCACTTATCACGCATTTTTTCATGCAAGATAGCCTTGTAGGAGACATGTAAGATACTAAGTGTGCTATGGCACAGTTTACTCTCTCAAGCAGCTGATGTGATCAACAGATCATAGAATAACTACACGAATGATTCCCATATAGGTATCACCTTGGTTGAGTGAAATGTGCCCTGTTCCCCAGGAATAGACACTGCACAGCTGAAAACAGGACTTTCTGAAAAGTCCACGTCCTAAAGCGGGCTGCTGACACTTGGAGCCTGACAACTAAACTTCAAAAGAAGTCCAACGCAACCAACCACAATAAAGTGAGTGGTAAGTGAGGAGGAGGATGGGCCTCCTGGAGAGTTGGTTCTTGATGAATGGCTGCTGTTCTCACGCTTTCTCCTGAGGGAGGTGAGAGCTGGGCTGCTATCTCCCTCCCTGAAGACTGGAGAAGTAAAGAGCTGGGAGCCTCATGTGTGCCTCTACTGCAGCTTAGGAGGTAGAGCAATTGCCAGAGAAATCTATTCTAGCAGAGCAAGGAGATACTTAAGAGAGTGTGCCTGGGAGAGAAATGGGGAGGGAGCCCAAGCGCTCCTTTCTTCTCTCTCTTGCCCCCAAAAAAGAGGTGCCTGCAATAGGCCAAGGATGTAAGAATTTAAGGAGAAGAAGTAGCACTGTGACTCACTTGGACTGCTGCTGTTCTTGCTCAGAAAGAGAGAGAGAGAGAGAGAGTTCTATAGGGGTAAAAACCAAAGGCAGATTTCAAGGAGTTAAGAGTTGGAGACCAAGAAGAGGAATGCCAACTTTTCTTTGCCGAAGTCCATTTTTTAGTGAAAGGAAAGAGGAAGACTGACGAATTGAATTTGTTAAGAGGAAAGGATTGAGAATGTCTTTAAGGCTAGAAGGAATTAAGGAGACTGATTCTGCAGCTGGGAGAGAGAGAGCAGAGGATGCAGTCAGGCCCTGCAGTAGGGCTGGAACGGAGGGCAGAGGTAGCAGGATTAGCAGTGGAAATGAGGGCACCATCATGATTCGATAAAGCCCCTGGATTTGTGCAGTGCACAACCTGGACACTAACTTTCAGGGTCCCTGCAGCTTCCTCTGAGTCAGAGGAGGAGACAGAGAATGTCAAAGGTAGGAAAGAGTGAAAAAGCAGCAGCCACACTGGGCGACTCATGGGCTTTGGAACCATACCTGTGTGTGTCTAAGTTCTGTCACTGGATACTTTGTCCTTGGGCAACTAATTTTACCTTTCTGGGCCTCAGTTTTCTCATTTGCAGAATGAGTATAATAATCCTTACAGGGTTGGCAGAGGATTCCAGGGAGATCATGAGATGACACAGAAAGAATGTCTGGCACTGAGGCACTTAGGATATCGTGGTTCTCTGCCTCCTCCTAGGGCGTTTGCTTCTGGGGCCTTGTCCTCTTCAGTGGAGTGGAGGGTGGAGCATCTGGCCACCTGCGGAGCTGAGGGAACCTCCATACCTGTGCAAATGCAGGCTTCCAATCACTAACTGTTAGTGAGTATCTGGAGTCCACTGGCTGCACAATAGACTGCTTCAAGGCTGCGCGAGTCCATTCCATTTTGTTCAATACTTTGAGTTTCTCTTGTCCTAGCTGCCATGTAAGTGTTGCCATACTTAAAAGGAACTCTGGAAAAGTAAGGGAAAGAGGGAGAGAAAGACTCAGGAAAATCTGTTTAAAACTGTATCCAGGCCAAACCTGTCTGCTGCCTGCTCCTTCTTCCCAGGGTCTGCCTGTGGGGCCCTGGCTGGGGGCTGGGGGCTGGGGGCTGGGACTGGGGGCTGGGACCAGAGCTCTGGACAGGTGGCCTGTCCTTGGAATGCCAGGGAGTTCTCATGCTCCTCCTTAATGAAGGCTTTTAGAGGAGACTACAGGGAAGAACTAATGCCCCATATTCCTAAATCCTGAATCTCAAGCCTAATTGCTGGGGTTTAGGTCTCAGTCAAGGATCTCCTTGGTCCCTGGAGATTCAGACCCAAGTCATTCTCCATACCTAGGATGCAAAGAGCCAGGCTACTGTGGAAGACACACACAAGAAAGAAAGAAAGA
>NC_045444.1:120599996-120665954 GCF_002776525.5 Piliocolobus tephrosceles
AAAGAAAGAAAGAAAGAAAGAAAGAAAGAAAGAAAGAAAGAAAGAGAGAAAGAAAGAAGGGAAGGAAGGAAGGAAGGAAGGAAGGAAGGAAGGAAGGAAGGAAGGAAGGAAGGAAAGGGAAAGGAAAGGAAAAGAAAAGAACAAGATTGGAGCTCAAAGTTGCTTTGCCCACAGTTGAGGGGGAAGCCTGGGTGATTTTTTTCCCATAATTTCTGTTCTTGCCCATCTCGGTTTACTTGGCTTGAATGGACAAGGCTAGCCAATGCAGAGGGAGCAAGAGGTGGTTGGTGAGCAACCCTTGGGACCTGAAGTGTGTGTCCACAATCACTAAGGATTTCTGTGCCTGAAGGGCAAGCTCTCTCTGCCCCACCGTGTTTGGGGAAACCAAAGCTGTAGCAAAGAGTTCAGGAACTTGAAGCAGTTGCCATATTGGTGCAGGGCTGCACGGGACTGTGAGTCCTCCCACCATGCAGCAACAGTTTTTGTTCATTTCTTGACTGTTCTAGTTCATTTCCAAAATTTTTCTCTCTGGGATGCTGGTAATAAAATTGTGTGTGAGCTCCTACAACCATGGGCTCCAAGCATTGCTTTTGGTGATCAAATTGATTGACCCATCAGCTGGAGAAACAGGGTTCCTTTGTGTTTGTTTAGCCTCTTAGCCATACGAGCGCCCAGCCTGGAGTCTGGAGGTGAGCTCTCATTCCACCTCTTCGGCTAAGCAGGTGAGAGGTCCTGGAAAAACCACCTGGGAGGAGTCCATGGAAATTTCGGTCTTGCCTCCTTTATTAGCTTGTTTTAAGGGTCCAACAGTGGGAATTTGCTTCAAAATATGAGACCGTTCTACACTATGGACAGATTTTTACCTTGATCATAATCCTTGATTCTTCAGAGCTCAACAGCATCAGCAATATGGGAAAGAAAACAATGTAAAGCCTGAATTTTAAAGTGATAATTAGACCTATGCTCCCCAAACAGTAATATGAATGGTTCAGAGGGGTTAGCTGAGGATCTAAGATCTTTAGCCACCAGGACTTTGTCCAGTGGCTGAAGGCATCATGTCAATGGTCCAACCTTCCCGAGGCTGCCATACTGTGAGGATGAGCAACCTGTACCCTTTGGAGAGGTTCATGAAGAAGTGGAAGACCACAGAGAGAGAACTGCCCAGCTCACCCTCAGCTGTGGCGGCCCCCACTGTTCCTGCTCCATCTACCATCCACGGCCCACGAGGGATGATAAGCCAGAACCCCCTAGCGAAGCCCTTCCCAAATCACATCCACAGGAACTGTGAGAGGTGTTAACGTGATTCTTGCTCCTTCAGGTGTGTTGCTATGAATCGCTAGCCAAGCAAGACAACCTTCTCCCAAGCACACATTGCAAGTGGAAGCTGTTCATCTTCCCATAAACTGTTAAGACCAAGACAACAGATCAGCTAAATTCTGGTTTCCCTTAGTTCAGTTGGGGCTTTGGCTGTAAGTGGTAAAAATATGGGACAAAGAAAATTGAAGTAAGCAGAAAAGTGTTAGCTCCAGATACTGGGGATAATCCTGCCACCTCAAAGAGTTGAAAGCAAAACTGTGACAACCGGATCCTTGGGGGCCGGTTAGAGTGCTCAGCACCGTCAGGACTCTCTCTCTTTCTGATTCCTTAAGTCTAGTTGGCTTCACTTTGCAGATAGGTGCGGATGCGCCTTGTTAGTGTGGGTCTGTGGTTGCCTTAATGTCAACTTTCTTAACAGCCTGAAGGCTCTTTTTTTTTTTTTTTTTTTTTTTTTTTTGAGGCAGAGTCTTGCTGTGTCTCCCAGGCTGGAGTTCGATGGTGTGATTGCCACTCACTGCAACCTCAGCCTCCCAAGCAGCCAGAACCAGAGGCATGCACCACCACACCCGGCTAATTTTTTTGTTTGTTTGTTTGTTTTGAGATGGAGTCTTGCACTGTTGCCCGGACTGGAGTGTGCAGTGGTGCGATCTCGGCTCACTGCAACCTCTGCCTCCCAGGTTCAAGCGATTCTCCTGCCTCAGCCACGCAAGTAGCTGGGATTACAGGCACCTGCCACCACGCCCAGCTAATTTTTTGTATTTTTAGTAGAGATGGGGTTTCATCATGTTGGCCAGGCTGGTCTCAAACTCCTGACCTCATGATCCGCCCATTTCAGCCTCCCAAAGCACTGGGATTACAGGCGTGAGTCACAGCACCTGGCCTAATTTTTGCATTTGTAGTAGAGATGGGATTTCGCTATGTTGGCCAGGCTGGTCTCGAACTCCTGACCTCAAGTGATCCACCCCTTGGCCTCCCAAAGTGCTGGGATTACAGGCGTGAGCCACATGCCCAGCCTGAAGGCTTCTTATTTGATTCCAGCTGGTCTCTGTGAGCCCGTCCTCACATCTGCAGTTCTGTTCCCACACCCTTCTCAGATAGGTTCTCTTTCAGGCTTTCTCACACCCGTATCTACCTCTCCTGAGTGAAGGGGCTACATTCACATTGTTGGGAAACCTACGCACTTGGGCTCTTTTCTCTGAGGCTTTCTTCAGATTTGTCTGGATTTTTACCCAACTGGAAGGATTTGCTGGGTGCTGTTCCTCCAGGGTCTTCTTGATCATCTTTTGTGCTTCTGCTAAAGAGACATCTGACTGATCCAACCCAGCAAGACACTGAACTTCTGAGTTCTCCCTGTTCTCTTGCATTTGTGTTTGCAAACTAGCCAGTTCTTCCGTGAGCTGTTCTTTCTTGTAACACATGGTCAAATGCAGGTCATTTCTAGTGTTCTCTTCTCCATGCTTTCCCCAACAACAACAACAAACTTATTAGGTGCCCATCTGCCTCTTGAACCGTGATGGTAGCATCCAGTGTCTGTCTCCTTGATGCCCATGGCCGAGCCAACACCAATGCCAGGTCCTTCAGGGTTTTTATTTACAGTAGGACCCATTTCTGGTACTGATATACATAGTAGTCAAGATAAGTTAGATTATGGTGTGGTGATGACCCCAAATCTCAGTGCTTCTCAGAACTAAAGCTGCCTCCTCAGGCATGGGCCTCCCTGGTGCCCACTGCAGGGAAAAAGGGAGGATGCAGACCCACTCATAGGTATCTCCTGCTTCTGCCTGCAAGTTCCTTAGACCCAGAACAGCATCTCCCACGCAGAAGGGATTCAGTGTACTTTGTGGATTGAATGCATGATTTTTAGCTTTATAATTAACGTTAATGTTTAATAAGAAACACACACACTAATAGGATTCGGCTGTGTCCCCACCCAAATCTCACCTTGAATGTAATGATCCCCACGTGTCAAGGGTCAAAGGTGGGGCCAGATGGAGATAATTGAATCATGGAGGCAGTTTAGCTCATATTGCTCTCACGGTAGTGAATAAGTCTCGTGAGATCTGATGATTTTATAAATGGGAGCTCCTCTGCAGAAGCTGTCTTGCCTACAGCTGTGTAAGACTTGTCTTCCTCTTCCTTCACCTTCCACCGTGATTGTGAGGCCTCCCCAGCCATGTGCAACTGTGAGTTAATTAAATCTCTTCACCTTGTAATATTACAAGGTTCATTAAACCTCTTTACCTTGTAAAAAATATACCTTGTATAATTTTTCTTTTTCAGAAATGTTTGGATTATTCTGCAAGTATTTTTCTTTTTCTTTGTTTTCTTTTCTTTTCTTTCTTTTTTATTTTTTTGAGAGACAGTTTTGCTCGTTACCCAGGCTATAGTCCAGCGGCACAATCTCGGCTCATTGCAACCTCTACCTCCCGGGTTCAAGTGATTCTCCTGCCTTAGCTTCCCGAGTAGCTGGGATTACAGGCTTACACCACCATGCCCAGCTAATTTTGTATTTTTAGTAGACATGGGGTTTCTCCGTGTTGGTCAGGCTGGTCTCGAACTCCCAACCTCAGGTGATCCACCCACCTCAGCCTCCCGAAGTGCTGGGATTACAGGCGTAAGCCACCTCGCCCGGCCTCTACAAGTTTTTTTCTTACAAATAAAACCTAGAATAATTTGGTCAAGTTCTTAAAATCCCATTGGGATACTGATTGGATTATATCTAATATACACAAGAGTATGAGAATAACTATTATTATTATTATTTTGATACGGAGTTTCTCTCTTGCTGCCCAAGCTGGAGTGTAGTGGCATGATCTTGGCTCACTGCAACCTCTGTCTCCCAGATTCAAATAATTCTCCTGCCTCAGCTTCCCAAGTAGGTGGGATTTCAGGCATCCACCACCACGCCTGGCTAATGTTTTGTATTTTTAGTAGAGACAGGGTTCCATAATGTTGGCCAGGCTGGCCTCAAACTCCTGAACTCAGGTGATCTACCTGCCTTGGCCTCCCAAAGTGCTGGGATTACAGGCATGAGCCACCGTGCCTGGCCTGACATTTTTGTACCATGTTAGTTTCCAAATCTATATCTACTTTAATAGTTTTTCTTTTAATATGCATCAGTAGAGTTTATACATAGTTTTCTTCATGTAAGTCATGTTCACTTCTTATTTATCTTATGTCTAACTACTCTGCTTCTGTCGCTACTGTGAATAGAATTATCTTCTTAATATTTTCTGCCTGGAGCTTGAGCTCAGTAATAGGCTATTGACTTTAGTGCTTAGGAGCATTATTTTAAATGAGCACACACAGATGCCGAAATCACAGCACATCTTCATTCTTGTCTTCCCTCCCCTCTAATATCCATTTAGTGAGGGAAGCTTTGCCCCTGCCTCTGAGTTAGTCTGTGTATTACAGGCTCATTCCCCCATAAAGACAGTCCCATGAGCACCTTCCATCACTGCTGCTGTTTGACTGTGTTCCCATGGTGTTAGGAACTTAATCCCCAAAGCAACAGTGTTGAAAGGTAGGACCTTTAAGAGGTGATGAGGTCAGGCCGGGCGTGGTGGCTCACGCCTGTAATCCCAGCACTTTAGGAGGCCGAGATGGGCAGATAGTGAGGTTAGGAGTTCGAGACCAGCCTGACCAACATGGTGAAACCCCGTCTCTACCAAAACTACAAAAATTAGCTGGGCTGGGTGTAGTGGCGGACACTTGCAGTCCCAGCTACTTGGGAAGCTGAGGCAGGAGAATCGCTTGAACCCAGGAAGTGGAGGTTGCAGTGAGCCGAGATAATGCCACTGCACTCCAGCCTGAATGACAAAGCAAGACTCCATCTAAAAAAAAATTTTTTTAATATGAAATCTCAATATTAGCAATCTATTCTATTGATTGAAAAAGAACACTGCATACAGTTTTGTGCATAGGGATGTTTACTGCAGCATTGATTTCGGGAGAAAACAAATGGAAAGAACCTAAATACCTGTGAGTAATGAAAAGGCTACATACAGCATATTCGACCACAGATTATGAGGCAACTATTGTCAAAGATGCACTTAATTCTCTATGTTTATAGCTGGAAAGGCATGCAAATATATTGTGAAATAAAACAAGTAATTTTCCTGTAAAGAAAAAAAAAGCAAGAGGAAAAGGGAAAAATGGTGGTAGGCTGACCTACATATGTTCATCCACATTTGTATTTCAGCAAAGAGCATTAACATATGCATAATTTTTGCCCACAAGGATTAGCAGAGTAGTTAAGATCCTGGGCTCTGCCGCTGGGCCTTTGTGTCAGAATTCTGACAGTGGCACGCATTAATTACAGAACCTTAGGCAGCTTATCAACTTCTCTGTGCCTCAGTTTCCTCACTTGTGAAGCAAGAATAAGGATAGTGCTGACCTAAGTGTAGTATTTTGCGGTTTAAATGAGCTAAGCTATGTTCCCAGCACCTTGTACGTGCTGTATGACTGGTTGTACTTATTATTAGTTAAGTATTAAATAATATTATTCAAGTTATTAATTATTTAAGGAATTACTATTATTTAAATATTATTTTAATAGGTTGATGAAAGAGGGGGGATAGCTGGCTATTAACTTTTTAAAAATATATTACTACAGTTTTCAAACTTTTTCAATGAATACAATTTACTTTTGTAACAGAAAAAAACAATAAAATGTGGGGAAAGGACCACCAACAGTACCAGGCATGAGAATGCTTCTGAGAAAAGCTGAGCTCCTAGGCAGAGGGATAAATCTGTGGCAGCTTTGGATGTTTCTCAAAACAGAGCATTAAAATGAGTCACAGCCTCTCGCATAGCTTTTTATCTTTCCTAAATTGGAATCCTTATCATTCTTACAAAGAATTACCAGCAATAACATGCTCATTTCCTGGCATAATAATTAGAAACCCAAATAAATGAGTGTTTTTATTTCCCAAACGCTTGGGCCTGGTATGTGAGCCCCGAGCCACAGTTCTTGACTCCAGAGTGACGTGGCCACTGCGGTGGCGGTCGGAGTCAGACCACCCTGACACGACCTCATCTGTGTTGTTGGTGATTCACTGCACCTGACAAAACCTCGTCTTGGACAATCATTCCCTCCTCACAGAGACTGCTGTGAGGATGTAATGACAAGACACATGTGCAACTGTTCGCAGATTGCTTGGTACAGAGAACTCACACAAATACAATAAAGACGAGGACAGTGGTGGCTGATTTGCAGGATTTAATGGCAGGTCAAGAATGGTAGATGTGGCTAAATAAATTAATTGAAAACTCTCATAATTCGAAGACACTTTATATAAAAGACAAATGAAACATTTTAAAAGACTTTAACAAAGCACTTTTACATGTCAATACCAGTAGACAGTATGCAAAATAACACTAATAGAAGAAACTAATAGAACACTAATAATACCAATAGAAGAAACATACAATTGGTTGATTAAAGCAGCAGAGAAATGCTTCATTCGCACTCTCCAAACATCCTTATTGGGAAATTTTCTCCACACCTACCACCTCTTTGCAGCCCATTCCTTAGCTGTACCCTAAGAGAAGTGGATAATTCTGGCCAGTTCATTTCAGAAAAGTAAACTCTGGGTTCTCAGCTCGCCTGTCCCCTTTTCTGTTTTGGGAACCACATGCCTGCAGGAGCGATCCTCCTCTGCTCCTCTGTGCTGAGTCTCCCAGGCAGTTCCCACACCAAGGAAGGCCAAGCCAGCTCTCTGTCTGACTGTCAGTCCAGCCAAGTCAGCCTGGGATGAAGAGAGGGGCTGTTGCTGCATTCGTAACTCATCTAGCGGGCCCAGCTGACATCCACAGGAGGCTGCATCCTCCGCCTTTGTTCTAGCAAGAATTGGGGTAGTATTTTAGCCCCTTCTGTCCCTCTCAGCCTGATTTCTGAAATTGCTGGTTTTATGGGAGGGACAATAAACTGCTATTCATTGCGCTCCTTCAGAGACTTCAGCCACATCTGCAGAAGATGCTCAGCTGGACTGACAATTAAATAAGCGCACATTAAAACAAAAGTAAGGGCCGGGTGCAAGGGCTGATGCCTGTAATTCCAACACTTTGGGAGGCTGAGGTGGATGGATCATCTGAGGTCAGGGATTTGAGACCAGCCTGGCCGACATGGCAAAAGCCCATCTCTACTAAAAATAATTTTTTTAAAAAAATTAGCCAGGCATCGTGGTGCACGCTTGTAATCCCAGCTACTCAGGAGGCTGAGGAAAGAGAATCACTTGAACCCAGGACACGGAGGTTGCAGTGAGCTGAGATTGTGCCACTGCACTCCAGCCTGGGCAACAAGAGCAAGATTCTGTCTAAAAGAAAGAAAACAAAAGTGAGAGGCTGTGCCCACCTGCCCTGCTGTTCAGGACGGAGCAGGAGCAAGGGGTGTGTTCACAGCTGTCCACGGGGAAACCCCTGCTGCTCATCTGGGAGGCAGCGGGGCCATGATGATGGTGAGTGTTAAAACTGTTTGGATCCTTTGACCTCATGATTTCACTTCCAGGGCTCCACCCCAGCAACCAAGACTCACAAACCACCTTTTCCTTATAGCACGGTTCATAATAGTAGGATTAAAGACAATAGAAATGGCCAAAAAAAGGAGAATAACTATATAAATTATGGGCCAGCCACAGAATGAAACGTGATGAGGCTATGCAAAAGAGGGCTTTTAGAACATTTCCTAATGCTTCCATAGGTAATGCTAATCAACAACACTGAATATAGCATGATTAGTGAAGCACATATCCAATGGTACACTTATGATACATGCAAATGCTAATGGGATTTATATCTTGAGGGTTGGATTCAGAGTGATTTTTATTTTGCTTCTGCATTGTTTTTCTTTTTTTACATTTTCCACATTACATGCAAGGAGAACATGCTACTTTGTTTGTATGTTTGTTGTTTGGGGGGTTTTTTCGAGATGGCGTCTCACTCTGTCTCCCAGGCTGGAGTGCAGTGGCCCGATCTTGGCTCACTGCAACCAACGCCTCCTGGGTTCAAGTGATTCTCCTGCCTCAGCCTCCTGAGTAGCTGGGGTTACAGGCACATGCCACCATGCCCAACTAATTTTTGTATTTTTAGTGGAGACAGGGTTTCGCCATGTTGGCCAGACCGGTCTCGAACTCTTGACCTCAGGTGATCCGCCTGCCTTGGCCTCCCAAAGTGCTGGGATTACAGGCATGAGCCACTGAGCTCAGCCCATGCTGCTTTTAAAGAAAGAAAAATCATGAAAAACTTTACAATTAACACCATATGATATAAGGTCTGCAGAAACACAGAAGATAGAGCTGTGGGCCTAGGCTTATTCCTTGGCCTGCCGGGAGGAAGGACGTCTGAACACTATAGGGTTCACCTGTAGGAAAGAGGAAAAATGTCCCAGCAGGAGAAGCGGCCTGTGGGGAACACACAGAGATGCTATGTGGGAGGCAGCTGCCTGGGAGAATTTTTCTCCCACCCTTGTTGCGGCAAAATGTTGCTTACAGGTTCAGACACGTGATGCTCCCTCCACGGTCAGGATCTACCTACCAGAAGCTCCTGTTTCACCTGTGCCCTAATTACAACCCCCTTCTCCACCATCACCTGAGTCAAGTGCCTACATCTCTCTATTCCCTACATTAGGGTCCACGACCAGCCGAGCCTAACATCAAAAGTTCCTTCTGTGACCAGAAGAGGGCGCGGTGGTGCAGGATGGGCGTCCAAGGAAGGCCAGGACTTAGGTTCAAATTCCCATTTTGTCCATTCCTGTAACCTGTGAGGTCCACGCGGGTAACGTGCATGTGACAACACCTCATCACGGGGTTCTTGTGAAATCAAATACAGCAGTGACATACAAATGGCTTACAAGCTGAACTCCTGTGACTCCGAGGGATTACCAACGTCTGTCAATACTTTATTCCGTGTTGAACCCCCAGGTGATGTGCGGCTGGCTCTAACTGAACTTTCACCTCCCAGAGAGGTCTTGGCATCTGCCTGCTTGTAGGGACTGTGGCCCCTGTCCATGCCCTACTCCTGCCCTTTCAGCTCCGGGGTATGTCTGCTGTAAAAGCTGCTGGACTCTGCTCCTGACTCAGTTTGACCAGCTGGCTGGGCTCTGGTGTGGCCCACAGCCTAGGAGGAAGGTCGTTGTGTCCTGGCCAGGTGCTCATGGGCTCAGTGAGCAGCACTTTGAACTCCAGGCGCAGTAATGAGGGCCTCCCTCATGACCCCTCATGACCAAATGAACCCTCAACTCTGGGGAGCAGTCCTCATCTTACCACTCTGTGCTTTTATACCCAGACCCAAATTTCCCCCAGGGCAGTGGTCTGTTCTTACCTGCATTTCTAAATGCCAGTCTTCCACCCTAAATTCCAGTGTCCATGGATGGGGACCCATCACTGCTGTCCAGGTTCCGAGTCACTCTCCTGCCTCCATTTTCACCACATACCCAGCCCAAGAGATGGGACTTCTCTGTCTGATGGGAGCTCTCAGGCCTTTGCCCTGACTCTGACTCAGAGCCTCCCTGTGCAGTGGTGCAGTGTGTGCACTGCACACCTCCAGGCAGTGTTGATCATACTTCAGTCTATAAAAAGCAAGGCAAGGCCTAAACAGCTGCGAGCAGCAGCCCTGCTAGGGCATAGCTTTCCAGCTGTGATGCAGGCATGTGGCCCTGGCTGCTTCATGAAAGGCCCTGGATCTGAGCCCTGGCCTGGCCTCTTCCAGATGTAAGATGGGGAAGATCTCAGAATCTCTCTGAATCTCCATTTCCTTAACTGTAAAGTGAGAGGCTGGATTGCTTGACTGCTAAGCTCAATTATCTAGACATGCCAAATGGTACTCTCTACCTGATTCTAGAATCTCTCAATCCTACCCTAATCTGCCTGTACCATTGGGCTCTGGAGAATGTCCTGATGTCACCAGATTCATGCCTAGGCTGAGAGCCTTAGGATTCAAGAGCCAAGCTCTGTCCTCCAACGCAGCCTCAAACATCCTGCTGTTCTTGGCCCCATGCTAGCATCCCCTTCCCACCATCACAGGACACCCTAAAGGCCCTGATAGCAGGCATTTCCATATTACTGGGCTCATGCCTTCACGGTGGACCTCCTGGAGGAGGGCACAGCCCATCCCCAGATAGAGAGGAGCAGGAAAGCGTGGGCATGGTTGGGGAGGTTGCAGAGAGACCAACCTGGCTGCATCCGATGGAGAGCACCAGGGGCTTGCCTGGCTCGAATCCAGGTCAGGGCCCTGGAGTGGCCACATTTGCTTGCTTTTGCTAAGGTAATTTCAGGTTTGGTAAGGCAGTGAGTGAAGATCTGTTGGGCAGGTGGTCTCTTGGTGTCCTGCAATCACATACGTGAGTCTGCCTCTCCCGTCTCACCCTAAAGGTGACTCATGGATCAACACCAAAGCCAGTTATGCTGCCATCCGGCAGAACTCGTGCCCCGGACACCTTAGGAGGAAGTGGAGCCAGAAGTGAGAACACTCTCTGAGGGTGGAAAAACTCCAACAGTTCTTCTTCTGTTCTCACGCTATGCAACAACAATCAACACAGAAGGCTTCGATGACCAAATGTGTGGGGCTTTCTCCCCACACCGAGCAAACCGCCCGGACGTGGACACCGGGATGACCTGGATGTCCTCCAGTTCAGTTCTGACACTCTCCACCTGGAGACAGCGTCAGATCCCAGCGGTTGAGGGCTTAGTCCCCCAAGGCCACCCCTGACTTTCAGACATCAGTCACTAGTACAGGCCTCTGGAACGTCTGACAACCAGCTATAAATTGATGAAGGCCCCTCTTTATTAATTTGCTAGGGTGGCTCACAGAACTCAGGGAAACCCTTAGGTTTACCATAAAAGATGTTACAAAGGATACAGATGAAGAGATGGATAGGCGAGGTCTGGGGGAAGGGGTGTGGAGCTTCCACGCTCTCCCTGACTGTGACTCTCTCCGGGAACCTCCATGGGTTCAGCTACCTAGAAACTCTTAGAACTCTGTCCTTTTGAGTTTTCACGGAAGCTTCATGACATAGGCAGGACTGGCCATTGATGGTCAACTTAACCTTCAGCTTTTCTCCCCTCCCTGGAGTTGGGGGTGGGGTTGAAAATCTCAACCCTCTAGTCCTGCCTTGGTCTTTCCAATGACCAGCCCCACCCTGAAGCTACCTAGGGGCTGCCAGTCATCAGCCAACTCATCAGCATTCACAAGGACATCACTTTGGAGATTCTAAGGATTTTAGGAGTTGTATGTCAGGAAATGGAGTCCAAGACCAAATATATATCTCATAATATCACACTCCTAAACTCATAAGACACTGGTAAGGACACCAAGCTCAATTCCTCCCCGTTTCAGAATCCCTGGGCTCCACGCTGCACCTCTGGCTGCTGTACAGTTATTCTGAAGGGGCCCTGGCCTGCATGTGCCTGATGCACACAGCTGGAGGGTGTCCTGCAGAGATGGGACCATTAGCTGGCGGGCATGTGGAGGGGAGGGGACGGGGGAGCACGTGCCATGGTTCAATTTATTCTGAGGTATTTGGGAGTCACTAAAGGCAGTCAGCAAGGGTGTGATGTAATCAACTGCATTTTAAAGTGATTGCTCCAGCTGCCTGTGGAGAATGGATTGGAGAAGGGCCAAAGGGGACTCAGGGACACCAGCTGGGAGGCTGTGCTACAGTTCCCAGGAAGGAAGTGGCTGCAACAGTGACAGAAAACACATAAACAGGGCAATGGACTATAGGGTGTTCGTGCAACCAGACATGCCCAGCCAAGAGTATCTCACCTCCTATGGGTCAGACGCAGATGCCCTCTAACCACTGGCATTGTGGTCTCCGGAATGAGCCTGGGGGTGATAGAAGTCTGGAGGGCCACAGGTGACCATATGAGCCACAGAATGCCTCAAGACCAGAGACATCTTTGCAGAATCAACAAGAGGAGAGCAAAGGACAGGAAGAGACTCAGACACAACTTTTGTCTGCACAACCAATTCCCATCTTCACCACCTGAATGCCACCAGACGACATACATGGAGCTGCTTTTGCCATCCACATGGCTAGGACTGTGTATCTGTAGTTATCAACAACAATCAGGGGACCACATCAATTAAACCAGGAACCTTTCCACATATTTGGACTGAATCATATAAGGGTAGACAACGTGCTATGCTGGTTCACAGAGCACTCTGAAATGATTCATTTTTCACTCCTTTGAGACGAAGGCAAACCTACAAGCAGAACAAACCACATCCGGAGAGGAAGTGATAAAGCTCAGAGGAGCAGCAAGAATAACCATGGCGACAATCTTGCAATTTAGAGGCTGCAAATAAGAGACATGTTTACTTTGGAAATGCAACTGAAAAAACGAAAAGCTGCAATGACAACAGCATAGCAACAATCTTCTCTTCTGGGCTCATCTATTAAAAAAATGACAAGACAATGAACCATCTCCCAGGGGCTGTGTGTAAATCCAAGACTTCCTTTTGACATAACAGTGTGAAAGATCCTCAGCGAGGAAGGTGAATCGTTCAGGCTTTTACAATAGCTTTTTATTTTGAGCTATTGTAGATTCACCTGCAGTTGTAAGAAATATTAGATTCTGTGTACCCTTCACCCAGTTTCCCCTAATGGTAACACTTTGCATGAGGAAATTGGCATTGAAACAATAGTTCAGTTTTGAGAAAGTATCACATATCAAGGAGATACCTTTTCATGTTTGGATAAAAATGTAACACTTCTGTATTGAAAAAAAAAACTAAAATTAAATTACAAGAAAACTAAACAGGAAAAAAAAAGCTCTTGTATTAATCTTAGCAAGGATTTTATTCTATACAATGAGTATGTTCACATTTACAAGAAAAACATTAAGTAGCCTTTGAAAATATTTTGCCATCCACATGGCTAGGACTGTGTATCTGTAGTTATCAACAACAATCAGGGGACCACATCAATTAAACCAGGAACCTTTCCACATATTTGGACTGAATCATATAAGGGTAGACAACGTGCTATGCTGGTTCACAGAGCACTCTGAAATGATTCATTTTTCACTCCTTTGAGACGAAGGCAAAGAATTATAACCTTCTTTTATGGCCTGTAGAATTATAACCAGAATCACTGCAATGCAGTAATATTTAAAGACATGTAGGAGGCAACATTGAATGAATTTACTGATTGAGATAGTGATGTCGTTGTTTTGAAGAATTATTGTTTGTGATCTTTCTGAAATCCTCCATCACTACCTTTTACATTCAGGAACTCATCAGGCCCTTTCGGCATTACATTACAAGAAATATAGTGTATCACACCTGTAATTCCAGCACTTTGGGAGGCCGAGGCAGGTAGATCACTTGAGGTCAGGAGTTTGAGACCAGTATGAGCAACAGGGTGAAACCCCATCTCTACTAAAAATACAAAAAAAAAATTAGCCAGGCATGGAGCACGTGTCTGTAATCCCAGCGACTCAGGAGGCTGAGGTAGGCAAATCACTTGAACCTAAGAGGTTGCAGTGAGCTGAGATCACACCACTGCACTCCAGCCTGAGCAACAAGAGCTAAAACTCTGTCAAGAAAGAGAGAGAGAGAGAGAAAAGGAAGGAAGGAAGGAAGGAAGGAAGGAAGGAAGGAAGGAAGGAAGGAAGGAAGGAAGGAGGGAGAAAGAAAGAAAAGAAAGAAAGAAAGAAAGAAAGAAAGAAAGAAAGAAAGAAAGAAAGAAAGAAAGAAAGAAAGAAAGAAAGAAAAAGAGAAAGAAAGAGGAGAGGGAGGGAGGGAAGGAGGGAAGGAAGGAAGGAAGGAAGGAAGGAAGGAAGGAAGGAAGGAGAGAAAAAGAAATATAGTATATCTTTTTACTGATTCATTCATTCAACAAATGTTCATTCAACAAATATTTATATACTACTATTGGGCCACTATTTTTCTAGGGGAAAACAGGAATGGCACCCCCAAAAAGCCCTCTGGGGAGCTGACATTCTAATCCATTATCGGTTTTGTCTCGACTCTAATTGCCCTTGTTTAGAATTTCATCATCTTCCAGAGGAGTCGCCCTCTGTGAGTCTTTCCCCACCCTCAGTTTATTCTCTGCACTGCTGATCCTCCCCCAACAGATACTGCTGATTACGTCATGTTTAGGGTCAAAATCCTTCCGGAGTTTCTATCACTCACGCCCCCGACTTCCACAGGGGGCAGGTCTGAGCTCCTCTGTGGCTCTTAGTGGTCCAGCCCCTACCTTCCTGTGCACCTCCTAATTCATCCACCTTCTTCTCTGCCCACACAGCAGGCCCCGGGCTTCCTGTCCAGGTGCCTGGTCCTCCTGAGCCAGGGGATGAGTTGGGGGATGGGTCGGGAGGGCTCCTCCTGCTTCTCTGCCTGAAGAAGCCCTACTCACTAACCTTTTAGTCTAAACATGACGTCTTCTGTTGCATAAAATATAGAAAATTCCATTTAGTGGGAGATTGCATGGAGATCACCAAATGACTATCTATTGATTGGATTAATGTGCTGTCATTCTATTATGAACAAAGTGGTATATTTGTTTGTTTGTTTGTTTCAGCATTGTTTGTATCGTAATGTCTGTGATGCTGTTACAATGTAGCAACAGAGATTTCTTTGGCGCAGCGCATAGAATCCACTTAGCACTTCCTGTCATTAATCTTTTTTTTTTTTCTGAAAATAAAAGTCATTGTAAAAAATTTAAAAATTAGAAAAAATATATAGAAAAGAAAACACCAGCTGGGCGTGGAGGCTCCTGTAACCCCAGCACTTCGGGAGGCTGAGGCGGGCAGATCACAAGCTCAGGAGATCGAGACCATCCTGGCTAACATGGTGAAACCCTGTCTCTACTAAAAAATTCAAAAAAATTAGCCGGGAGTGGTGGCGGGCGCCTGTAGTCCCAGCTACTTGGGAGGCTGAGGCAGGAGAATGGCGTGAACCCAGGAGGTGGAGCTTGCAGTGAGCTGAGATCATACCACTGCACTCTAGCCTGGGTGACAGAGTGAGTGAGACTTCATCTCAAAAAAGAAAAGAAAAGAAAAGAGAGGAGAGGAGAGGAGAGGAGAGAAGGAAGGAAGGAAGGAAGGAAGGAAGGAAGGAAGGAAGGAAGGAAGGAAGGAAGGAAGGAAAGACAAGACCAAGTATCCAGAGTGTAATATTGCAAGGTTTGGGCATATTAATATTTTCTTCATTTTTCCCAGTACTTTTATCTACTCTACATTGATTACATATACAATTTAAACTCTTGTGGTTTTTTTCCACTTAAAGTATATTAAAATGCTTTAAGCATTTGACACAAACTGCCAAATGGATTTTCAAATGGATCGTAAGATTTTATTTTCCCAAATCATTAGATATGAAAATGTATGGCTTTCCTACCACATCTTCATAATAGCTAGCATTAATTACTAGTTGAAAAGGCAAAATTTGGTATATTTTCTTCACCTTTTTTTTTTCTTTGAGTCTTACGAAGGTTGACTAAATTGTCATTTCTCTTTTTTCTTTTTCTTTTTTTTTTGAGACAGAGTTTCACTCTTGTTGCCCAGGCTGGAGTGCAGTGGCACAATCTCGGCTCACTGCAACCTCCGCCTCCTGGATTCAAGCGATTCTCCTGTCTCAGCCTCCCAAGGAGCTGGGATTACAGGTGCCCACCACTACACCCGGATAATATCTGGTATTTTTAGTAGAGATGGGGTTTCACCATGTTGGCCAGGCTGGTCTGGAACTCCTGACCTCAGGTGATCTGCCCGCCTCAGCCCTGCAAAGTGCTGGGATTACAGGCATGAGCCACTGCACCCAGCCAATTGTCATTTCTTTATAACATGTTTATATTTCATCTTTCTGAGTTTCCTAAACTTTTAATGTGCCACTTTACTTAATGGAATATTCTGGCTTTTCTAATTGATTCATATGAACAATTTATTTGCTAAAACTTTAAGTCCTTTATCAATCTTATTGGGGGAAGAGTGAAGTTTTTTTAAGCCCATAATTTGCCTTTCATTTATTTTGTAATGCTTGTTATATAATTTTTGTGCATACTCAAATCTATTCATCTTTTTCTTTTTAATGTCTTCCACTACTAAGGTCAGAAAATCTTTACTCCATCCAAAGACCAAGGAGTTATTCTCTTTTAATTTTTTCTGTTTAAAAAAAGTAACTGAGCCCTATTCAATCTGCAGTTTATTTTGGTGTTAATAAAGTCAATCTGGGTACTTCCCCTCAAAATCTTGCTCGTCATCCTCGATGGAGAAATCTTTCATTTCTGCATCCATTAGTGATGTCTCTTTTAACATGTGTTAGATACTGAGCAGGTGTTTTTCTTTGGGGGGGGGGTTGTTGTTGTTTTGTTGTAGTTTGAGACGGAGTCTCACTCTGTCGCCACGCTAGAGTGCCATGGCGTGATCTTGGCTCACTGCAGTCTCTGCTTCCTGGATTCAAGTGATTCTCATGCCTCAGCCTCCCAAGTGGCTGGGACTACAGGCACATGCCACCATGCCTAGCTAATTTTTGTATTTTTAGTAGAGATGGAGTTTTGCCATGTTGGCCAGGATGGTCTCGATCTCTTCACCTTAGGTGATCTGCCCCCCTCGGCCTCCCAAAGTGCTGGGATGACAGGCATGAGCCACCGTGCCCGGCCAATACTGAGCAGATTTTACTGAATAGTCCGCTTGTTCATTGATTCGCTTCTTGTACAGTGGCATTCAGAATCACTTGTTTGAGATTTACCACACTAGAGAATCTGGTAGAGCAAGTTCTTCGTTTTTCTTCTTGTAGAAAGTTTTCTTAGGTTTTTCCACCTACTTACTCTTCCAGAGTTATTTGGGAAAATTAGTCACTTTAAAAAATATAATTTTACATTTTGACATACAGCTGCTGTGTCTGAAAACAATATTTTTCAGCTTAAATTTTAATTTTATTTGGCCTTTTATATTTATTACTGGGGATATTCTCAGTTATTTTATTTTGTGGGTGCTATTATAAATGGGGATTTTTTTCATTATATTTTTTAACTGGTTAAATGCTTCTCAACAGAAGTTTCATTTACCCTTGTGTATTCATAGAGAGTTTGCTTACTTTATTAGCCTCTCTTATTAAGTCTTTCCCTGTTAGGTGGAAATTCTTGAGTTTCTAGGCATGCTTCTAGGAGAAACTGAGGGCGGGGAGCCTGTTACCCCAGTGCCAGGTCTACAGCAGTCCATCCACATAAAGTTCTAAGCCAGGCAAAGCCCATGGATCATGGTGGTGACCACGGGATGAAGGCTGACTCTGGGGAGAAGGAAGTGGCTTTGGGGTGGGGAGGAGGCATTCAGGATGTTCCAGCAGTTCTGATAGTGTTCTCAGCGACGGTCACGTGGTAATACAGGTACATTCAGTGTTTATGAATTCATCAAACTCTCCATTTAGGATCTATGGACTATTCTACATTTATGTCTGTAGTGGGGCAAACAGTGGCCCCAAAGAAGATGTGTCTGAATCCTAACCTCTGGCACCTGTAAATGTGATCTTCCTTGGAAGAGGGGTCTTTGGAGATACAACTAAGTTAAAAGTCTGGAGATGAGATCATTCTGGATTAGAGCAGGCCCTTAATCCAATGGCTCCTGTCCTTATAAAAAGAGGAAAAACAGACACACGGAAGGGAAGGTAACAGGAAGATGGAGGCAGAATTGGAAGTGATGCATCCACCCACCAGGGAACTCCAAGGACTTCCGTCCACCACCTGAAGCTAGACAGAGGCAGGGAAGGATCCTCCCCAGAGCCTGCAGAGGGAGCTTGGCCTGGCTGACACCTTGGTTTCAGGCTTCTGGTCTCCAGAACTGTGCGAGAATTAATATCTGTTGCTTCATGCCCCTACGTTTGTGGTAGTTTGCTATGGCAGCACCAGGAAACATACACAAGGTCAGGCTTCAGAAAAACAAAACCCAAAGAAGCTTTTACTTAAAACCAAAACCCAAAATGCCAATGAGGACCATGTCGGCAGTGGTGTGGGATCAGACACTCTTACACATGGGGCTTGGGAAGCGTTTTGAAAGCCACAAATTTGTTGATCTTTAAACACACGCCTTTTAAATTGCATCCATAGGATTGTGGCCTGAGGAGTCCCTGTGGCCATGCACCTGGGTTTTCACTGCACCAGTGTTCCTTCCCTAGGCCTTTTCGGGCTCCTATTTGATGCCAAGTAGAGACTGCAGCCATCCCAGCTGCAGTCCCCCTGTCTGGTTCTGCTGCTTCTCTCTTCAGTGTCATGCACCTGGGAGTCTCTTCTTCTTGGGATGATGGAGAGGAATTCCTCCATCCTCTCCATGATATGGTCATAGACCAGCCCTCTCCCCTGCCTCCCCATTCCCTGCCCAAGTGGAGCCCCAGAGTCCTTGTCCATCATTACAGAGATAGAGAGCTGTCTGCGAGGCTGCAGTTGGGAAAAAGCCTGGCTCCTGATTTCTGTTCCTCTTTCAGCCCCATGTCAGGCTATCCTCTGGCTCCCTTCGTGTCTCTCCAGCATGCCTCCTTCTCTGTGTTCCCACTGGCAGCAATTTCACTCTGACCCCTTTCCCTCCTGGACTGATGCCGCCCCTTCTGCCTCCAGCCATAACCTTCCCTTCCATCCTCCAGATAACTGCCAGAGGGATCACCTGTGACCCAGACCTCTCTTCAAGCCGCCTGGTCTTTACCTTAATGGCCCTTCCTCACATGTTCATCTGTTTAACACCAGACCCTCCACCACTCCTACCATCTGCTCTACAACACGCACACTGGCTGCCAGCTCGGATTGCTGTGGTACACAGAGGCAGGGAAGGATCCTCCCCAGAGCCTTCAGAGTGCCAGAGTGCCTGCATCAAGTGCCTGCCTCCATAAAGTAGGGGCGCAATAAACCACCCCAGCTTAAAATCCTCTCCCTGCGGTCGTCTGCAGGACAAGGCCAGCTTGGCCTGACCCTTGCCATTTTTCCAGCTTCACGTCTTTCCACTGTGCTGCATTCAACCAGCAATGCTGCAGTTGTCCCCATGGGACATTCCCATGACCGTGTCTCCAGGCCTTGGTGCCTGCTGCCTGCTCTGCACGGAATGTCTCTTCATCCCTGGCTTACTGGGTGAGCACCTGTGTCTCCAGGTAGACTCTGCCCATGAGTCACCTCACACAGGGAACGTTCCCTGGTCTCGGGAGGCAGCAGGAAGAGCTTCCTCTTCTGTTTCCACACCTGGACACAAGGCTTATTCTCAGCTCTTCTCGGACTGTGAGTTCAGGCGGGAGAGACTGTAGCGCCCAGCAGTCAATGCACTGCCTGAAACAAGGGGAGTTGATTAAACTGTGTTTTGTGAATGAGTGAATTTCACATTCAACTAGATTTTGCTGACTTTCACCTGGCCCTGGTTTCTAATCTCCACCTGCCTCTCTGGGTCCTGCAGTGGTCTCTGTCCTCCCAGCCTCCACCTTTGCATTCGTAGCTCAGCATTCTGCTTCACACTCAGGAGTCTGCAATTCCTCAAGCAGTTTTCACTCATTAAACAAATGTGAATCACATGTTTATGGTGGAGGCTCTGAGGACTGAGAACTTGGGTTTGTCCCCAGCACCCTCTTCCCACTTGTGCTCTTCGGGAATGTTACTCCCCATCCCTGGACTTCAAACGCCCCACCAGAGAGCTGGAGGATGAGGGTCAAGCCCATGTCCTGAATAAAATCCAGTCACGCATGTGATGCATTCAGGACAGGCCAGCAGCTCACATTTCCAGATTTATAAGGTAGAAGGTCAGTTCCAGGAAGGGTCCTGAGTTCTTCGGTCACTGCAGAGGCAAGATACAAGATGACCATCTGCCCCCAGAATTGCTCAGTGTGTTTCTGGCACAACCAGGTCCTCTTCCATCAGGATGGGGAGGTGTCTATTCTAGTGGCAGCAGGAATATCTGCCTGTTGAGATAACGTGTAAGTCCCCGGTGGAGCTGCTCAGTTCTCCCTTCAAGAGAACGTGTCACAGGCAAACACACAGGTAGAACTTGAGTGGTGCACAGACTGACTCCTCTGGCTGCTGCACTTTGGATGCTCCAGAGGGTGTTTGCACCAAGGCCACAGTGTCCCCAGGCTGCTCCCAGCCAATGATGTAACACAGTGTGGGGACCAGAACTGGGGCATTCCGTGCAATGCATGACTCTTCTAATGAGCAGCCTTTGCCTGGGAACCCCCGACCATCCAAGACTGTGGTCTGAGGCTCTTCCTGCCCTCTCACCTGCCAAAGGAGTCAGACTTGTCTCAAGATCTGAAGGCTCTCTCTGCCTCCTCCCGTCTGCCCCTCTCTATCCTCCACCAACATCTTGTCCAATAAATCTCATGTGCATCTCATTCCAGTCTTGACTTCTGCTTCTCAGAGGACTCAGACTGATGCACCAACTTTGCTCCAGTTTGTGGAGTTTGGAGCCTTGGTTTATGCGCCCTGTTATGCACTCCAGGATCTCAGGCAAGCCACTGGCATTTGAGGCAAGAAAGCGTGTTCATTTCCAAATAGGGGCCCATGATTTGCGCTGGCAGTCCTATACCTGCACTCACACACCATCCCACTCTGTCACCCCAAAGGGCAGTTTAGCAAAACCCAAGCTTCAAACTTGAATGAACAAATTATTCAAACTAGTATTTCCTAAGGAGATGTTGGCCTTCTCTCACCCCACCATTCCCTACAACCTGGCACAGCCACATGTGGGGAAGAGATGGTCCACATCGTGGCTGCTGTTCACATGGGGGCAGCCTCACAGGTCGTACAGACACTGCCCTGTGAGGGGCAGTGCAAATCTCAGTGGGTGGAGTCCCCATAGACCTGGTCAATGAGGACCCAGGCTTTGATGTTTAACCCATTGCCTGTTCAGTGGTGCCCACACTGAGACAGAAACAACCAAATCCACAGAGAGTCAGCAACAAGACCAGGACAGATAGACAAATCTAAAATGAATTCCCAAGAGCCCCCAGTGTCCCCTGCTCAGACATACGGGAGGGAAGAGAGCAAAGGGGCAAAACAAGTTGGGATTTTTTATCGCTGCTTTGACTTAATAAATACTCTTAATCTCCCGGATAAACAACAAGGCTTGTGTAGGTTACAGAATTAGAGATGCTAAACTTGAGGGTATTCAGCATTTAGAGGTAATTTCATAAAAGGCACAGCAATGTTAAAAAAAAAAAAAAAAGACTTGAAAATGGTATGGGACTGTTTGATTTTTATATCTTTGGGTTGATAGAATGCCTGGATGCTTATGGAATGCCTACAAGCCCTTGAAGATGTACATATAACTCCAGGGCCCATGAGATTCTCAAGTATATCCATGGAGATCTTTGAGAGTCTATGGATCCTGAGTTCCTGATCTGAAATCTGTGTCTATGAAAATATATCCATGATATTTTGTTATGTGAAAACAAAATACATTGCAGGCAGTACATACAGCTTGATCCTTGATCCATTTCTCTGTTTCTTCTTCTTCTTTTTTTTTTTTTTTTTTTGAGATGGAGTCTTGCTCTGTTGCCCAGGCTGGAGTGCACGCCATTCTCCTGCCTCAGCCTCCCGAGTAGCTGGGACTACAGGCGCCCGCCACCACGCCTGGCTAATTTTTTGTATTTTTCTTAGTAGAGACGGGGTTTCACTGTATTAGCCAGGATGGTATTGATCTCCTGACCTCGTGTTCTGTCCTCCTCGGCCTCCCAAAGTGCTGGAATTACAGGCGTGAGCCACTGCACTGGTCGATCCATTTTTCTTTCAATATTATGTGTATAAATCAAAGCTCACTATTGGAGGAAGTGAGATTAAGGGGTGAAAAGATTTCTTTTGCCTTAAAAAATATATACTGCACTCCTAAACTGTTTGAAGTATTTTAAATAGCAAATATGTTACTTTTAAAATAAGTGTCTAAACAAGTGAACTTGTTGAAAAGAAATAATACATAGTTTCTGGCCAGGCATGGTGGCTCACACCTGTAATCCCAGCACTTTGGGAGGTCGAGGTGGGTGGATCATGAGGTCAGGCGATGGAGACCATCCTGGCCAACATGGGGAAACCCTGTCTCTATTAAAAATACAAAAAATTAGCCAGGCGTGGTGACGGGCGCCTGTAGTCCCAGCTACTTGGGAGGCTGAGGCAGGAGAATCTCTTGAACCCGGGAGGCGGAGGTTGCAGTGAGCCGAGAAGGTACCACTGCACTCCAGCCTGGGTGACAGAACAAGATTCTGTCTCAAACGGGAGGCTGAGGCAGGAGAATGGCGTGAACCCAGGAGCCAGAGCTTGCAGTGAGCCAAGATGGCGCCACTGCTCTCCAGCCTGGGTGACAGAGCAAGACTCCATCTCAAAAACAAAAAAAAAAAAAGTATTTTCCAACAAATCGTAACTCTGACCTAATCTTATATCTTTCATGACATAAAGCAGTGGACTAAAGCAGCCACCATGTCCCCAGTTCTCAACCATTCAGCCCAGAGCAAACAGACTGGCTGCAGCCATCTGTCCACGGTGACTTCCAACTCCCCTTCCACACTCAGCTCTTCATCTGCTCCTAACTGCTTCTTCCTCAATGACCACTGCTTGGCCGCCTACCTCACAGGCTGACATGGCCAAGAAAGGTTGAATGTCAGGAGGCCCCTGCTTTACAGAGCTGGGATTCCCTGGCCACTCTGAAGTCCTATCCTGTCACCAAGACACTCCATTTCTCAGCAGCAAAAGTCCCTGCCTCTTGTTGAAGACTCATTTCTTTGTTCAGTACTTATTAATTTGAACATGTATTCAGCATATATTTATAAAGTACCTAATGAGTAGGAAGTTCTGTAGAAACAGAGAAATTAGCTGTAAAAGGTAAATGGAAAATCCATCCAGCTACAAATTAAGAAAGCCTGCTCCTGACAGCCGCTGTGCTAAGAATTCTGGGAAAAGGGTTGTTTCTCACTAGAAGTCAAAGAAATGCAAATGGAAACAACAATGAGTTGACACTTTTGTTTGTCAACCATTGAAATAAAGTTATAAAACTCAATGCTGGTGAAGGTATGATAAGTTAGGCAAGCAATTTCTATCCATTGTGGGAGACCAGGTATCAATTCAGGTGTGCAGGCTAACTCAGTAAGATATTAATTTGTAATTTTGCTCCCTTGGTATTTTTTTCTTTCTCCTTCAAATAAGGTAGCCAGACTGTATTGCTGTGTCACAAATTACCAGCAAAACAGCCACATAAGACAAAACCCATATATTAGCTCACAGATTTGTTAGTCAGAAGCCCAGGTAGGGCTCAGCTCTGTTCTCTGCTCAGGGTGGTACAAGACTGAGATCAGGGCCGGGCACTGTGGCTCACGCCTGTAATCCCAGCACTTTGGGAGGCCGAGGTGGATGGATCACGAGGTCAGGAGATCAAGACTATCCTGGCTAACACGGTGAAACCCCATCTCTACTAAAAATACAAAAAATTAGCTGGGCATGGTGGCAGGTGCCTGTAATCCCAGCTGCTTGGGAGGCTGAGGCAGGAGAATGGTGTGAACCCAGAAGGCGGAGTTTGCAGTGAGCCGAGACTGTGCCACTGCACTCCAGCCTGGGCACAGAGAGAGACTCTGTCTCAAAAAAAAAAAAAAAAGACTGAGATCAGGGTGTCTGCCATCTTCAACTCACACTCACACATGCGGCCCTGGGGGAGAATCTGCTTCCAAACTCATTTAAGTTCTTGGCAGAACTTCTTCCTTGTGCTGCAGGACTGCAGTCCCTGTTTCCCTGAGGACTGTCAGCCAGGGGCCACCCTCAGCTCCTGGAGGCTGCCGCTTCCTTGTCCTGTGACCCCTCAGTCTCCAAAACCAGCCTTTGATGTCCCTCAGCTGAAGTCCCTTGCACACCTTGAACCCCTGTCTCCAAGATGGTCCCAGTCTTCTGTAAGGGTGCAGCTGACTAGGTCAGCCCAGTTGTTGAAAATAAATAAAATAATATCATGAAATAAATCGTAACACAGCTTTGGCATAATATTTGCACAGTGTCTTTGTGGCAGTAGCTGACTGACACACTGACCTTCCTATGTCTAGAAACAGTGTAGCCTGGCCCCAAATCACTTGACCTAGATATGAAGCTGGTGAAGACAACAGCAGGAGGGTTTTTAGAAACATGAAGGTGAAGGACGGTTGTTGTTTCTTTGTCCCTCTGCCTGTTTCTTGAAGGTTAGTGTCATTTGTCTCTCAGCTTCTCCTTCTACACACACACACACACACACACACCATTACCATAACAGAAAGGCAAAGATGGCAACTTGACTGGCAACCTTTGAAAGGTTTCCAGTGCGTGCTTTAAAACCTGAAAGCCCCGTGCAAGCAAAGCAGAAGTGCAGCAGCTTTTAGCGTGCTGTGGCCAGGGATGCTAAACTCTTACATCACCAAGATGTGGAGATGTGGGGAAAAGGGAAAATCTGGAGGCCGGGTTCCTTGCAGAAGGGCAGGATCCAGCTGTCAAGGCATTTAGGCTAAAGGACTGCACCTCCTCACTTCTGCTGGCGAGAAAGGACCAAGCTGTCCACCGGATGCTGGCATCAGGCTCTGGTTCCCAGCAAATGTCACAGCAAGAAAATGGGGGCATTGTGATTTTGGACTTTGGCACCCCCCCAACCCGCCGAGAGCATAGTGCCTTAACATCTACTTCTGCGTCAGTCCTTGGCTTAGGGGTCCTGCTTCTGGTTCTCTTTTTGCTTCTGCTCCATTCTGCACACCCCGACACCCATCTGCTCACCCCCTCAGACGTATGCATGCACACACACGTACACACGCACAAAGTCACAGTCACCATGGGAAAACCCATGGACACGTACATGCACATACTTACACACACATAGTCACACTTGTGCAGACACACTCAGATGCAGACACATGCATACACATACACGTATACACACGCATATGAACATAAACACACACCCTCAAACACACAGACACTGGTGCTCATATATGCACGCATGTACTCAAATGGATACACCTGCACACAACTTCTTGGCAGAAATTCCAGTTCACAATGTCCTGTCAGCCGTGCATGTGGATTTTCTTTCCCAATTGTTCTTTGACCCTCCCTTTGTTTTCCTCTGAAGTCAGGTAATTATAGTTCTGAAGAAGTAAAAATTGCCAAACAGCCATAGCAACAGAGGCCTGGGCCAAGGAAGGACAGTTCTAGCTCTCAGCAGGGCCCGGCCGGGGCCTCTCTGCTGACACAGTATTTTGGGTTGAGATCATAAACCCCTCATGTGCCGTCATTTTTTCTTACACTCCTTTTCCCTCAAAAGCACCTTTTCTTTTCCTGCCACGTTCTTTGATTGTCTTTGTGGTGCTAGAAGCTGAGGGAGTCCCACCACCTGAGGTTGCACAGACCCCATGGGCTCAGAAGCCCTGCAGGCTGGTAGCCAGACTCCCTTTCCCAGGCACAAACCCAGCACATCTCCTGCACAGCCGCCTTCTGTTAGGGGTGACATCTCTGCCCTCTAGGTTTCCCACAGCGTTTGGATGCAGTCCACAGCTCCCGTGGCACTGGTTTGGGGCCTGGCTTTTAACCTCCCTCTTGCTGGAAGGAGTCGGGGGGACAGAAGTTATCCTCATGCTCTAGCTGAATCCCATTTCACTTGGAAAGAGAAATTTAAACAACTGTGGGTGGTTTTATACAAAATATTTATAAACACAAGAATGGGTTGGGTGCCATGGCTCACGCCTGTAATCCCAGCACTTTGGGAGGCTGAGGCAAGCAGATCACTTGAGGTCAGGAGTTCAAGACCAGCTTGGACAACATGGCAAAACCCCATCTCCACTAAAAATACAAAAATTAGCCAGTCAGGTTGGTGGGTGCCTGTAATCCCAGCTGCTTGGGAGGCTGAGGCAGGAGAACTGCCTGAACTCGGGACTCAGAGGTTGCAGTGAGCTGAGACTGTACCACTGCATTCCAGCCTGGGTGACACAGTAAGACTCCATCCCAAAAAACAAACAAAAAGACAACAGCAAACCACATGCAAGAGTGAAGTCAGGCCAGCCAGGCGCGGTGGCTCAAGCCTGTAATCCCAGCACTTTGGGAGGCCGAGACGGGCGGATCACGAGGTCAGGATATCGAGACCATCCTGGCTAACACAGTGAAACCCCGTCTCTACTAAAAAAAAAATACAAAAAACTAGCCAGGCAAGGTGGCGGGCGTCTGTAGTCCCAGCTACTCGGGAGGCTGAGGCAGGAGAATGGAGTGAACCCGGGAGGTGGAGCTTGCAGTGAGCTGAGATCCAGCCACTGCACTCCAGTCTGGGCGATAGAGTGAGACTCCGTCTCAAAAAAAAAAAAAAAAATAAAAAAAAGAGTGACGTCAGTGGAGCACCCACGTCCCACGTCCTTAGGTCTAGCCCAGGTTGCAAGAGTAGTAAATTGGGTGTCCCTCTGAAGCCAGTCCTTGCAGGAACCAAGCCCCCCAGAGGCTGGTTTCTCTAATACCTGTGATTCGGGGGAACTGGTACTTTATTTTGTATTTTGCAGAGGTGGCTATCATGTGATGAGGAGGCGGCATTTAGGGAGAGGTGCACACACCAGGGACCACGTCTTTCCTTCCGGGGACTCAGCCAGGCTGTGCATGACTGACCTCCCTCCCACTGCCATATGGTTTTGCTACAAAGCCGCTCAACTGAACCTCCCTCGTCTCCCTGGCGCCTCTTTCCTCTTATTTCAGAGCCCCTGAATCCCTGCTCGGTAAGATAGCTGGTCTAGTTTAATGCTCACGATTTCAAATCGTGTTCCATCCAAGCACCCCAGGACCGAGCAGGGCCAGTGTGTGCTGGGATCTGGCCCCCATCCCCTCCTGGCTCCTTCATGCAGACACCAGGCTGGCTGGTGAAGGTGAATGCACCTAGAGCCTCCAAGCCCTCTTCCAGCAGGTCCTATCACTAGGCACCACTGCTCTGTCCTCACCCTCATCATGGGCATGGCTACTTGTAACCTGGGAATAAACCACCTAATCATCTCCTTATTAAAAATCCTAAAACTCCCTAGCTTGAAACTCATGACTCCCAGTTAATCTAGTCTAGTAATGGGTACCTCCCAGATGTCTATTTTAAGAGTGATCTCCAGAGCCAGAACCGGACAGGCAGGTGAGGTGCCCAGAACACAGAATCTAAAGATATTGTATCAATGTCAGTATCCTGACCGTGCTGTTGTACTGTAGCGTTGCGAGAGTTTCACTGGGGGAGCTGAGTAACAGGTGCATAGGGTCTCACCGTATTTCTTAGAACTGCATATGAATCTACAATGACCTCAAAACAAGTTTGAATTAATAAAAAATAAAAATTATTTAAAAAGCAGTCAAAGGCACAAAGTATTGCTTTACATATTCTGGTAAGCCTGCATTTCATTTACCTTTCTGCTTTGGATTTTCTTTATCTCATCTCCTTAGATGAGTGATCTTGCATTTTCCCTAGTTGTGACCTGAGGTTCCCTGAGGAGGCTGATTCTAGTAATTGCTCACTGGTTATGCCTGCTGCAAACACAGGTAAGGGGCACCCTAATCTGGTTTTCTGTTCAAAGTCTCCCTAGTTCCCCTCTATCAGGCATGGAGTCTGAAAAGCTTTTCTGGGTCATTTGTTCCTTCAGCAAACATGGACTGGGCACCGATGTATAATCACTGACGGTGTTAAGCCTTCAGGGCTGGATGGCTGGCTTTTTAAAACTTACCTTATAATCATTTTTAGACTGAGAAGCTTTAACTGAACATATAATCAACTTTTGTGTTAAGGAAGTGAGATTTTAGCAGCGTTTTTCAGTTTTGAAGTCCAAAACCATCTCAAGGCATAGGAGCCATCGCCTCAACTGAAACAGAATTTTTGTAGGGATTGTTAATTGCCTTTTGTATCTAATCCTGTTTATCTATACATATGTATGAAATATAGCCTGTCACTATATGACACAGATTGCATAATTGGGATTGCAGTAAGGGCTTGGTGGGCTGGGGGAATAGTGCGGATATTTTTTTATTTTTTATTTATCTTTTATTTTTGAGATGAAGTCTCACTCTTGTCGCCCAGGCTGGAGTGCAGTGGCGTGATCTCAGCTCACTGCAACCTCCGTCGCCCAGGTTCAAGTGATTCTCCTGCCTCAGCCTCCTGAGTAGCTGGGATTACAGGCCATTACACCTGGATAATTTTTGTACTTTTAGTAGAGATGGGGTTTCGCCAATAGTGTGGCTATGTAATGACTACTTGTTTTTTAATTAATGAACACTTAGCCTTTCTATGCTCACAATGCTGTAAAGGTTAGATGGTTGGGCGTTTGACAAACAGATGCTTGTCATTCAGTTACGGACTGGGGAAATAGCCCAGTATTTGGGGTTAAAACTATGAAGACTGGATAGGTTTTAGTCATCACTCTCTTTTGTCCAGTGGGGGTTTAATAAATACTTTCAAGCTTCTGATTTGGGGATTTAGACAGTTTTGATTTTGGATTTGTAAATAGCTGATTGCTAAATTTGGTCAGATTTCTCCTGACTGGGTGTTCCTAAATTCTTAGGATATGTCCCAGTAAAACTGCACTTTGTGAATTAATTGTCATGTGTGTAATTGTTGCATTTTGGATGTACCTAATTTGACAATTTTTTAAAAATTCCATTTAAGGTATCTGTTTACAGATCAGAAAGTAAGAAAATGTAATTGTGTAATCCTCTGAAATGTAAAAGAAAAACAAAAGCTGTAAGTCAACTAAATCCAAAAAAAAAAAAAAAAAAAAAAAAAAACCCACAAAACAAACAAAGAAACAAAAAACCTTCAGGGCCTGGAATACAAAGGCGTGAATCATGAACCCTCCGCTCAAGGACTCAGAGCGGATGGGAGCTAAACAGGCATTCAGAAGGCTTATTATCTTAACACTGGATGACAACTAATGCCATAGAGGTAAGCACATGGTGGCCTGCCTACAAGAGGCGACCCAGGCTGATTCTTTTTTTTTTTTTTTTTTTTTTTTTTTTTGAGGGGGAGTCTCGCTCACCTAGGCTGAAGTGCAGTGGTACCATCTTGGCTCACTGCGCCTCCCGGGTTTACACCATTCTCCTGCCTCAGCCTCCCAAATAGCTGGGACTGCAGGTGACCGCCACCACACCCGGCTAATTTTTTTGTATTTTTAGTAGAGACGGGGTTTCACCGCGTTTGCCAGGATGGTCTCGATCTCCTGACCTCGTGATCCGCCCGTCTTGGTCTCCCAAAGTGCTGGGATTCCAGGCGTGAGCCACTGTACCCGGCCAACCCAGGATGATTCTTTAAGGAGGGAGTAAACAGTATCTGCCCTGCCTCTGCTGAATCAGCTTCACATTCCTGCTCCCCGGCAGGCATCTTCGACACAATGGGGAGTCCCTCCCTTCCCCAGGGCCACACGTGGGGTCAACCAGGGTCACTCAGCATTAAATATTGCATGACTGATGTGCTCTCTTTTGGGGTTAGACATATTCTGTGCCAGAAATAATACAACTGAGAATAATTGCTAAAAGAGACCAAGGTAAGAATCTACACCTAGGAAAGAACTAGAGAACTGAAATATTAGGAATGTCACAAAACACAAAAAGGTTTTGATTTTGATCATCTTGTCCCACTACTCAGAGGGGCAATCCTTCCGGTGTTTCCATATCCCTCTACACAGTTTCCAACCCGTGCCCATCAAATTAAAACAACAACAGTAAGAACCCTCCAAATTTCTTAAATCCATTCTCCACCTTCTCTCCTGTGTCTGACTATAGTACTGGTAGAGATGGGAACAGTTTCTTGATGTATTGAAGGAAAACTGTATCTCAGTCACCCCATATACCACAAAAGCCATCACCGCTAGGCTGGTGATGGCTTAGAAATCTCTAGATCAGTGGTTCTCAAACTTGAACATTCCTTAGAATCCCCCGGAGGGCTTGTGGAAACATAGACTGTGGGGCACACTATCCCCAGAATTTCTGATTTGGTAGCTGTGGGGTGAAGGCCAGGTAAACAGGTGATGTTGATTTGGACACCCTGGGGACACTCTTTGAGAACCACTGTCATATGCAATTTCTAAGTGTATGGGTGATCTGCCTTTTACAATCTCTCTGATGCCTCATGGAGTCAGGACAGACATGTGGATGTGAAAAGGATAGGGGCCAACAGGATTCCTAAATGCACTCATTAACACATAGTGCACTCCTCACTATGATGTGCCTGCCTCCGTCAGTCGCTGTTAGGAATTTTACTAACCTTGAGAAGAGTCAGAGGACAGGAAAAAGAATCTTAGCTAGTCATCAGGTGACTATGGTTTTGGCCAGGACTTGGCTACTTGCTTGGTGGTTGATTTCAGGGAAGTAACCTACATTATCACATTATCTGTTACTGTTTGGTCCTCTCAGTTGAAAGTTCTCTCATCACATGAGTCTCTTAATAGGACAAAAGGAAATAAACTTAGGAAAGCAGTTTTTAAAAAGCAAGGTTTATTCTTGTTTTGCTTCTGTTTGGCTGCTTATCATACAGCAGAACAGACTGCTGAAGACTGGACATTCAAAGCCTGCGTTTCAAAACCTCACACTTGACAGTTTCATGAAAGCAGGCAAAAGACTCAGGTCAGGTGCAGGCAAGGAAAGAGGCTTCCACTCATAGACAAGACCCTGGTGCTTAGCCTTTGGTAACAAACATCCAATAAGGAATGGCGGATGATTTGGATGGTGGTAGGAGCATAACAAAGAGGAATCTCAGAGCAGGGCATGTGTAAACTTCCAGGCAGGGAGCAGCAGTGCTATTTCTCAGGACTCAGCAGGTCCTAGTTTGCAGGGAGTAGTTCCAGGACAGGAGTCTCATCCCTGGATATTGTGAGCCCCTCCTACCCATTTCAAATCACCTCCCAGGCTGTGTGCCAGACATTAACCAGACGGCTTGAGGAGGCAAGCTTGGATCAATGCTGGGTTTGCACCAAAGAAGGAATCCTTTAATCCCTCCTCCTCTTTTTTAGAGATAGGGTCTCACTACGTTGCCCAGGCTGGTCTTGAACTCCTGGCCTCAAGTGATCCTCCCACCTCAGGCTCCTGAGTAGCTGGGATTACAGGTGTGAGCCACTGCACCCAGCTAACTTCCCTCTGACTGAGAAAAGAACTGGGACCAAGCTGAACCTGAACTTGCTAATGGTACGAGTTAGGGAGTGTGCCCGATTAGGTTAACTGGGCTCATCCTTTGCCGTGTGACTACCCCAAAGGGGCACAGTCTGTTTTCCCACCTGGGGGTGACCTTGATCGTGAGACTGGCTTTGTCCAATAGAATGAGATAACAGTGACAGAGCAGTACTAGTTTTGAAGCTAGGTCTCAAGAGACCTTAATGCTTTTTTTTTTTTTTTCTGTTTTAATCTTCTGCCACGGCCATGAGAAGGACATGCCCAGACTAGCTCGCTGGCCCTGTGAGGAGGATGAGAGATGTGTGGGGCAGAGCTGCCTCAGCTACATTCCACCAGCCAAGCCCAGGCTAGAGCAGTGACCCCAGATGATCCCCAAATCCACGAATGAACCCAGCTGAGGTCAGTCAATTTCAGGACAGATTAGCAGCCAACCCTTAGCTGATCTGCTGACACATGAGACACAACAATAATAAGTGCTTGTTGTCTTAAGGTACTGAGTTTGGGGTAATTTGTTACACGGCAAGAGGTAACTGATACAATTGGCTACTATGTTAAGTTTGGGGATACCAACATGAATTAACACAAAGTATCCACCTGCAAGTAATTTACAATCTGGTGGAGGAAGCAACAGTTACAATAAGGTAAGTGATATGTGCTACTAACATGAGAGGAGCTTAATAGGTGCTATAGAAAGGAACTCAATAGATGCCATTGGGCTTCAGAGAAACAAGGCTCAGACTCTGCCTTGGAGGTTAGCAAAGCCTAAGAATGAGACTCTTGTCTACCAGGGGCTCCCTTTCATTGCCTGCTTCTCAGGCAGAAAGGAAGTTTTCTCCAAAATAACATTTGCACTGAGCAAGGTAGGGACAAATAACCAGACAGCTCTGAGCCTGCCCTGCATTGAACACACGACCAATTGCTTACAGTTGGAAACAACTGAGATCAAACCCAAGGTTTGACTCACATAGGAACAAGTTAATTTCCTGGGCTCCAGGGCCACAGAATCCACCTTCACCTCTGGTCGGTCATCTTGCAAAGGAAAGCTGTGGGACTCTAAAGGTGCAGTCGTGTTGGTCCATATCCCTGGCCAATCCTGAGTGAGGGCCTTGTTGATGTGGAGAACCCCAACTTAGTCACTGAGCAGGCATCTCCTTGTCCAGACACCAAGGACAGACACCACAGACCACTGACCACTGAAACAGCAAAATAAATTTGTTCCAGGGAAAATGCTAAACATGTGACTGATTTTTCCTGTAGTCCTTAAAAAAAAAAAGTTCCCTGTGCATTTTTTTTTTTTTTTTGAGACAGAGTTCACTCTGTCACCCAGACTGGGGTGCAGTGGTGCAATCTCAGCTCACTGCAAGCTCTGCCTCCCGGATTCATGCCATTCTCCTGCCTCAGCCTCCCAAGTAGCTGGGACTACAGGTGCCCACCACCACACCTGGCTAATTTCTTTTGTATTTTTAGTAGAGACTGGGTTTCACCGTGTTAGCCAGGATAGTCTCGATCTCCTGACCTCGTGATCCACCCGCCTCGGCCTCCCAAAGTGCTGGGATTACAGACGTGAGCCACTGCACCCGGCCTCCCTGTGCATCTTGATGATGCATCATTTGTAAGATGCTTTGTTTGCCAACAGTGGTGTCAGGTGGAGGACTAGGGATAGACACTCTAATGTGGAAAGCAAAGTAATTGACAGCTTTCCTTCTGTAATTTTATTTGAGTTGATAAAATAGAGAATTGCTGTAAGACTGAAAGCAACTGATGGCTGACACCAAAATCAAACCATGGATGTGCTCAGCCTGATGTCTTGGGAAGCAGCCAATTATACTGTGTGCAATCCCATCACCCAGCATCTCCCTGGGTATCCCAGGCTTCTTAACCAGAGGAACTTGTGCAGAGAAAACAAATTGTGGATGGTTAGAGCCATGTGGGTTGGGTTGATCTATCTTTACCTAACAACTGCATATACAAGGTTAGCCCTTGATCTGAAGAGCAGATTCTTCTCTGAAATCTGATGTTCTTTTTCTGGACCTTTCAGAAGAAGAGAGAGCATAATGCTTAATTTTATAAGTCATTGATTTGAACTGTGTAACTTCTGGAGATACTTCTCAGAGGTTTACTATCGGTCACAAAAAATATAACATGACTCAGAGAATAGCTGATTTCCCTTTTTTAAAAAGTAGAGAAGCCGCAAGGCAGACAAAGGAGGCAGCTTCCCCTGGCTCATGCGGAAAGATTGACGTCAGTCTCCAAGTAGCTGAGACAGCTCACACTTGCTTGGGCTCATGAGGAAGAGGTGGAAATCTCTGTGCCACAAAACCCAAAGGCATAATGTCAAAACCCCATGTGTAAGCAGGAGAGAGCTTCAAGGCTGGATGGTCCGTGGTCTCATTATAGAGCCAGTTTCACAAAAGACACGGGGTTTACAGCATCACAGGGAGGAAGAGAAAGTTGTCAGTGAAACAAAAGAAAACAGTGGATAAAATTATTCTTTTAAGTGTGCTGTCTTTCAGTTCACTGGCTCACAAATTTAATGGCAAATAACCAGAAAAATGCCACAAGTTGCCTTTGCTATGAAGTCTCCAAACTCTAGCTAGGTTTAAGGGTGCAAACATCTGCATATTTGTATTAGTCTGTTTTCATGCTGCTGATAAAAATATACCTGAGACTGAGCAATTTACAAAAGAAAGAGGTTTAATTGGACTTACATTTCCAAATGGCTGGGGAGGCCTCACAATCCTGGTGGAAGGCAAGGAGAAGCAAGTCACATCTTACGTGGAGGGCAGCCGGCAAAGAAAGAGAATTTGTGCAGGGAAACTCCCATTTTTAAAACCATCAGATCTCATAAGACTCATTCACCATCATGAGAACAGTGAAGCAAAGGCCCAACCCCCATAATTCAATCACCTCCCCTTATGGGAATTGTGGGAGTTACAATTCAAGATGAAATTTGGGTGAGGACACAGCCGAATCATATCAATATTCCGGCTGCCACTTTGCAGAGTAAATGGTGAGAAGTGATTGGAATCTGGATATAGGTTGCAGGTCAAGCTGACAAAATTTGCATGTGGTTTAGATGTGGGCATGAGAGAAAAGAGAAGGCAAGGATTACACAAAGGCCATAGCGTGAACAGCTCTTGCCTCAGTGCCTCCAGGTGTGTGGGATGTATTTGCTTTCTGTTTCTACTTTTCTGGTGCTACTAGCAACTTTTTGTCCAGGAACCCCTTGTCTATGAAGTGTGCCTCGCTGTGGTAGAGACCGTCTGTCTCCTTCTTCTTCCAAAATCAGGAAACCAAAATGCCACAAAACAGCGCATACGCTTACTGCATGTGCGGTCCTTCAGCATTTTATCCTCTCTTCAATTAGTTACATTAAAAAAAAAAAAAAAAAGATTTCTCAAAATCCACTAAACAGATTCTCTATCCTCTAATGAGTCATGATCCACAACTTTGAAAATCACTCTTTCAGACAGCACTGGATGAGAATATTTTTCCTGCTTGAAACCCAGGAAGCAGCAACACTCCTTCTAACCCCAACCGTGCTTTAAAGGACGCTAGAGAGAGGGGACAGAACCAGCAGCAGGTGGACATACCTTAGGAAACGTTCATCTCCTGAAACAACTGAGCTTGCCTGGAGATTTGCAGGAAATATATCCAGGAACAACTCCTGGGCTTTTCTCCTACTGAGCTTCCAGGATCTCTCCCTTAAACTCAAACTGTTACCCACAACTCGCTGTGGTGGCTGCATGGCCCAGATGGGGTTGCACCAACTACTCCCCTGGGGCTGGGACTCTGTGAACCAAGTAACACACCTTCTTACTGCTGCTTCATCTGGAAGTGGCCATAAGACTAACCCACAGGTCGGTTTTCTTACTTTTTTAAGCAATAATCTCTATGGAGACACAAACAGAGGGTAACACTAATAATCAACAGAGAGAAGGCTTCAGAATACACCACAGTTTCAGAATATGACAGTTTGTAATGTCTTGGCCCACATCCACTGTAAAATAGCCACTTCAGACTTCCATCCTCTGACTGTCACTCCTCTTTGTGAAGGCCCAGCAAGGAGCCATTTCTAGCCCATATTGATCAGCCACCTGCCTTGAGGAACTTGATGTAGTCTGTTTTGTAACCACTGATTCGTGTTCATTAACTTAAACCTTGTCTCTTTTTAATGGGTTCTTCTATTAGTTTTAATAGTTTTTAATTTGTGATTAAAGTTTCCTAGAGTCACAAATTAAATATCATATCACAGGCAAATATAGATCATTTTGTCTTCTTGACTCAAAAAGTTATACCTTGTATTGCTGTTTCTGGACTTATTTCATTGCCCAGAACTTTTAGAGCAACACTAGAAAATAGGAAATGGCAGGTATTTCTGAATTTATTGGAAATACGTTCAACTTTTCTTTTCTTTCTTTTTCTTTTCTTTTCTTTTTTTCTTTCTTTCTTTTTGAGATGGAGTTTCACTCTTATTGCCCAGGCAGGAGTGCAATGGCTCGACCTTGGCTCACCGCCAACCTCTGCCTCTCAGGTTCAAGTGATTCTCCTGCCTCAGCCTCCCAAGTAGCTGGGATTATAGGCATGCACCGCCACACCCAGCTAATTTTGTATTTTTAGTAGAGACGGGGTTTCTACATGTTGGTCAGGCTTGTCTCGAACTCCCGACCCCAGATGATCCACCCCCCGCCCCTTGGCCTCCCAAAGTGCTGCGATTATAGGCATGAGCCACTGTGCCCAGCCGCTTTCAACTTTTCACTCTAAAGTATAATATTTTTTTGTTGGTATAAGATGTCATCCTATGATATCTAGTTAAGAGGGTTTTTAAAAATAACGATAGTTGAGCTTTATTAAATACTTCTTCAGCATCTGTTTATATTTTTCTGATTTTGTATTTTAATTTAAAGTATACATTAATAGACTTCCTACCATTGTATTAATATTACTCTGTCTTCTTGGAATAAGCCTTCAATGATATACTGAAATATTGTAACACATCCATGAATTTATTTGCAAGTGTTTTATTTAGGATGTCTGCAATTTTATTAATAACATGCTGTCTTTGCCAAAGTTACTGATATTAAAAAAAAAGATTATTTACATTAAAAAGGATACTATAATTTTCTTTGTTGTCTGGAAGAGTTTACAAAATATGGAAAGTCTCTTTTCCTTGAAAACTTCAATGAATTTCCCAGTGAAATCTTCTGCCATGATGGTGAGGCCTCCCCAGCCATGTGGAACTGTAAGTCCAATTAAACACTTTCTTTTGTAAATTGCCCAGTCTCAGGTATGTCTTTATCAGCAGCAAGAAAACAGACTAATATGAATATGCAGATGTTGCACCGTTAAACCTAGCTAGAGTTTGGAGACTTCATGGCAAAAACGACTTGTGGCATTTTTCTGATACCCTCCCTTCTCCAGGCTAATTTTTGTAGTTTTAGTAGAGACAGGATTTCGCCATATTGGCCAGGGTGGTCTCGAACTCCTGATCTCAGGTGATCTGCCTGCCTCAGCCTCCCGGAGTGCTGGGATCATGCACCCAGCCTAATTTCTGATTTTCATGCATAATTTTTCTCAATGAGCTTTACCAGAATATCTCTGACCAACTCTCAGATAACCAGCTTTGGGGTTTATTTATCAATGTTTTTTGTCTTTAAAAATAAACAGATGAAAATTTTCTTGTTATAAATTATGTAGAAAAATTAGGAGTACTCAGACAAAAACAAAACAAAACAAAACAAAACCGCAGACTCCCTCAATGCTGTCCTCCTCAATCCTGATCCCCTCCCTTCTCCCTGGGCCATCCTAGGCAGGAGTTTGGGGTTCCTCAAAGGTTCTAGATGATTCAATTTGAATCTTTGGGCTTTGTGGCACCTTCCCACTGAGGGGGATCCTTCCTTTCTCCCACCAGCGACTCTCCTTTTCCTTGTTACAATGACATTTAGGCTGTTTTTATAAATCAAACCTTGTTATATTTTGTAGCCACTGATTTGTGTTCATTTTCTCAAATCCAGCCCCTTTAATGGATTCTTCAGCTGTGATGGTGCCTGCACCTTGCATCTTGCGGGTGAGGAGCCGCTCCGTTGAGGTGCAGCCTGGGCAGGATTCTTCCCACGGCATTTCTATTTCTGGAGGCTGTTGAGGTGACTTGCTCAGTCCTGGCTCCAGGCCAACCTGTTAGACTGAAGAAGGGTAGATCCTTGCCTTTTTCTATTTTCTTTCACCAGTGGGATGTTGGGGTACTCTGGGGATCCCCACCCTCTGCCTCCATCTATGGGACATGCAAACAACAATATTCCCCTTTGTTTTGCTCTGGTTGGACATTTGCTTGCTAGGGTTTTACCAGTCTCCTCCCTCCAGAACCTCATCTTTTTGTTTTTCTCCTTAAAATGTTCACCACATGGCATTATCTGGTGACTTGCAAAAATAACGCCTGGTTTTTGACCGAATTGTGTTTTCTTTTGGTGGTGTATAAAATTGTCATCTGTAAGTGCTACATAATGACTTTACATGTTACTACTTACCTCATGTGTGTCTACATGGTCTTGTATGGATTACTTGTGATCTGTTACTAGCTTCTACCATGAGTATGATTCCATAACGTATTTTGTGTTTTTACTTGAAGTTCGTGGGTACCATGTTGCCTGGTACATGTAAGTTCATTGGTTATAAATATTAAGATTTCTGGGGTCAGATTGCTTGAATCTAAATCCAGAGTCTCACCACTTACTACTAAAATTCAATATTCTTGATTGAATTCAATATTCGTTAAATGTTAGTTGTGTGCCTATCAGGTGACATGTGTTGTTCTAGGTACTGAGACTAGAGCAATGAACAGAAGGTACAAGGTCCCTAGTTCATGCAACTTACCCTGGTAGGAAGGGATTGAACCAGAGGGTGATGAATGCTGTAGAGGAATAGCAAGGAGAATAAGGAGGCAAAGAGTATGTGTACTGCAGCTTTATACAAGGTGGTCAGGGGATAATTGAGCAAAGGTCTGAAGGAAGTAAAATTGTCAAGCCACATTCCTATAGCTTAGCAAGGGGCCTACAGCCAAAGGGAACATCAAATACAAAGTCACACTTATCCTAAAATCAATAGGAAAACATAGAAGGGAAAATCAGAAGATTAACATGATCAGATTTGCAATTAATTTATTTATTTTAAATGGACACATAACAATTGTACATATTCATGAGGTATGGTGCGATGTTTCAGTGTATCTATTGTGTAATGATTAAATCTGGCTACAGGTTGAGTATCCCTTATCCAAAATGTTTGGAACCAGAAGTGTTTCTGATTTCAATTTTGTTTTTTAATTTTGGAATATTTTTATATAGATAATGAGATATCTTGGGGGTGGAATCCAAGTCTAACAAGTCTAAATACAAACTTCATTGATATTTTATATACACCTTATACACATAACCTGAAAATAATGAAATACAATACTTTTATTAATTTTGTGTATGAAACAAAGTTTGTGTTGAACACTTATGTGTGGAATTTTGCCCTTGTGGCATCATGCCAGCACTCAAAACGTTTTGGATTTTGAAGCATTTCACATTTTGATTTTTTTTTCCTGAGTCACAATCTTGCTCTGTTGCCCAGGTTGGAGTGCAGTGGCATAGTAATGGCTCACTGCAGTCTCATCCTGGGCTCAAATGATCCTCCCACCTCAGCTTCCCAAGTAGCTGGAACCATAGGCACATGCCACCATGCCCAGCTAATTTTTTATATTTTGTAGAGACAGGGTTTCATTATGTTGCCTGGGCTGATCTTGAATTCCTGGGCTCAAGCAATCTGCTTACCTCGGCCTCCCAAAGTGCTGGGATTACAGGCATGAGTCACCACACCTGGCCTAGATTTCATATTTTTGGATTAGAAATGCTCAACCTGTATTTAGCATATTTATTACCTCATACATTTATGATATCTTCATGGTGAGAATATTCAGAATATTCTCTTCCAGCTATTTTAAAATATGCAATATAATATTGTTAACCAGTCACCCTAATGTGCTATAAAACACCAGAACTTTTTCCTCCTGTCACCTTGTACTCACTGATGAGTCTCTCTCCATTCCCTCTCTTACACACCCTCCCCAGCCTCTAGTAACCACTATCTACTTTATCCTTCTATGAGAACAGCGTTTTTAGATTTCTCATACGCTTGAGAGCATGCAGTATTTATCGCTCTGTGCCTGGTTTATTTCACTTAACATAACATCCTCCGGGTTCATCCATGTTGCCCCAAATGACAAGATCTCCCTAGTTTTATCGCTGAGAGTATTATTTTATTGTGTATATATACAACATTTTCTTTTTGTTGATGGAAACATAGGTTGATTCCATGTCTTGGCTATCATGAATAGTGCTGCAATAAACACAAAACTGCTGACATCTCTTTGACATACTGATTTTATTTCCTTTGGATATATATCTAGTAGTGGGACTGTGAGATGGGATTTGTATTTATTTAAAAGATCGAATTGTATATGTTGAGATAAATGGGAAGATCCATTTATAAGTCAAATCAACTGAAAGACCATCGTAATCTTGGTGAGAGATGAACCAGAGTAGTGTCTGGGGTTGGAGAAATGCAGGCATATTGGAGATACGTCCCAGAGGTAGACTTGACCAAGTATTTGCTTTTATGGAGGGCAGAATCGTAAAGAAAAGGAAACCAAAAAGGTGATTTCCACCCCCCTACTTCCGGTTTCTGGTTTGAGGAATTAGGTAGGCAGAGGTACCATCACAAAGGGGCACTAGGAGAATGATATAGAACCCAGGTGGTTGCCAAAGGACTCTTAGGTTCCAGGCCTGGGGAGGTGACTTCTTTCTAATCACATGTCAATATGGCAAGGGAGATGTGATCAGGAATGTTGACATGGTCCTTGACTCCCACAAACTCAGAATGGGAGCAGAACCAATTCTGTAGGTACAGGGTGCTACTGGTCCCAGTTACATGGAATCAGGGATAGCAGAGGCAAAACCAAAGCCAGGGCCGGGCGCAGTGGCTCACCCCTGTAACCCCAACACTTTGGGAGGCCGAGGCGGGCAGATCACAAGGTCAAGAGATCTAGACCATCCTGGCCAACATGGTGAAACCCTGTCTCTACTAAAAATACAAAAAATCACTGGGTATGTTGATGCACGCCTGTAATCCCAGCTACTTGGGAGGCTGAGGCAGGAGAATCACTTGAACACGGAAGGCGGAGTTTGCAGTGAGCTGAGATCATGCCACTGCACTCCAGCCTAACAAAAGAGCAAACCTTTAAAAAAAAAAAAAAAAAAAAAAAAAAACCAAACCAGGGTCTTTGGGGAGTGATTACATCTTGAGGGTAGAGACCTCATGCTGGGGTTAATGCCCTTACTTGTTTTTTAATTTTTTTTTTTTTTTTTTGAGATGGAGTCTCACTCTGTTGCCCAGTCTGGAGTGCAGTGGTGGTCTCAGCTCACTGTAACCTCCAACTCCCAGGTTCAAGCGGTTCTCCTGCCTCAGCCTCCCAAGTAGCTGGGACTACAGGCGCGTGCCACCATGCCTAGTTAATTTCTTTTTTTTTGTATTTTTAGTAGGGATGGGGTTTCACCATGTTAACCAGGATGGTCTCAATCTCCTGACCTCGTGATCCACCTGCCTCAGCCTCTCAAAGTGCTGGAATTATAGGCATGAGCCACCTACCTGGCCTTAGTGCCCTTGTAAAAGGGACTTCAAAAAGCTCTCCAGCCCTCTTTGTGCATGTGAGGACACATGGAGAAGCTGGCAGTCCCAACCTAGAAGAGGTCCTCACCAGAATCTGACTATGCTGTTATTCTGATCTCAGATGTCCAGTTTCCAGAACTGTGAAAAATAAAACCCTGTTGTTTTTAAGGCACCCAGTCTAGGAAACTTGGTTCCGGCAGCCTGAACAGACTAAGACAGCCTCTAAGGAGACTGCTCCTGGCAATCGGGAAGACCCAGGTGAGCAGAGCACTTTGCTGGGTTTGGATGCACAGGGTTGGAGATGGAATGGGGCAGGATTGACTGCTTTCCAGAAATAAAGAAGAATTTGGAGTTTTTGATTTATACTGGAGGAAGAGGACAGGAAGTGATAAGGAAGAGAAAGAAAGAAAAGAAGGCCCAGAAAGATGACAAAGTATTGGGCATGGTAGAAAATGTGTGCTGGGCAGGGTGCAGTGGCTCATGCCTGTAACCCCAGCACTTTGGGAGGCCAAGGTGGATCACCTCGGTCAGGAGTTTGAGTCCAGCCTGACCAACATGGAGAAACCCCATCTCTACTAATAATACAAAAATTATCCAGGAGTAGTGGTGCACACCTGTAATCCTAGTTTTTCAGGAGACTGAGGCAGGAGAATCACTTGAACCCGGGAGGCAGAGGTTCTGGTGAGCCGAGATTGCATCATTGCACTCCAGCCTGGGCAACAAGAACAAAACTCTGTTAAAAAAAGAAAGAAAGAAAGAAAGAAAACGTGTACCAAAGTGACTCTTCCCCCTGTGACACCCCCTGACACCTCCAGAAGAATCTACAGAACTCAAAAGCATTGGAGTGACCAAGTTCCTGAAGGAAGAGGCCGAGCTGCAAGACAGGGTGACATGGAGAAGGCAGAGGAGGCCAGGACATGGGGACAATTGCCAGACTGCAAAAATGGCTGGGTTTGAATGCCAGTTCTGTGGGATTCTTGATTATTCACTGAGAAGTCTGCCAGAAGTCCACATGACATGAAATGGTAGTGGTGGTGGAGAGGGTTTGGTTTGGGGCATTATTTTCACCTCTTCAGGGAGCAACTGGGATCTGAGAACCCAGCTGGGCTAATTAATGATTAGGTGCCTTTTCCTCCTTCCAGTCACTTTCCTCACTCTTAATTGCTTTCTTCCTTTTTTGTTGTTACCTCGTTATTTTCTTCTTCTGGCTCATTTCTTTTTTTTTCTTTTTTTGAGATGGAGTGTTGCTCTATCGTCCAGGCTGGAGTGCAGTGCACAATCCCAGCTCACTGCAACCTCTGCCTCCAGTTTCAAGTGATTCTCCTGCCTCAGCCTCCCAAGTAGCTGGGATTACAGGTGCCTGCCACCACACCTGGCTAATTTTTGTATTTTTGGTACAGATGGGGTTTCTCCATGTTGGCCAGGCTGGTCTCAAACTCCTGACCTCATGATCTGCCCTCCTCAGCCTCCCAAAGTGTTGGGATTACAGGTGTGAGCCACCGTGCCCAGCCTTTTTTTTTTGAGGCAGAGTCTTGCTCTGTCTCCCAGGCTCGACTGCAGTGGTGCGATCTCAGCTCACTGCAACCTCCTCCTTCCGGGTTCAAGCAATTCTCCTACCTCAGCCTCTTGAGTAGCTGGGACTACAGGCGCCTGCCGCCACGCTTGACTGATTTTTGTATTACTAGTAGAGATGAGGTTTCACCATGTTGGTCAGGCTGGTCTCGAACTCCTGACCTCAGGTGATCCACCCACCTTGGCCTCCTAAAGTGCTGGGATTACAGGCGTGAGCCACCTCACCTGGCCTGGCTTATTTATTTGATAGTAATACTTCAAATCCATCCCCTAACCATAAAATTGCCTTCTGGATAAACATACCTGCGTCTACCAACGTGCAACACACAGCCTAGAACTACATGTAGGGCCCTGACTTCGGGATGATGCGCCCTCAGCCCCTCACTAACGATGGGGAGATTGAGCTCAGCCTAGAGGGTTTGTTTTGTTATTCTTTTTTTTTTTTTTTCTTTTGAGATGGAGTTTTGCTCTTGTGTCCCAGGCTGGAGTGCAACGGTATGATCTCGACTCACTGCAACCACTGCCTCCCAGGTTCAAGCAATTCTTCTGCCTCAGTCTCCCGAGCAGTTCATATTACAGGTGCCCACCACCACGCCCAGCTAATTTTTTGTATTTTTAGTAGAGATGAGGTTTCACCATGTTGGCCAGGCTGGTCTTGAACTCCTGACCTCAGGAGATCTGCCCACCTCAGCCTCCCAAAGTTGTTTTTGTTCTTGTTTTCCTCCTCCTTCTTCTCTTCCTTCGTCTTTCTCTTTTTCCTCTTCCTTCCTCCTCTTCATCCTCATCTTGATGTAAGCCACTGAACTAGCCTCTGTTTTATCAGTTGATTCTTCTACCACAATTTTCCACAGAAATATTTGATCTAAGAACATCTGCTACTGTCTGGAACATATTTTTTTTTCTTATACTTGACTTTGCACTTCCTATAGCTGTCAGATAAGCATCGTCTCACAGATTCTGCAACATAGCTCCATATTACTGAACAAACATCAATTATGCTTGTGGCTGGAATCATGTCAATCTGAATGCAAAATGTGCCAGCTGTCTTTCTTGTTAATTGGCATCTTAATTATGTTGGCCTAATTATGCTGATATTGCAAGTAATACTGTTCATTGTTGCTTTAGAAATAAAAATGATATCATCAAGTGACTTCCAAGGGTTTTCTAGCTGTGCTATCTTTTGCAGATTCAAAATACTAAGATGCAATAATTCTGAGCCACTCCTTGATGTGGACCTGCAATCTACTGGTCTCTACATCTTGACCCATCTCCGGAGGCTTCAGCTGCATAGGTCCCTCCCAGTTGAGTCCTTGGCTTAATTAATTCTATTGTCATGGCTCTTTTTATTGAAATAGGTTAGAGACATGTATCTGAGAGGTTTCATTTCAGACCCTCAGTGTGACAAAACTGTTTTCCGTGTTTCTCTCCAAATTTCTGTATTCATGCTGTCTAAAACCTCAATGGCTAGCATACCTGAGACTTGTATTTATGTTTATTTTCTTGGTGATTAGTATTATTCTTTTGAAAAAACAACATAACCTTCTCTTTCCATCTCTTTTTCTCTCTTTCTAAAAAATATTCAATTTGAGAACCAATAATCCTGTTCCTGAAAATTAATCCCAGAGAAAAATTTTAACCAAAAAAGTCTAAATGCACAAAACGCTCCTGGAAAACTTTTCCTTAATAACAATTAAAGGTACTGTTATCTAAATATTATTGATTATAGTTGTCGCCACAAGAGGCACTCAGATTATGGTCTTTGTCAATATTCCTTTTTATTTGCCACAGCGAATGAGGTGATGGTGTTTTTCCCTGAATACCATAACCTGGCAAGACCAGTCGTTGAGCGTGAGGTTATTCCACGATGTCTAATTGATAAATGAGAGACTGCACATGTTTCACATTAAAAATGTTGACTTTCTTTCGGTTTTCCAGAACTCCATATCCAGTACCAATTCATCACCAGCGGGGATACAGCAGGAGGCTTCTCCTTTGCATGGTAAGGCAGGGTTCATATCGGTTATCTGATGACGGGCGCCCGACATTCCGGGTTTATTATGAACACACAGAGTCAGCACATTTTGGCCCCTTCTATAGCCACAACTAGTCTCAGAGAAGAAAGAGCACATGATTTCCAAGGACTGGCCCTTCCAAGAGGATGGAAGAAAAGCAAGTCTTTCGAATGCATCTCAGGCAAACCTCAACCTTTTCCATATTCCCCTTCCTTCTCTGTCTGCTTTCTTCTTCCTTTCCTTCATAGATCCATAAACAATATCAATTACAGGATTAAAGGAGGAAGAGAGCAAAAATTTCCAACCTTGACTAGGATTTGCCCTTCCAATACATGCAATGGATTTAACAAATGCTAAAAAATGGCTAAAGCAACAGCGGTCAGGAGAGAAAAATAATATGCACCTGTTAAAAATAATAATTTTAAAGAATCTATCGACATGGAAATGGTATTGGTACAACACCAAGGAATAAGAGCAGAATATAAAATTTAGTGGGTACGCTGTTTACTTATGAAAATGAAGATAGTGAATAATTTTTAGTAGTGTTACGATTTTTATTTAGTTATTTAATTTAAATGTTTAGTACAAAAGAGAAACTATTTTATGGTGCATTCTGTGGGATTTTCAAAGAAGTTTTATAGTTAAGAAAAATACCTTTACATCCTTACATACCTCTTACTCCAAATAGTAGAATGATACTTAAAAATATCTCCAAAATAACAAAAACTGCAGTGTATAAATCTTATGAAGAATCTGATTTGAAGACACCAACTGTAAAAAGAGGTTCTTGAGAACGCTGGGGACATTTGACTATGAAATGGGTATAAAATAATATTAAAAGTTATTGTTAACTTTTTAAGGTGTGATAATGTCATGGCTGTTATGCTAAAAAGAGAAATCCTTACCTGTTAGAGACAGATACACATAAAAAATGATTCTTGAGATTTGCTTTAAAATTTTTAAAAATGTAGAATAGAGTAATGTGAGACAAGATTTTTAAAATGATGATAATCATTGAAGCTGAAACGGGTAATGGGCACATTGATATGTATTATAGTTTTTAATTTTGGGGTATGTTTAAAATTTTCTGAAGAAGAAAAAAGTAATAATACAACTGGCTGCAGTTATGAAAATAAAAGTAAATGAATATCAGGATAATCTTGGGTCTCGGCATATTAATTCAGGATAATTCAAGATTTTACTGACACTGAAAAATGAGATTTAGTGGATTCTTTTTCTCTGTGAACATTACTGTTCGTGATGTTGTTTCATGCGTCAGATGCTAGGGACATATTTGCATATACTGGGAAATGCTAAAATTTTCTTGACTTCCTTTTTATGAATCAAGTTGTTTATCACTAATTGCTCTTTAACTGCTCGTTCAAAACATTAAGATCGAGAATGTAACTCCTGTTTAATTCTAAAGGAATTTTCAGTGATATAAGAAATAAAGATACATAGGAGAATTAAAGACTTAAAAATTCAGAGATTATACAAAATGAACAAAGAAAGCTCATATTTCCAGGTAGCATTGAGAAAGTGTCTTGGAAACAGGATACCATATTTGTTTCTGAGTTTTCTGGTAACCAAGGCTAAAAACAAAACACAGATGATACCCAGAAAGTAAAATCAGACACATTTACCTGTATTCATAACAAAACTACACTTCTGATGAAACGTATCTCTGATGATTATTCTTGGATATTGAGTAACACCAGTATAACCTTTGCTTGCTGTTTTATATACAACATAGAGATGCCATGTAAATAAAAGCTTCCTGATTTCATTCTCTATGAAGCTTAAAAATACATCTTTAATTATAAATCAGTAGCATTGGCTCCATGGAAGGTTAAAAAAATATGGTTCAGGCATTTTGTTTTCTGAAGATCTAAGTAAAGTGAATAATATCAAAGAATGGTCAAGCCATGTGTCCTTAGCTAGTCTGTCTGGCACCTTCAGGATCTGGTGAAACCTGGGCAAGGGCTGGAGGAGCAGAGCTGCCCTCTCTCCCAGACTCTCCGATGCCCACACTGACCATTGATCCCCACATTGTACTTTGGAAAAACACCAATTCAGTTACACATTCCCAGGGACCCTACCAGAAAGGTTTCAAAGTCAAGTACTGAGATGTGATGGACTAAACAATGTTAAATCGTTTTCTTTCTTTCTTTTTTCTTTTTTTTTCCTTCTTTTTTTTTCTTTTTTGCTGCAGGACACTTCTAGTTTTGAACACACCAGGTTTTAACTTGAATGTGCGAGAGGCGTAGAGTGTATGATTTCTCCAGTTTGGTTGACCACAGAATCCCTCTTTCTCCCCTGCTTTTAAAAAAATGTCGCATGTTTCATTAGCTCTTTCCTTTCAACACATTATTTAGGAAACCCTGGACTATGGAATCGGCTGAAATGAGAGTCATGAGCTTTATATAACACTGAAAGCACCATGGTTCTCTTTCTGTCATTCAGAGCCAAGCTTGCAGACTCCCAGATTAATATGGTGGCTCATAGCAGGTGCCTGATTGCCTGATTCATCCTCTCCCATCCTCCCATTAAAACACCATTGAAGGCACATGCAAAATTGCAAAATTGCAACTGCACCAGAAGCTAAGAATACCAATTAATGCTTGGCCACAGTCTAGGAAGGATTTCTGCCAATAGCAGTGCAGATGAGGACAGATTGAGAAACTCTCATTAGCTGATGCACAATGCGGCTTTGAGGCAGAGCACCCAGGTCAGACAAGAGGGAGCCAAGCCCATCGCAGAGGTGCCCCGCAAGTGCCCAGGAGAAGCTGAATACCAAACTCCAAGCAAGATGGAGTCGCATCCCAAGGCAAAGAGGTCCACTTCTTTAACCCCAACCACAACAGTCCTGCTAATCTGTACATCTTAAAGAGTGCAACCCCCAAAGCGAAGCAATCAGAGGTCCTTGGTCATTAAAACACTTTTCTCTTCCAGGCAGAAGGGGCAAGAGGAGACCCCACACTGATAAACACCAAAAATGTGGCTAATGGTCCTCCCTCCTGCTAAGGATCTGAGAAGAGAATTCTGTCAGCAACAGAGTGAACAGTGAGGGGATTGCGGGGCATGTGCTAGACATTTCTATAGCCCAGCTCAATGTGTTAGGTGACTACAGTGTGATTCTAAATGTGGTCTAGGGATATCATTTTAGCAGATATGAAGTCAGTCAAGCGATGTCAGGGTTTGGGCAGATGGTGAAGAATCTTATAACTTAGAGATAATATTAGTACAATTAAAAATAGAATATGTATCTTCCAAATTATAGAAAGAAAATAAAATGTAGTCTATAGAGCAAAAGACAGAAAATAACAGAAAAATCAAACATCCATTAAAAAGATAGAGCAGAAAAATAAGATGGCAAAAGTAACAGCAAACATATTTTTTGAGACAACAGACAAAACAGTTAAAGTCTCTTTTTCAGAGACTCTAAGTCTGGATTGAAAGGGAAATGTAAGTGTGTGTCATTGATATGAGACTCACCGAAAACAAAAGGAAAAAATAGATTTTTTTCTTTTCTTTTCTTTTTTTTTTTTTTGAAACAGAGTCTCGCTCTGTCTGTTGCTGAGCCTGGAGTGCTGTGGCGTGATCTTGGCTCACTGCAACCTCCACCTCCCAGGTTCAAGTGATTCTCATGCCTCAGTCTCCCGAATTTCTGGGATTACAGGCTCATGCCACTGTGCCTGGCTAATTTTTGTATTTTTAGTAGAAACGTGGTTTCACCATGTTGGCCAGGCTTGTCTCAAACTCCTGGCCTCAAGTGATCTGCCCATCTCAGTTTCCCAAAGTGCTGGGATTACAGGCATGAGCCACTGTGTCTGGCCCCAAAATAGATTATGTTAAAAGATGAACAAAGACATATTAGACATACATAAGTAAAATAAATCAGGAGTTTAAAACATGACATCAGAAAAAACAATATGCAAGAGAAAATAAACAGAAAAAAGATTGTTTCATGTTAGTAAAAATATAGTCATGATGAAATTACAACATTCATGAATCTTTAAGTGCCAAATTATACAGCATTGACATCTCTAAAGCAGATACAGTTTAAAATCTCAGAAGAAATTCCCACACAAAAAAATTTTGTGGTAGGAGATTTTAATAGACCAAAAGGTTTCCTTTGCAAGTCAAGGAATGTATAGAAGACTTTAAGAAGCATAGAAAATTTGGATAATAAAATAATATGGCCAATTAGGGCATAACCTAAAAACAAATTTAGAGCCTCAAAACAATAAAAAATGTACCTTCTTTCAAGCAACTAAAGAATATTTTCAAAAGTGACTGTTAAACAGAGGATAAGAACATCTAGTATTACAAAAAAATGGCCTCATTGTATAGATGTTGTATAAACTTTGCAATTAAATTACAAATTATAGCTAAAATTTAAGCAAAACAAAGCAAAAATAATTTGCAAAACTTTAAACACATTCCTAAACAATTCTGACAAGGAAGAAGAGCTTAATTCCTTACAAATGCTAGAGCTCTAAATTTTTGTTGCAATTTCAGTACCCCGAGACCATTTAATTCCATCCTTAAAGTGGGACAGTGCATTCGTGAAAATCATGTTTTCAGGGACTCAGAAGCAGCAATGGGAAATGCTGAAATGAACACTTGAGTGCAAAAACAGACTATGGAACAATATGGAGCGTATACGTCTAATTTTTTTTTAAAGGAAATGAACCACATTGTCAACAGATACTCTGTGAGGCAAAATTATAAGTGATTTTAATTTGCTTGTTTCTATTTTGTGTTATTTTTAAATTTGGGGCCATAAATATGTAGTTATACAATAAAGAAACAATAAATATGTTTTAAGAAAAATATTAAAAATTATAATTAAGTCCTTGAATGCACCAGGTCTACCTGGGATACCAGGTGCCATGGCTTGGGTGGGGATCAGCTGCCTCATCACTCCAACCATGGAGCCCAGAGCCTCCTCAGGTGTGTCTGGTCGGGTGTCTAGTTCAGGTGCAACCTGCTTGCCCCTTAAGGGCCCACCTTCTGCTCATTGGTTACTTGTACTGTCATCAGTCTGTGACTTTGAAGACTCCTTCCTTCTTAGCAATTCAGACAAAATTAGCATTTCTCTTCTTCCAAACCTGTGTCTGGACTGAAACCAAATTAACCTGTGAAGATTTGCAAACAAAGGCCCTTTGTTTGGAAACTACCCTCGGTGAACTTTTTTTCTTTTATAGACAGGAACTCATTAGGTTGCCCAGGCTGGTCTTGAATTCCTGGGCTCATATGATCCTACCTCAGCCTCCTGAGTAGCTGGGATTACAGGCATGAGCCATTGCACACAGCATGATGCTTCAACAGCTCCCAAGGATGTTTCATTGGAGAATTCTGCCTTCTCTCTCTGCCTCCCCACTCCACCCACAATAATGTGAATGGTGCTGGGGTAGAAAGGCCCTGTGTGTAGGCCTGGCTTGGTGACTCATGCCTGTCATTCCAGCACTTTGGGAGGCCAAGGCCGGTGGATTGCTTGAGGTCAGGAGTTTGAGACCGGTCTGACCGACATGGTGAACAACATGTCAACAACAACAACAAAAACAACAACAACAAAAAGTTAGCTGGGTGTGGTGGTGGGTGCCTGTAATCCCAGCTACTTGGGAGGCTGAGGCATAAGTGTCACTTGAACCCAGGAGGTGAAGGTTGCAGTGAGCCAAGATCATGCCACTGCACTGCAGCCTGAGTGACAGAGTGAGACTGTGTCTCAATAAAAAAAAAAAAGGCCCTGGGTGCAGAGTGCAGGAATAAGGATGATGCTAGGGAATGAAGTCACATTCTCCACCCCGTCAACTAAATTAAGTGATAAACAGGAGAGAGGAGAGCCTTCCACATGCAGGAAGAGCCTGAGAACAAGAGCACCTGAAGTTCGAAGACCATGAGCATGAAAAGCAGGGGGCACGACGAAGCTGGGGGGATGTGGTGTCTCACCAGATGGGGTTTTGGGTCTGTGCAAATGATATGGTCCTTTGACTTAGGGGCAATGAGAACCTACTGAAATATTTTAAGCAAAAGGTGACACGATTGGACAATGTTAGAAAAATTAACATATCATCCTGGCTAACACGGTGAAACCCTGTCTGTACTAAAAACACAAAAAATTAGCCGGGTGTGGTGGTGGGCGCCTGTAGTCCCAGCTACTCTGGAGGCTGAGGCAGGAGAATGGTGTGAAGCCGGGAGGCAGAGGCTGCAGTGAGCAGAGATCACGCCACTGCACTCTAGCCTGGGTGACAGAGCAAGACTCCGTCTCAAAAAAAAACAAAAAAAGAAAAGAAAAATGAACATAGCTGCAGAAGGGATAGCAAATGAGATGTAGAGGGGATGAGACTGGAAATGGAGCCGCCAACGAGGGCACCTGATGGAGTGGTGAAGGTGGCATTAAAGAAAAGTGGCATTAAAGAAAAGTGAACAGATCTAGAAGATAAAGACCACTCAGTACATCTCGACTGGAGGTGATTGAATCCTCCAGATTCTGGAGAACTTTCTGGTTGTCACAACCAGAGAGAAGCGCTACTGGCACTTGGTGGGTAGAGGCCAGGGGAGCTGTTCAACACCCCCACAATGCACGGGCCATCCCTGCCAGTTGTCAGGACCAAAATCACAATGGTGTTGCTCATTCCCCCTGGAGGGGAAACTGGATGCCAGGACAGTCCCATTGCCTGGCATGTGTAGAGGGCCAGTGATGATGCCGGTCACTGCCAGAGAAGACCAAGTGTGCAAGGAAGGCCATGGGATATGAGTGTCTCTGCTTTTACTGTCATAAAAGCAAGCCTTGGGAAAAACGGTGAAATTGGAAGATGTTGATAAGAGATGTTTTAATAAAGACACAAAGTACATTATGAAAAAAAGCGAGCCAGAACTCCTTATACAAGACTTTCCTACTCTGGTGTTATGGCTGGGTGCTGTGTGTACTACAAGTGCACTCTGGAGGGAGGGGCATTGGGGACCTGCAGGGGGCTGGACTCAGCTGGGAAACCCCCAAGGCAGTGGACCTGGTGCTCCAGGAGCTCCTGTGGAGAGCCCTATGGGGCTGTTTGCACAGCAGACTAAGGGCCTTCAGGGAAGGCCAGGGAGCCAGGGGATATCCCCTTAGTCCGGGGCCCAGAGGGGAAGTGCTGTTTTGAGCACAGACCACCCCGCAGCTCAGCCAGAGTCCTGCCCCTGGAATTTGGCCTGCATCCTGAGGAGAGGTGAGTGCAGGACAGGGACCGGCCTCACCTGCGTCTCTGCAGCGGGGTGCCCCTCTTTCTACTTTTCACCTGGACAACTCGAGCCCAACGTTCGCAGCTCAGGCTCTCCTGGGGATCCTTGAACCCCCAAAGCTGAGGTGGGCGCTCCCTCTGCTTGTTTGTGCGAAAGCACAGATTATGCCAATTGATCCTGCCAGGCCCTTAAGGGAGGGACTGAGTTTACTGATCATGACATCCCAGAGCCCCCAACAGGGCATTGTCCTGTTGAGGGCTGGCTGCGTGGCCCAGAGGCACGGAGCCCTGGTCTGGTGTCTGTGAAGTCTGCAGGGATGGAGGACATTGCCTTACAGGAGGTCTCAGGCCCCAGCACTGGCAGCCTCGACCCAGGCACTGCAGGCATTGGCAAAGAGCAGTGCACCCCCGGGACCTCCTGCAGCAACAGCAGCTTCCAGGCTCTGTCCCAGTGACAGCTCACAGCACCCGTCCGAGGAGGAAGGCAGGGAGACAGCAGGTGTAGGTGACACTGAGCCTACGTTGTTCTCCACCACTGCTGAGACAGCCCTCTTGAAATAATTGCTGATCTGCACGCTCCTGCTCCTGACTCACCACTGTTCGCTCTGGCCCAGGAACAAGTCAGCCAGGAAGCCACGCAGCAGTCGAGGTTTTTAAGGATACCGGAAAAACACCCGTGGAGCTGGAGGTGGCAATTCACCCAGTTCAAATCACTCTAACAAGCCGCAATGTAAAATCCCTGGAAAAGGTGTATGCTGACTTGCTTGGAGGAGCCAAGGAAAAGAATCTCAAAGTGAAAAGACCAGTTGGAATGCCTACCAAGACTTTGAGAATCGCTACAAGAAAAGCTCTTCGTGGTGAAGGTTCTACGGCATGGGATGGTTTCCAGATGAGAATCCACAAGCGACTCACTGACTTGCACAGTCCTGCTGAGGTTGTTAGGCAGATGACTTCCATCAGTAATGAGCCAGCAGTTGAGGTGGAAGTCACCATTGCAGTTGCTTAAGTCAACTATTTTAGTAAATTAATTACTAGTTGTTAAAAAAAAAAAAAAAAAAAGGAAAAGGAAATAGACTTCACAACAAGCAAATGGAGTTCCCAGAAGAGCAGGTGTAGACAGTAGCCTAGGACCACAGTGTGTGACCATTCAACTATTATCTTGACCCTGGTTTCCCTACAGTCATGTGGTCCAAAAACACGGATCATACCAAAATCACCAGTTAGTCATGTTTCTAAGACACAGTCTCTCCATCCGATAAATTGCAGCCTTTTCATAAAGCTGAGATGGTGCCTATTCACAATAAGAAATTAAGGTTTATTGGATAGGTCCAGTGCTTCTTGGCCCTTCACCCAAGCCCAGATGACCTCTGTCCCGTGTCTCTCTGTCCTGATGGCCACTGTCCATTTCTCTCTGTCTTTCCCAAAGGCCACTGTCTCATGTCTGTCTGTCTAGTCACTGTCCCGTGTTTCTCTGGCCCTATGGTCACTGTCCCATTTCTGTCTGTCTGTCCTGATGGCAGCTGTCCCATTTCTGTCTGTCTGTCCTGATGGCAGCTGTCCCATGTCTCTCTGTCCCGACAGCCACAGCCCCATGTCTCTCTGTCTATCCCGATGGCTGCTGTCCCATGTCTGTCTGTCTGGATGGCCACTGTCCCGTTTCACTCTGTCTGTCCTGACAGCTGCAACCCTGTGTCTCCCTGTCCGTCTGGACGGCCACTATCCCATGTCTCTCTGTCTGTCCCGGCGGCCACTGTCCTGTGTCTGTCTGTCCCGATGGCTGCAGCCCCATGTCTCCCTGTCTATCTGGATGGCCACTATCCCATGTCTGTCTGTCTGTCCCGGCGGCCACTGTCCTGTGTTTGTCTGTCTGTCCCGATGGCTGCAGCCCCATGTCTCTCTGTCTGTCTGGATGGCCACTGCCCCGTGTCTTTCTGTCTGTCCCAATGGCTGCTGTTCCACGTCTCTCTGCCTGGCTCAGTAGCCTTCATCTTCCACTCATTCACATCCTGCCTGTGCTTCCAACAATATGGACATGAGCAAGGAATCGACCCTCCATGGCTTAAGCCGGGAAAGCAAACTCCACGACAGATTCCAAATTCATTCATTTATCAATCGAGAAAACAGGAAGCACCTATAACGTCTTTGGGGAACTTTAGCCCAACGAGGGGGAGAGGAAGCAAAACATGGACTTAGGATGAGGCATCATGAGGGTTTGGGTGCAGCAAACCCAGGACGTCAACAGAAAACCTAGAGGGGAAGGATCTAAACAGAGTCTGAGAGGACACCTCAGAGTTATCCAGGCAGACGGGGAGGAGCATGGTATTCCAAATAAAGGAGCAACCGTTGTGAAACAAATCTCCTTGGCACGATGCTGGTACCACGGCCAGTCCTGTTTCACACCACTGGGGGCGCACTGTCTGCTTCTGAGATTTCCTTCTAGATGAAGGTAGCTCCATGGACGTGCTCCTGGCCTCTATAGGCTTTCAGTGGAGGTGGGGGGTTGATCTGATGGGCAAGTTGGGAGGGAACTCACAGGCAGGGAACTCATGCCTGCCCTTTTATGAAGGACAGAGCCGCGTGCGGGTCTCCCCAGACCCACTGCCCCCCGTGGAGACACGCGCTGCCTGCACTGTCCAGCTGCCAGGGGCTGCAGGCGCAGGTCCGTTCTCCTGGGGTCTGGTGTCAGGAAGCCCGTGGTGGCTGCAGGCTCTGCAATCAGCTTTGGCAGCACTAGGGCCTGCATTTGATCTTCATCGGCTCCTCCTTGGTCTCTGTCAGTTGTTCCAAACTCAGGGTGCAGTTTCCTGGAATCCCCAAATCCTAACCCCGTTAGGGGCTGCTGAGATGGCTGGGCCCCTTTCCCACTTCCCCACATCGTGAGCGGAGCACCTACTGTGCAGCTGAGAGGGAAGCTCTGTCCCCATGTCTTCATTTTCCAGGTGAAGGAGCTGAGGCTCAGAGTCACACACTCCACAGGGATCAAGATCCTGCAAAAAGGCCTGCATATGGGCATGTGACCCCTGCAGTCACACACGGACCCATCCTCATAAGGGCCCTATTCTTGGTTTAAGGATCTGCTGCTATCATCTCTAAATTCTTAGTCATTTTTGAACAAGAGGCCCTGCGTTTTCTTTTTCGCACCAGACCCTGCAAATCACGTGGTTGGTCCTGGGAGCAGAAACAGAATCAGAACTCAGGCCCCCTGACTAAGGCCAGTGCCTTTTTCCACCACCCGACTCTGGTCGCTGAATGCTGGTGAAGCTGAACTGCAACGTGTCCCGACCATACTATTCAAAGCTAAAGCCAGAGGCCTGAGTGACGCCTTTCCCAGCCTGAAAGCCCCTGATGAATGACATCACCAGATTTCCTGGTTGCTGTAACATTCCACCCCCAAACGAGAGAGCTGCTGCATTTTTTCCTAGTAAAAATCACCTCCTGGGGCACTTGGTCATCATCCTCTCTGGGGCTGCAAGCAGCCAGTCTCAGAATCACCCAGAAGTCAAAGAGGCATCAAGGCTTGGAGAGAAAATAAGGTCAGGAGAGCTCAGGAAGGTTTAGGAAAAATGCAGAGGACAGAGAGAACCTATGTAAGCACAGAGAGCACTGCTGAAATTGAGAGATATTTACAAACCTAAAAAGGAGCCAAAAAACCCCTCTGTGCCAGCTTTATTCTACATCCCTCTCAAGAAAACTATGGTGCATGTCTCTTTTCAAAGATACACCATAAAGAGAAGTATGTTTCTTTTTATTCCAATGATAGTGCTTCTTAGCTGCAATTGTTAATCTGCAGCAAATTATGAGAAAAAGGGTGCCTTAAGCAGAGCAGAGATTGCCACAATGGATGGTTTTTCCTGACATGTTTGTCTGTGCACATTTCCTGAGATTCCCATTTTCTAATGCCTTGTACTCCAAGTTTATTCTCGTTGCTTTATTAAATTGTGAGTCATCATGTTTCTCGCTGCAGTGGGACTCCCTCCTCCGTCAGCCAAGACCCCCCAAGCTCCCAGAGTAACTCAGAGAAGGAAAGGGCAGGCTGGTTCCCAGAGGCCCAGGGAAGCAGGTCGGTCTGTGCAGCCTTGTGTTCACACATCCTAGGTGTGGGCTTCTGGCCCAGGAAACAAGATTTTCTTCCACAGTTTAGAAACCACAATTGTATAATACCTGTTCTTTATTTACATTCAATTAGTTTAACCATTTGAGGAGTAAGTCAATGAAAATGTTTAACAGTTAAAAAACATACAATCAATAATTTTAGAATAAAATGTTCAGAAAAAAAAAATGGTAAGGTTTTAAGTAGTTCATGTTCTGTATCACCCTTTGGAAGATTCAGGTTTGCCTAAATTTTGTATTAACGGGACAGCTGCCTTCTAAACAGGGAAAGACAGAGTTCTAAATCTCTAAAGAGGGTCAGCTACTTATGCAACAATGTTTCATTTCCATGGAACCACCTGTTTTCTGAAGACATGGGGGTTTCCAAAGCAAACTATTGACATGGGATTTTGCAGTCCTTCCTCCCAAATTACCAGGAAGCCAGGGCTCACGTGTGTGGGTGTCAGAGCCGACAACCCGCCTTGTCGGCGTCCATCTCTTCCTCCACTCCCTCTCATGAAATTAAGTCCCTTCTTGCTAACAGCTCGCAGGTTGCCCCACCTCTCAGGGCCTGTCCAGACATCTTAGCAGGATCTGCTTCCAGCCTGTCACGCTCTAGACTCGTGACAGCTGTCTGCTGACTAGATGACATTCCGATAAAGGGCAGGAAGGCAGAGCGATGTCTGTTCTGGGGTGTGTGCCAGGCACAGGGTGCAGGACAGTGGTGATGCGCCTTTCCTCAGCCAAAACCACAAGCCCATGTCCCATGCAGCGTCCTCATGCGAGATGTTCCACAGAGCCACTTCGTGGTTCTCAGTACACTCAGAGCACTCACTCTGGCTTTCAGCAGCACGAAACAGATGCTTGAATGGGCCAAGAATAGGTGCGGTGGCTCAGGCCTGTAATCCCATCACTCTGGGAGACTGAGGCAGGTGGATCACCTGAGGTTAGGAGTTCAAGACCAGCCTGGCCAACATGGTGAAACCCCGTCTCTACAAAAATATAAAATATAACTGGGCATGGTGGCGCTTGCCTGTAATCCCAGCTACTTGGGAGGCTGAGGCAGCAGAATCACTTGAACCCGGGAGACAGAGGTTGCAGTGACCCAAGATTGCACTCCAGCCTGGTGACAGAGCAAGACTCCATTTCAAACAAAACAAAAGAAACAAACAAACCCAAGAATGAATGAAGCATTTGGGACATTACGCGATAGGAGCTGAGGCTTGGGGGCCGGCACTGTGCTGCATGCTATCCCACTGTTAGCATCTTAATTTAAAGACAGGGACACAGGTTTAGGGAACAAAAGCAAATTAGGCGAGGTCTGACTCCAGGACCTGAGGCTCAGCCTCTGTCTGTGACTCTAATCCCCAAATTGCTTTCCACTATCAGGAGCCCACCATCTCAGTAATGAAACTTCCTGTACCACGGGCTTCTTTTTTTTTATATTAGATGGTGTCTTGCTCTGTCACCCAGGCTGGAGTGCAGTGGCACCATCTCGGCTCACTGCAACCTCTGCCTCTGGGGTTCAAGTGATTCTCCTGCCTCAGCCTTCCGAGTAGCTGGGACTGCAGGTGTCCGCCATCATGCCTGGCTGATTTTTGTATTTTTAGTAGAGATGGAGTTTCACCATATTGGCCAGGCTGGTCTCGAACTCCTGACCTTGTGATCCGCCCACCTTGGCCTCCCAAAGTGCTGGGATTACAGGCGTGAGCCACCGCGCCCCCTCCACTGGCTTCTTATGTCAATGCTTCTTGTGCCAAAACTCAGGTGACTGGAGAAGGGAGGAGTCACACAGGCTTCTCCAAGTACATGACCTGTCCATGGGCTGAGATGCGGCTTCCAGCCTCTGTGGCTGTCTTTTCTTTTATCCATATTCTCGTATCTCCCATTCTTGCGTTGTCTCTTTTCAACCTGACTGAGTGACATGAAAGGGCACAGCTTCAACTGTGACTCAGGGGAGCAAGGGACAAAGGAGGAAGGAGGCTGGGGACCTGACATCTGTCTTTGGTGTTTCCCACTCCCCACTGCTGCCTTGTCGCTGTGGATTCATTTGCCATCCTGAGGTCACTGCAATCCTGGTCTGTCTGAAAGTGTGCTTCACTAGGGGTAGCACTTCCACTGTTGGGCATGAATTGCATGAAGGAGGCTCAGCCAGCCTCTCAGAATAACCTCCTTCCAGCCAGGAGTGATACAATTGCAGGCATTAGGCATTCATCGGTTCTTGAAGGGTTAGGTCCGCTGGTGGTGGTGTGGAAGGAAGGCACCCCTAGCAAGGAAGGTGGCCAGAGAGGGCAGAGTCCCCTGTGAGAAGCTGCTTCTCCAGCCATGTTTCTGGGGTTGTGGTTAAAGCTCAGTGAGCCAGAGCCTTACCAAGGAGCTGATGGCCTTGGTCACAGCCAGGGTGACATCCCAGGCAGGTCACTGACCTCAGAGCTGCTCCTCAGATGTTTAGGTCAGGCTTTCAATCAAGCAGGGAATTCTGAATTGAACCTCTCTTGGGAAATTACTGGCACTAGCTAAACCCACAGAAGTGTGTGTGTGTGTGTGTGACACATACATGGACATTGAAAAATAGTAATAAAAAAGCATCTGGGTACCCACTGTCAGGACAAAAAGTAGCTATTACCAGTACCACAAGGCTCCCTGGTGCCTGTCTCCAGCAGCTTTCTCCTTTTTCTGACTTTGAGGTTAAATGTCTATGTGTCAATGTGTTGTTTAAGAATCGATCAACGTAGATAGATGATTGATAGATAGATAGATAGATAGATAGATAGATAGATAGATAGATAGATAGAAGATTCCTAAACAACATATTATTAAGTTTAGGAAAACTGAGTAATAAGCACAAATTGAGCTATATAAAAAAATAGACTATGCCACCACTAGAAAATACAGATTCCCAGTAAAATAAGCAGAATGATGTCTGGGTCTCAGTCAGCCTTCAGCTTTCCTGAGAATTTACAAGGCCCCTTCTGGGGGATCCAGAAGAAAGATGCTGAATGAATTCTGAGAGCCCTAGGGACCACCCCAGTGAGGACATCAGGCAGGGTGGCAGAGCGGCCAGGCTGTGGACCACCAGCAGAAATGTGGTCAGAGGGTGTGGATGGGTCAGTGTTTGCTGGTTCATCTCCTGCTGCAAGAAGGAGGTCAAGTCTAATATTTTTATAGGGTAATACAAGACCCAGGGGCCAGGAAATTGAGAGAAGAGAAGGAGCTTCATCAACACACAGGCAAGGCAGCTGTGTCAGCCCAGGCTGGCCCAGGCACTCTGTCCTTGGGTAGAAAGACATGAACAATAATGGCGGCTGTGACCTGGGGCTTGTGCCCCTAATGGATCTGTCTCAAGAGTCACATGAGGGCTGGGTGCAGTGGCTCATGCCCGTAGCACTAGCTACTTGAGAGGCTGAGGCCAAAGGATTGCCTAAGCCCAGGGGTTTGAGGCTGCAGTGAGCCATGATTGTACCACTGAACTCCAGCCTGGGCAACAGAGTAAGATCCCATCTCAAATAAATAATAAATAAATAAAAACAATAATTTTTAAGAGAGTCACATGGGTCTAATCTAAATGTGCTGTCTTCCATCAGTGTACAGGGATGGTCCTGGATTCATCTCCAGTTCCAGAGGTTCCTAGAGATGCCTGTTCCTGTGCCTTTTGAGATCAGATTGCTTCTCAGCTTCTTCCTACTAGGTGAAAGTCAACTTTCTAAGGTCCTCTCAGGTCAGTCATTGCCATATCCATCTGCTTTCTGCTTTCCAATTCTTCAAATGTTGTCACTGTCATCTCCTCTCCTGCCCTGCCTCTCTGGGTCTGTGTGTCTCTCTCTCTCTCTTTCTCTCCCTCTCTCTCATTACTTTAGTGAAGTTTGACTGAATGTTGTCCTGGAGGGAACAAAATTAGACATGCATAGTTGATCTTCCACCCTCTTTGATTATTCTTTTCAACTGTGGTTGCTGAATCAGGTGGCAAGGAGCCTGTTTTAGTTCATTCTCACGCTGCCATAAAAGACTGGGTAATTTATAAAGAAAAGAGGTCTAATTTATTTACAGTTCAGCATGGCTGGGGAGGCCTCAGGAAACTTACAATCACGGCAGAAGTGGAAGCAGGCATGTCTTACATGGTGGCAGGCAAGAGAGACCATGTGGAGGAGGAACTGTTATACACTTATTAAACCATTGGATATCACGAGAACTTACTGTCATGAGAACAGCATAGGGGAAACTGCCTCCACAATCCAATCACCTCCCTCCTTGGAGATGTGAGGATTAGTTTGAGATGAGATTTGGGAGGGAACACAGAGCCAAAGCACATCAGAGCTCTTTTGGCTGAAAGTCTTCCACAGGGGTCCACACACCCATGCAGCATGAGAAGAGTTTGTTTCCAACAGGAACCAGGCCCAAGTAGTTTACAGAGTTGTTTTTCAGGCTTTCAGTTTCTAAATGAGTGTCCCTTGAAAATGTTCTTGCGATGGATGTGATGTTCCCCTTTCCCACTTCCCTCCCCCACAGTCACCCTTCACCCACTTCATAAAAAAATGTCTCTTCTCTTCTTACAGGGACACTGGTCATATTTAATTGGGGCCGACTCTAATGACTTCATTTAAACTTACTTATCTCTGCAAAGACCCCCTGACCTACCTCCAGGACTTCTTACGAAAGGACCTTTCAACATTGGTATTGACTGAAAAAATAAACAGTGCTAATGACTAGATAACAAATTATTTTACAAGCCATTCAGTAATTTCTAAATGTTTGCTTTTTAAAAATTAGTTGACCAATCATTAAAAATTTTTTTTGATGAAAGAGCACTACATGTGTTTGGACATAACTCAGAAACAGTTCAAAGAATTGAGTGACACTGATTTACAAAAAAAAAAAAAAAAATTCTTATACTTCCAACTGTTTGTTTATGTGTAAAGGGCAAGATTCTTAGGGCTATAGAAAAGAAAAATAAGCATAGTTTTTTGCAGAATTTCAACTCATTCTAGCAGTGGAATATTTATGCTTAGACACATGAACTATTTGAAAAATAAAGCAGCTCTATCCACCTGATTAAGAGAGAAATTTTTGATAACACTTCCTCTTTATGTGTAATAATTGTCCATCAAAATGTAAAATCAATTTGTGTTTTTGATCAATTATGTGCTGCTAGTGTGATGATAATGTGATCCAGAGGAAATTTTTAGCACCTAAATTCTTATAGTCACAGGATATTGACATATTTCAGTTCCTGCCCATGAACACATTTGTTTCTGATCCAGAGATGTATAATCAATAAAATACTTTCAAGCATAATATGCTTTACATTGTGATGAAATTCTGTGGGAATGAAAATGTGAGTTCAAGGAGAAAAGAAGGGAAGTAAAATTTCCAGCTGCTCAGGAAGAGCTTGTCAGTGCTGGTTCTGTTTTAATGGATGCCAGTACTTGTCCAATTACTATGCTATTTAGAGTCCACTGGATAATTTCAAAGAGTGATGCTGCTATTTTGTTTCTAAGCGTCAGTGCAGTTGACCCTGAACGACTCAGGAGTTGGGAAGCTGACCCCAGTGTAGTCGAAAATCCATGTACCACTTTTGACTCCTCATAAACATTTTTTCTTAAAACAGAACAAAATCTTTTATAAACATACACACAAAAATCCTCAACAAAATACTAGCAAGCTCAATCCAACAACACATTATTGTATGCCAGGGCCAAGTCAGATTTTTCCCAGGAATGCAAGGTGTAGCAATGCAAGAAAATTAATCAATGTAATATACACAGAAATAGAATGAAGGTGAAAAACCATTTGATCATCTCAATTGATGCAGAACAACCACTTAACAAAATCCATTTTTCTTTAATGATAAAAACACTCAGTAAAACAGGAACGGCCAGGAACTTCCTCATCATGATGAAGGAATGTAGGTAAAACCTACAGCTAATGTCCTACTCAATGGTGAAAGACTGAAATCTTTCCCATTAAATTCCAGAAGAAGACAAAGATGTCTGCTTTCACTGCTTCTCTTCAAGATTTCCTGCAAGTCCTAGCCACAGGAATTAGTTAAGAAAATAAAATAAAAGACATGCAAATTGGAAATGAATAAGTAAAACTGTTTGCAGATGAAATGATTCTAATATATGGACCATCTAGAAAAATCCACACACACACAAATGATTAGAGCTAAAAGGAATTTAGAGACGGTACAGAGTATAAGAGCAGCATGCAAAACTCAGACATGTGGGCCTTAAACTTAAACACATGTGTTTCTATCAGAGTGGTGGGGACAGTTCACACGCAGAAACACAAAGGAGAAAGCAATGACAAGACAGAGTGGAGAGACATGTGGCCACGAGCCAAGGAATGCCAATAGCTGCCACAAGCTTGGAGGCAAGGAAAGATCATCCAATTGAACAGGGGTCCCCAGTCCCCAGGCCATGGGCCAGTAGCCTGCTAGGAACCAGGCCGCACAGCAGGTGAGTGAAGCTTCATCTGTATTTACACCTGCTCCTCATTGCTCACATTACTGCCCGAGTTCCGCCTTCTGTCAGATCAGCAGTGGCATTAGATTCTCATAGGAGCGCAAACCCTACTGTGAACTGCTCATGCAAGGGGTCTAGGTTGCACACTCCTTGTGAGAATGTAATGCCTCATGGTCTGTCACTGTCTCCCATCAGCCCCAGTAGGACCATCTAGTTGCAGAAAAACAAACTCAGAGCTCCCACTGAGTCTACATGATGGTGAGTTGTGGAATTACTTTATTATATAATACAATGTAATGATAATAGAAATAAAGTGCACAATAAAGGTAATGCGCTTTAATCATCCCCAAACCATGCCCCCTGCCTGGTCCATGGAAAAATTGTCCCTGGTGCCAAAAAGGTTGGGGACCTAGAGGGTGTGGCCCTGCCAACAGCTTGATTTGGTACTGCTGCCCTCCAGAACTGTGAGAGGTGAGTTTCTGTTTTTATAAACCACCCAGTTTGTGGTAATTTGTTACAGCAGCCTTAGAAAACTGACATACTGATCCTTACACCACTCTATAGATTTCCCCTATGCCTTCTACATGCATTTCATATTCTCTATGGAATTTCTTTTTCTTTTTCTTTCTTTCTTTCTTTTTTTTTTTTTTCCGACGTAGAATGTGTGTGTGTGTGTGTGTGTGTGACAGGATTTAGCTCTGTCACCCAGGCTGGAGTGCAGAGGTGCATTCTCAGTTCACTGCAACCTCCACCTCCTAGGTTCAAGTGATTCTCCTGCCTCAGCCTCCTGAGTAGCTGGGACTACAGGCATGCACCGCCACGCCTGGCTAATTTTTGTATTTTTAGTAGAGACAGGGTTTTGCCATGTTGGCCAGGCTGTTCTCGAACTCCTGATGTCAGGTGATCCAGCCGCCTCGGCCTCCCAAAGTGCTGGGATTACAGGTATGAGCCACTGTCCCTCACTCTACAGAGTTTCTGAATAATTGATATACTGTATTGAAAAGAAAATAAGATAATCAGCTCACCAAGGAAAGCAGTAGAGCCTGCAATCACTTTCTCTAACATTATGGCATACACATAGCCACGCAGTTATTTGCACATTCATGACCACCAATGACTAGAAGATGCCAAAAACATCTCGGGATGGTTTTGCCTTTGAACCAGTTGATCCTCTTCATAGAGAATCACATCGTGGAGTTCAGGTTCATAAATTTATTTCTGCTTCATTCCATAAGTTCGAGCAGAGAGTCCCCCAAAAAAGTGATGGTGATGGTTTATCACTTAGTACAGGTAAAGGAATTGGAGGAGGAGAAATAACTCTCCTGGGTGGAGGTGTCACTGGTAGAGACTGGCAGGTGGTAGGGATGGTTCCCCACCTGCCTTTGGATATGGTGGAGGAGGTCCTGGAATGTATGACTAACTTGTGGGTCCATGTTCCTGGGTTTGACAATACTGGAAATCTGTTCTAAGACCTTCGAATGTTTCTTCTTTTTCTTGCAGCTTGTTTTGAGCTTGTGCTCAGGTTCTGAATGCTTCATTTTTCTATCAGATGTGTGAAATCAGTGTCTGATCTTTGTCTGTGCTGGAGTTGAAGTCTGGGTCCACACAACTGTAAATCACACTTTGATTTTCTTACAATTCTGTGACCTGTGTCCCTCAGGAGACTTTGGGCATTGTCAGCAGTCTCCTTTGGGTCCCTTTATAGATTGCCAAAAACTGACTGAGGCCACATGCCAGTGGGAAAGGCCCAACCCGCTCTACCTCCCCATAAACTTAGCTACTAATAGCCCCCTATTGGCTGAAAGCCTTACTGATAGCATAAACATTTCATTAATATACAAATAAACAAGTATCTACATATATTTTAGCATTCATGACAATGCTTAGCTTAAAAAATTTTTTTAGTATTTTTAGACTATGTGGTTCATCTGTGAGTTTTTTTCAAATTGTTGCAAAGCTCCAAAAAAAATTTCCAATATATGCACAGAAAAAAACCACGCATAAGTAGATTCGCAACTTGTGTTGTTCAAGGGTCAACTGTGGTTCAAATCCACTGGAAATTTCACCCTTTGTAATTATTTAAACATATAAGAAAAAATTAATAACTTTAAAATGTGTGAGTTTACGAAATGAATTTGCTGCTGGGAGCTACTGCGGCAGGCCCACCGGAGCAGGAGTGTGGTCAGGGGTGAGTGGCGAAGCCCACCATGGGGGAACGTGGCTCACCACCTGCTGATGTATTGAGACCTGAGTCCCATCCCTCTCCTCTCCTCAGTTCCAGTGCGTGTGCAGGGGTGGGCCTTGGGATGCTTCATCCATGCCATTGTCAGGCCCCGGTGACCACTTGGGCTCCAAGACAACTGAGACGCAGAGTCCAGCAATTCTGCAGGAATCTCAGGGCCTGCCCCACCTCCACTGCCCCTTCCTCCCGACTGCTGCTCTCTGGGGGCCCCGCAGAGCACTTTCTCCATGTCCCTCATCTGACTGCTTTCACAGCAGGTCTCGTGGTGTCAGGACAGGGAGAGCTTTCATTTCCTGAACGTTTTCCATCCAGAGAGTGAGTTTAACCCTTCCTTTCTACCCCTATTCACCCTGGCCAGGGCCTCCCCACCTCCTCACTTTCTTCCCTCTTCCTAAGCCTACTGTATTAGTTCCCAAGCGCTACCATGGCAAAGTACCCCAAACTGAGCGGCTTAAAGTAACACATTGATAGTCTCACAGCTATGGAGTTCACAAGTGCAAAACAGAGGTATGGACAGGACCACGCTATCTCTGAAGCCTCTGCAGAGGATCCTTCCCGGCCTCTTCCAGCTTCTCATGTTCACTGGCCTTCCTTGGCATTCCTTGCTTGGTGATGGTGTCACTCCAGTCTCATCCTCCACCATCGCGGGCGTTCTCCCGTGTCTCTTCACATCATCTCCCCTCTGTATATGTCTCTGTGTCTCTTATCCTCTTCTTGGGGGACGCCAATCATATTAGATTAGAGCCCACCCTAATGAACTCATCTTAACCACATCTGCCAAGACCCTATTTCCAAATAAAGGCACATTCACAAGTACTGGGACTTAAGACTTCAACAAATCTTTTGGGGGCACCCATTTCAAACCATAACAAGGATGGAGGGTGTGTTAGAAAATTTCCTGGCCAGGCACTGTGGCTCACGCCTGTAATCCCAGCACTTTGGGAGGCCGAGGTGGGCAGATCACCTGAGGTCAGGAGTTCAAGGCCAGCCTGGCCAACGTGGTGACACCCCGTCCCTACTAAAAATACAAAAATTAGCCGGGCATGGTGGCAGGTGGCTGTAGTCCCAGCTACTCAGGAGGCTGAGGCAGGAGAATCGCTTGAACACAGGAGGCAGAGGTTGCAGTGAGCCCAGATGGCGCCACTGCACTCCAGCCTGGGTGACAGAGTAAGACTCCATCTCAAGCAAGCAAGCAAATGAGAGACAGAGAGAGAGATGAAGGAAGGAAGGAAGGAAGGAAGGAAGGAAGGAAGGAAGGAAGGAAGGAAGGAAGGAAGGAAGGAAG
>NC_045444.1:120665964-120678792 GCF_002776525.5 Piliocolobus tephrosceles
AAGGAAGGAAGGAAGGAAGGAAGGAAGGAAGGAAGGAAGGAAGGAAGAAAATTTCCCCCGCTTTTCACTTTGAAGTGTTATATTACCAGTTAGTATTTAGCATTAGAGAAACATGGATTTAGACCCTAGATCTGCCCTAATATGGAGCAACTTAGTCTTTCTGAGTTAGTTTTCTAATCTATAAAATAGGTATAATATAAAATACTAAATTCCTAAAGTGTTTTGAATTCTGTATGAGCCAGTGTGTGCTACATGGTACTGAGTAAGTGGTGTCCATGTAAAGAAAATTTTCTGGGATGTGGACACTCCTAAACTTGGCTTCCCTTCTTTCTTCATGAACTCCAAATCCATCTCCCTTGTTTGCTTTATTGTTTGGTTTGTTTCTATTTTAATCATATTAATCATAATCCTTGGATCATGGTACAGCATTATTAATCCATGATATCTTTTAAATAGTTTCTTTATTTGCATGTATGCTACAAATGAACACATATGAACTCACCACCCAACCCAAGAACTAGATCATCAGTTGTGAATTTCACCTAGCAACAGGCTTCACCCATAACCCACCCTCCCAGAAGTTCCATCCAGAACTTCATATAGATCATACTTTTCTTTGGCACCCTAGACAACATGTGAGTCCTTTGGATGGACTTCTCATTCACCTCCCTTCTACAGACCCTGCTCCTACAGACCCTTCTGAATGGGTCGCAGACTTTGTGACCCATCCACTGGCACCATTGCTAAGAACCAACAGCAATTCCTAATCAAAGTCCCGGTCTGATTTCTTCTCCTGGGAGTTTAGAATTTGTCTCCTGGGGCTCCGAGTAATCACTGCAGGGCATGTGAACTGACAGGTCACAAAAAGCTGCACCTGGGCGGTCACAGTTCTGCTGTGCACAAGTGGGGAAGAAAGATCTATTCCTTGTGGAGAATGAGAAACAAAGAAGATATGGGGACACAGCAAAATCGGGGAAGAGGGAGCAGATGGCTCCCCAGACAGAGCTGGAGAGAATGGCCTCTTGGTCCCTGGTTGCTTTCTAAATCTCACTTCTAGGCTGTCCCGTGGCTGGGCCATCTGTCCTTCCACTGAGTTCTGGAGGTGCTGGTGCTGTTTGCTGAAGCTTCCCTGAGTGGGCTGCTCTACTTGACAACCAAATGGTCAGAGAATACAACCACACACGCACGGCACAAAGCCCTATCTGTGTATCATATTCAAGTGTTGGTTTATCAATGAATCTATGGCTTTTCTGAATCTTATGTCTCTATGCATCTTTTGTCTCTGAGCTAAAATGATTGAGACAGAGACAGTGTGGAGTGGAAGAGCTAGCCATCTGACCTGCCCCCTGCCATTCATGAACTCTTTCTGTTCTAAGAATTTATCTACTTTTTTGGCGGTGGCTCATGCCTGTAATCCCAGCACTTTGGAAGGCCAAGGCAGGTGGATCGTGAGGTCAGGATATTGAGACCATCCTGGCTGACATGATGAAACCCTGTCTCTACTAAAAATACAAAAAATTAGCTGGGCGTGGTGGTGGGCGCCTGTAGCCCCAGCTACTCAGGATGCTGAGGCAGGACAATCACTTGAACCCGGGAGGCAGAGGTTGCAATGAGCCGAGATTGCGCCACTGCACTCCAGCCTGGCGACAGACTCTGTCGCAAAAAAAGAAAGGGATTTTCTTTTTCTTTCTTTGATATTATTGCCCAAAATAGAAGTAGTGACCTTGAACTCCTTACCACTAAAAGAAGAGAAGTACTACTAAATTCAACCAGAAGGGTATTGTGCAGCAAAGACAAATAAGTATATGTCAACCCCAGGCTAAGCAGTCCCATGGCTACAACACCAGCCACCAGAGCTACATCAGGACACCCAAATGCTGATTTCTCTTCTTATACATCTGACCTGAGACCTTCTGACTACAACTAACAAGACCAGCTACATAATTTGCAGGGTTCAGTGGAAAGCAAAAAGGCAAGGTCCTTGGTTCAAAAAGTACTAAGAATTTTAGGAAGGTAACAGCAGAATATTAAACCAAATGCAGGGCCCTTCTATGCTTAGGGCCACGTGGGGCTGCACCAGTCCCATACCAGTGAAGCTGGTCATGACAACCAGAGGAGGGGTGCATGGTTCTCTGCTGGCCAGGAGACACAGCCATCTTAATCACCTGCAAAGAAAGTCTTTTCTGAGCATTGCAATATAGTTTCTGTACCACCTGGGAACTCCCATTCAACCTGTGTTGAATAAATGAATTGCCTGTGGCATGAGGTAATGGCTGATATGGGAATACAAGATAATTTCTTCTCCAAACACCAATACGAAGAAAGGAGTGGTAAAGCCAGCTATTAATATTGTGGGGATTCAAGACAGCATCAATAAATAGGCCAAATCTAGAACTGGCAGCTACTTGGTCTTGGAAAAAGACAAGCAAAAATGATGCTTTAAAATGCATCAAAGACAGAGGAAGAATGGTCCTAAAGGTTGGACTTAAATGCCCATCAGGCCCTAGGGAAGTGATCATAAGTCAAGAAATAACAGGAGATATAAAACTGCTCCACTGCCATTGTGCTCCTTGGACTCTTTGCCTCTGATTGATTCAGACCAACTGTTAAAACATCTCTGGGTTTACTCCAAATCTGCTGGGTCAGAAACACGATTGACAGAGCCCTGGAATCTGCATTTTTAACAAGGCTTCCAGGTGATTCTTGCTCACAATGAAGTGTAAGACCCACTGTTATCAGGGACTGTAAATTCTCAATCTTATGTTTTCAGGAGATTATTTCTCCCCAACATGTTCAAAATATTATTCACTTCTGCAAAGATGAGGATGCAACTGCCCCAGTGGGCACAAAGAGGAAGAATGCTGGGCAGCGCGTTAGGCGAGGGGGATTGAGGGAGCTAAATATGGGATGAAACAACCCTCGGGAGTGTCTCAGCTGCCTCGTGGCTTCCCAAAATCTTTTCCTGATGGCGCAGGCATGACTTGGAATACTTCTCCACTTTGCTCTGAAAGTTAGAGAAACACTTGTTGCGACCACAAGAATATTTATTGGAAGCAGGAAGTCATGTCCAGCCATCTGCTAACCAATGCTGACTTACTTCCTCTGACCCTAAATTACTTATCCAACCCAGGGGCTTGTGTGAACCAGAGACTTTCTGAGGTCCACATCTAACATCTGAACATGGTCAGAGCCATGGGATCAAGTACAAAGAACACTGAAGACCTTAAAGGCTTGGGGTCAGTTAAGCTCCAGCTGCAGTTAGCTCTTGGATTTTGAGGAATTTCCTTGACTTACCTGAGCTTCTTATCTATTGCTCTGGAAATTTTGAAATGGGGATACTAAAGCCTATCATCAAAAGATTTTGCAAGAATTAAATGAGAAAGTGTGAGTGAAAATACTTTGAAACATTTATATCAACAAAATGTCAGTCCTGGTCCCACGATTGTGACAATGCACAATGGGCCTCTTCAGTTGCATTCTTGAGTGTATCTTTTATATTACAAGAGGTGATATTCCTAGATAAAAAGTGTTATTTCCAAAAGTGGAATTTTGGGGTTGACAGAATGTGAACATTTTGTAAGGTCCATGATGCATCTTGTCAAGTTACCCTCACAAAAGTTGTTCAAATTTGACTCCAACTAGCATTGTATGTGAGTACTAGTTCCCACCACACTGGTCAACATTGAGCATTACCTTTTATTTTCATGTTTCCAAATCTGGTTTTGTTGTTCAAGTTAGTGTTTCTTAAATCTCTAGTGATAGCATTAAAAATACATTATTTATCATGCATTTGTATCTCTCAATAAATGTGACCTGCTGCCTCACTGTTGTTTCTTTTTTCTTTTCTTTTCTTACCTTTTCTTTTCTTTTTTGGTTATTTTTATTTTTTTTGTGAGACTGAGTCTCGCTCTGTCACCCAAGCTGGAGTACAGTGGCATGATCTCAGCTCATTGCAACCTCCACCTCCCGGGTTCAAGCAATTCTCTTGCCTCAGCCTCCCAAGTAGCTGAGATTACAGGTGTGTGCCACCGCGTCTGGCTAATTTTTTTGTATTTTTAGTAGAGACAGGGTTTCACCATGCTGGCCAGGCTGGTCTCAAACTCCTGACCTTGTGATCTACCTACCTCAGCCTCCCAAAATGCTGGGATTACAGGCATGAGCCAACACACCCGGCCTGCTTCTTTTTTCTAATTTTCTATCAGCATAGCCAATATTTTCCTGAGTTTGTTACTTCACTCATCATTCTTTATGACATTTCTTGACACATTTTAAAAAAATCTTTTAATTTTATGGTAGTCAAAACATTTTAAGCATTGAATATGAGATAGCTAATATTTATAATATAAATACATTCTTTATCACACTTATGGGATGGATTTTTCTCCCCTTTCTCCAGCCCCCACACATACTTCTGTTTTATTCTTTGAGATGAGGTCTTGCTCTGTTGCCTGGGCTGCATAGCTCTCCCACCTTAGCCTTCCAAAATGTTGAGATTACAGGTGTGAGCTACTGTAGCCAGCCCACACATTTTAAAAGTGTGATTTGGAACAGTTTATATGGCACAGATATTGCAGACTTTTCAGATTCTAAAACAATAATCATAGATTGAACTACCAGGCCTTAGATTCTTATGTAGAAGTAATGTAAACAAGTTTCTTGTAGATGTTACTTTGTAGTTTTTTTTCTTGTTAACTTCATTTTGATAAATGTTATTTTCCATCCCATAAAGGCTTTCAAATTTGAAGAAATATTTTAATTTTATCTTCTCTGCATATTATTCCCACATTTTTCTTCTTAATTTTGTATATTTATGTTTTATCTTTTTATAATATTTTCACATTATATATCTATTCTCATTTCTTCAAAAAGAAATAATGGTAACGTTTTAGGTGTTGAGGATACCCGGGGGAAAATAGGATAGGATTCCTGTCTTCATGATGCAGATATAGCCTAGCACCATCTATTCTGTTAAATGTTTCTCAAAGAAAGATTCACTTGTCAAATGTTTTCCCAAATTTATTAATATTTACATTTGCCTTAATTATTTTCTTTCTACTATTTACTAATACTATATTACTATTATAATATTTTCCCATATTTGTTTTCTTCTCTTTCTTTCTTTCTTTCTTTTCCTTTTTTTTTTTTTTAGGTTCTCACTCTGTTGCCCAGGCTGGAGTGCAGTGGTGCTATCATGGCTCACTGCAGCCTTGATTTCCCAGGCTTAGGTGATCCTCCCACCTCAGCCTCTCAGGCATTACATCCCTCTTGGGATTACAGACATGCACCATAACACCCAGCTAATTTTTTTGTATTTTTAGTAGAGACAGGGTTTTGTCACGCTGCCCAGGGTGGTCTTGAACTCCTGGACTCAAGCAATCCACCTGCCTCTGTCTCCCAAAGTGCTGAAATTACAGGCATGAGCCACAGCACCTAACTGTTTTCTTGAATTTTTCCCTAACACCTTTTCCTGAATGCTTAGTGTCTTTATTTTAACTTTTTCTTAGCTAATAATACAAGAATTTAAGGCCATGAATTTGATTCTAAAAGTAACATTAGTTTCAACCTAACGTAGTTTCAAAGTTTTTATTTGCAGCATTCTCATTTTTTAAAATCACACATTTAACTTTTTTTATTCTAAAAATATTAGTTACTATGTTTGTAAATTCTTGCATTGCTTTCGTGCCTAGAAAGTTTTTCTTAATTAAAGATAAAGACGATATTACAGTTTTTAATTTTATTTATTTATTTATTTATTTATTTATTTTTGAGACAGAACCTTGCGTTGTCACCCAGGCTGGAGTGCAGTAGTGCGATCTCGGCTCACTGCAACCTCTACCTCCTGGGTTCAAGCAATTCTGCTGCCTCAGCCTCTCAAGTAGTTGGGGTTACAGGTGCTTGCCACCACATCCAGCTAATTTTTATATTTTTAGTAGAGATGGGGTTTCACCATGTTGGCCAGACTGGTCTCAAACTCCTGACCTTGTGATCCACCCACCTCAGCTTCCCAAAGTGCTGGGATTACAGGTGTGAGCCACCGTGCCCGGCCTAATTATTATTTTTTAAACTCTAAAATTAGAGTTACTCTAATTTAACTACTCTAAATAGACTTTTTTTTGCAGACTTTTCAAATTTTAAAATGATAGTCATAGGTTGAACTACCTGGCCTTAGATTCTTATGTGGAAGTTATGTGTTACTTTAATTAAAATTTATTTTAGACTACATCAAGTGAGTTTTTTTATGTAGCAAATCTTGCTTTCAATAGTATTTATTAAATGAATTTTCGTTTCTCACTATTTTATGATGTCACTGCTTTCAGGTTAATTTCTCATATACTTTTGGCCTATGAGTAAGCAGTCTTCATTATTTAGATATGTTTATTTATTTTTTAATTACTACAGGTTTATATTTCTTAAGGACCTCATCATTACTTATTTTTAATAGAAATTGTTAGCTTTTCCACTCATTTTTTTCAGATTATCTCAATACAGAAAAAAAAAGTGTGGGCGAAAGAGTACCTAGGTACTGAGGCAAGAGAATGAAGGTGCAAACTGCTTCAGTATAATAAAGAAAATAGTTACAATAAGAATAGTCGTAATACAAATTTGAGATAGAGATGATCATGGACAATTATCAATCATTATTATAAACATTATTAATCATTAGCTTTTAATATTACTCTTTGTTGCATTGCTAATATAACCTAGGAATAACTGGCGGGTATAGGGTCAGGTGCTGAAGGGACATTGTGAGAAGTGACCTGGAAGGCAAGATGTGAGCCCTCTGTCACGCCCGCATAATGGCTGCTTGAGGGCTCCTTGGTCAAGCGGTAACGCCAGTGTCTGGGAAGGCACCCATTACTTAGCAGATCGTGAAAGGGAGTCTCCTTTCTTTGGAGGAGTCAGGGAACGCTCTGCTCCACCAGCTTCTTGTGGAAGGCTGGATATTATCCAGGCCTGCCCACAGTCACCCGGAGGCCTAAACCCCTCCCTGTGGTGCTGTGTTTCAATAGTCACGCTCCTTGTCCACTTTCATGCTCCTCCTGTACTCCTGGTTCCTCTTTGAAGTTCATAGTAGATAGCGGTAGAAGAAATAGTGAAAGTCTTAAATTCTTTGATCTTTCTTGTAAGTGCAGAGAAGAAAACGCTGACATTTGCTGCCTTCTCTCTCTGCTTCCTCTACTTAAATGGGAAGGGTCCCCATTCCTGTAATCACGTGTTGCTTCACCGTGTCAGTCACTTAGAACATTCACCCTCATTACCCTGCCTCCTTTTCTTGTATGCAATAAATATCAGCGAGCCCAGACGTTTGGGGCCGCTACTGGTCTCCGCATCTTGATGGTAGTGGCCCTCCGGGACCAGCTGTTTTCTCTTTATCTCTTTGTCTTGTGTCTTTATTTATTACAGTCTCTTTCCTTAATGTGAGCTCAGCCAGTCTCTGCTTTTTCTGTTTTCATCAACCATGGATCTTTCCAGTGAGCCTTGAATCTTCATGCTCACAAACACCTGGCTGTACTGTGCGCACCCCACCTGACTCGAGACAGCCTGGGGCCGGCTGGCGGATGCTTTTGTGGAGGTTGTTCTGGTGAGGCGAGGAGGATTTCCACCTGGATGAGCTGCGGGCTCATGGGGGTTATTAGTGCACAGTAACTCTGAGGCTGACATCCCAGTCATAGATCCGTGTTGACCAATTCCATCCTCTCCTTCCCAACCCGAGGCTGAATGCTTGACCTCAGCTAGCGGGGCTATCAAAGTGCTTGAAAGTACTTTTCCAGCAAGGATGAAAAGGTTGAGCATCTCTTTATCTTCCTTTGTTGCATCACTTATTCACCAGGGCAAGGTTTCCCAGAAAGCAACAGTGGGTTAGGGGTCTAGAGCAAAATACTCAGCCCACATAGAGTTAGCAGCTACCTGTGGCTGGTGACAGTGGTCCCTCTCTAACCGTATCAGGTAATCTGGCTCAGTGCCCCTGGCTGCTGCTTTCCAGGGTGCTCAGGTTAAACACAGATTTCTACAAATTTCCCGAATGCGCAGTTCTGGGGTGTGTCCTGGGAATCGCTTTCTAAACAAGCACCCAGGTGATTGTTTTGCCCATGGAAGTATGAGATGGTTTGTTTCCAGAGATAAAAACCATCTTTTTCTTGACCAAGTCTCCAAATGCAAGTGTCAGATAACATCTGACACTTAATGTAAGTGTAAGACCAATTGTTCTTTTTTTCTTTCCTCCCTTCCTCCCCCCCACCCCCTCCTTTTTGTTTTTAACTGCTCCTTCATGAGCAATCACTGTCTACTCACAGACTCCATCCTGTCTCGACTGTTTAGGACTCTGGTCACCTCTGCTTCTGCTCCCAAGAAAACCCCTTCAGCTTTGAAGTACTGGGAACAAACAGAACAAAGAAAGTACTTAAAAGAAACTGTGACAGAGAGGCAAGTAAGCCCTCCCTTACCAATTAATAATGGCCACTGCATCCTCCAAACAAGGCCCCCAAACATCAACCACAAAACAAAGAGAGCACCAGGCTCTGCCCCCTGGCCTCTGGTAAAGGTCTGACAACCAAAGACACCCACGGAAAGTCTGAACACCAGAATCTCCTCTGGCTGAGTTCATGGGACAGGCAAATTCTCAATATTGTAAGATGCTGTGATACAGGGCTGTCGCCATGCAATGCAATCGTGAGTTATTTGGGGGATGGCATAAAGAGCAGAATTAATCAAACAGCATCACTTTAAATCCCAGCTTCCTAAGAGAAAGTGTAGGAAGGATCATTTCATTCATTCATAAATTATACATGAAAAAGGACCTCCAGAAAAACAAACTCCTTAATGCGTAAACTTGTTGATGATCTTGGCTCATGACAGCTTTCTTAAAAAGCATGAGTGTTGTTGACTTGGAAATGCATAGGAATACAAGTATTTGTTGAACACTTACAATATGGCACATATATAGTCTATATATACCATATATATATAATAGTTCATATTTATTAAATACTTATTATGGGCCAGGCACTATGTAAGAGAGTTTACAAGATTTATCCTACTTAATCCTTTCAACAACCAGAGGAGATACTAGTATAAAAGGATGCCCATTTTATAGTTGAGAAGATTGAGGCTTACAGTGTTTTAAGGTCATTGATTTATAAGCTTCTGAGTCAGAAATAAAAACCAAGCCTGTTTGAGTATAGGTTTCGTTTGCTTAATCTCTGCATTCTACCATTTACTACAACTTACCTAGCCAGTACTTATTTTCATAGCTGAGACATTCCGTGATCATGGAACCGTGAGATTAAATCACAGTTGGTGGTTCCCTACAAAGCTGACACATGCAGGCAATTCAACATGGAGTCTGTTCTCAGTGCTCAGTGAGGCTGGATGCTCTGGTCTCCAGAAGGGCTGCTGAGACACAGCATCCTTTTTGTCCGTAAGTAAACCGGCTCCCACCTGAGGATAAGGACTTCAGAAAGGAGCCCAGGAACTGGTTTCCAGTGCACAAAGCAGGTGCCCTGGGAGGGCTGCCTTTCTGACGGTTTTTTTTTTTTTTTTTTTAATAAAATCCATCCCCATTTTCAATTTTTTTCTTCTCATTTCAAAGAGGACCCCCAATAACAATGACTTTCAAATGGGGTTGTTTTTTTCTTGTAAATTTTTTTTTTCTTACAAATGCTGGATATTAGACCTTTGTCAGGTATATAGTCTGTAAGTGTTTTCTCCCATTCTGTAGGTTGTCTGTCATACTCTGCTGATAGTTTCTTTTGCTGTGCAGAAGCGCTTTAATTAGGTCCCATTTGTCAATTTTTGCTTTTGTTGTGATTGCTTTCTATGTCTTCATCATGAAATCTTTGCCAGCTCCCATTTCCAGAATGGTATTGCCTAGATTGGCATCCAGGGTTTTTATACTTTTGGATTTTACATTTAAGTCTTTAATCCATCTTGAGTCGATTTTTGTATATGTGTAAGGGAGGGGTCCAGTTTCAATCTTCTGCATATGGCTAGCCAGTTCTCCCAGCACCATTACTGAATATGGAGTCCTTCCCCTATTCAGGGTACTTGTTTTGTCAGCTTTGTCAAAGATCAGATGGTGTAGTTTTATTTCTGGGCTCATTATTCTGTTCCATTGGTCTATGTGTCTGTTTCTGTGCCAGTACCATGCTGTTTTGATTACTGTAGCCCTGTAGTATAGTTTGAAGTCAGATAATGTGATGCCTCCAGCTTTGCTTTTTTTGTTGTTTGTTTTTTTTTTTTTTTTTTTTTTGCTTAGGATTGCCTTGGCTATTTGAGCTTTTTTGGGGTTCCATATGAATTTTTAAATAGTTTCTCTTAGTTCTGTGAAGAATGTCATTGGTAGTTTGATAGGAATAGAATTGAATCTGTAAATTGCTTTGGGCAGTGTGGCTATTTTAATGATATTGGTTCTTCCTTTCCATGAGCATGGAATGTTTTTCTGTTTGTACCATCTCTTGATTTCTTTGAGCAGTGTTTTGTAATTCCATTGTAGAGATCTTTCACCTTCCTCGTTAGCTGTATTCCTAGGTAATTTTTTTTCTTTTTGTAGCAATTGTGAATGGGATTGCATTCTGATTTGGCTCTTGGCCTGACTGTTGTGGGCATATAGGAATGCTCATGATTTTTGTACATTGATTTTGTATCCTGAGACTTTGCTGAAGTTGTTTAACAGCTGAAGGAGCTTTTGGACTAAGACTATGGGGTTTTCTAGACATAGAATTATGACATCTGCAAACAGGGGGTACCTCTCTTCCTATTTGGATGTCCTTTATTTCTTTTTCTTGCCTGATTGCTCTGAAAAGGACTTCCAATACTATGCCGAGTATGAGTGGTAAGAGCAGGCATCCTTGTCTTGTGCTGGTTTTCAAGGAGAATGCTTCCAGCTTTTGCCCATTCAGTATAATGTTGGCTGTGGGTATTTCATAAATGGCTAATTATTTTGAGGTATGTTCCTTCAAAACCTGGTTTATTGAGAGTTCTTAACGAGAAGGATGTTGAATTTTATAAAAAGTCTTTTCATCTTTTCTGCATCTATTATGTGGTTTTTGTCTTCAGTTCTGTTTGTGTGATGAGTCACATTTATGGATTTGTATATGTTGAACCAGACTTGCATCCCAGGGATAAAGCCTACTTGATCACAGTGGATTAGCTTTTTGATGTGCTGCTTGATTCAGTTTGCAAGTATTTTGTTGAGGATTTTTGTATCAATGTTCATCAAGGATTTGGCCTGAAGTTTTCTTTTTTTGTTGTATCTCTGCCAGGTTTTGGTATCAGGATGATGTTGGCCTCATAGAATGAGTTGGAGAGGAGTCTCCCCTCCTCAGTTCTTTGGAATAGTTTGAGTAGGCATGGCACCAGTTCTTTTTTGTACGTCTGGTAGAATTCAGCTGTGAATCCGTCTGGTCTTGGGCTTTTTTTTGGTTGGTAAGCAATTTATTACTGATTCAATTTCAGATCTCACTATTGGTCTGTTCAGGGAAAGATTACATAATTTTTTTACAGTCAGAAAACAAAAGGCAAGTCCAAGAAAGCAGACAGTTGTATTTCACCATCTGTTATACCAGTTTTTAAATGAATTTTCCTAAAACCACAGAGGCTGTGTGAAAAGGGGCTGTGCCGTGCATTGCCCTTGGATCATACTGGTGCAAAGCTCCACAGCTTTCTTTATGGCAGGACTACTCAGAGTTGTTACTGTAAACTGTCAATTGCAAAATGAAATTATATTTTGTTTACAAGATTTTCCAAACTTGTTTGAGCAGAGAAACCTTACGTGTGGGAGATGAGTGGTGGGGGAGTATGGGGAGCATGAGTGCTTGTGTGTTTGTGTGTGTGTACATGAAGTATGCGGTATGTGTGGGGGAAGTGGGTGTGTGTATGTGTGTCTGCGTGAGTGTAGGAGTAGTAGGAGTGAGTGTGAGTGTAGGAGATGCTACACACCATGTGGGTATGTGTAGCATCTCCCAGGTTTCCCGCTGGGACATGCTACAATATAGGTAGCCATACAAGGCACTAAAGCCAACATGTCAATGACTGGTTCTCTCTGAATCAACATTTCAGCCTCTCTCTTGGCTACTGACTTCACAATTTACACATCCGACGTCCAGGAAATGACTCCAGTATCAGAAATAGGTCAGTTTTCATCGAGATTCTAGAAAGTCTCTGGGAAGATGGTAGCTTTGAGCAATTTGTCATGACCCCAATGGGCAGAGCTTGAGAAATCTCAGCATCCCATGCAGGTGGGTGTAGCCTGCATGCGGTGAGAACATCAAAGGGAAGGTCACAAAGAGCTTTTGACTAAGGATCTGTAAACCAAAAAGAAAATGTGAAGGGCTCCCAACCATCTGAATGGACTTCCTTCTCTAGGCCAGGGCGCTCTACATTTAACCTGAAAGACTGGTTCAGGCCCTGACATTTACCGTATGGTGGCTCACGCCTGTAATCCCAGCACTTTGGGAGGCACGCAGATCACCTGAGGTCAGGAGTTCGAGACCAGCCTGGCCAACATGGCAAAATCCCGTTTCTATTAAAAATACAAAAATTAGCTGGGCCTGGTGGTGGGTGCCTGTAATCCCAGCTACTCAGGAGGCTTAGGCAGGAGAATCGCTAGAACCCAGGAAGCGGAGGTTGCAGTAAGCCAAGACTGTGTCACTGCACTCCAGCCTGGGTGACAGAGAGAGACTCACAAAAAAAAAAAAAAAAAAAAAGAAACATTTATAATCTATTCTCTCTTCAGCCTGCTACTTGGAGGCTTCATCTGCATGATAAAATTCTGGTCTCCACAACCTCTTATTGGAACCCAGACATTCTTTTCTATGGATAATAACTTTC
>NC_045444.1:120678892-120679432 GCF_002776525.5 Piliocolobus tephrosceles
GGAGGCAGAGCTTGCAGTGAGCTGAGATCCGGCCACTGCACGCTCTGCCTCCCGGGTTCATGCCATTCTCCTGCCTCAGCCTCCCGAGCAGCTGGGACTACAGGCGCCCGCCACCTCGCCCGGCTAGTTTTTTGTATTTTTTAGTAGAGACGGGGTTTCACCGTGTTAGCCAGGATGGTCTCGAACTCCTGACCTCGTGATCCGCCCGTCTCGACCTCCCAAAGTGCTGGGATTACAGGCTTGAGCCACCGCGCCTGGCCAGGATAATAACTTTCAACCTTTGCCAATCAGAAAAATTTAAAACCTACCTATGACCAGCCGGGCGCAGTGGCTCACGCCTGTAATTCCAGCACTTTGGGAGGCTGAGGCAGGCGGATCACCTGAGGTCAGGAGTTCAAGACTATCCTGGCCAACATGATGAAACCCCATCTCTACTAAAAAATTACAAAAATATTAGCCAGGCGTGGTGATATGTGCCTGTAGTCCCAGCTAATCGGGAGACTGAGGCAGGAGAATCGCTTGAACCCAGGAGGCGGAGGT
>NC_045444.1:120679832-120752874 GCF_002776525.5 Piliocolobus tephrosceles
GCTCTGTCGCCCAGGCTGGAGTGCAGTGGCCGGATCTCAGCTCACTGCAAGCTCTGCCTCCCGGGTTCATGCCATTCTCCTGCCTCAGCCTCCCGAGCAGCTGGGACTACAGGCGCCCGCCACCTCGCCCGGCTAGTTTTTTGTATTTTTTAGTAGAGACGGGGTTTCACCGTGTTAGCCAGGATGGTCTCGAACTCCTGACCTCGTGATCCGCCCGTCTCGACCTCCCAAAGTGCTGGGATTACAGGCTTGAGCCACTGCGCCTGGCCAGGATAATAACTTTCAACCTTTGCCAATCAGAAAAATTTAAAACCTACCTATGACCAGCCGGGCGCAGTGGCTCACGCCTGTAATTCCAGCACTTTGGGAGGCTGAGGCAGGCGGATCACCTGAGGTCAGGAGTTCAAGACTATCCTGGCCAACATGATGAAACCCCATCTCTACTAAAAAATTACAAAAATATTAGCCAGGCGTGGTGATGTGTGCCTGTAGTCCCAGCTAATCGGGAGACTGAGGCAGGAGAATCGCTTGAACCCAGGAGGCGGAGGTTGCAGTGAGCTAAGATCACACCATCACACTCCAGCCTGGGGGACAAGAGCAAGACTTTGTCTCAAAAAATAAAAATAAAAAATAAATAAATAAAATAAATAAGCTACCTATGACCTGGAAGCTCTCTCTCCCCCAGCCCCTTGGAGTTGTCCTGGCTTTCTGGACCAAACAAATGTATTAACATATCTTAGATGTATTTGATTGACAGATCATGTCTCTCTAAAATGTATAAAACCAAGTTGCTCCCCGACTACCTTGGATACATATCCTCAGGATCTCCTGAGGGCTGTGTCACGGGCCATTGTCACTCATATTTGACTCAGAATGAATCTCTTCAAATATTCTACAAAGTTGGACTCTTTTCATCACCAGACCCATGGTCTGTGCTTGTGTGAGGAAGTACAAGTAGAAATAACTGAACATGGGCTGGGCACGGTGGCTCACACCTGTAATCTCAGCATTTTGGGAGGCCAAAGCAAGTGGATCACCTGAGATCAGTTGTTCGAGACCAGCCTGGCCAACATAGTGAAACCCCCTCTCTACTACAAATACAAAAATTAGCCGAGTGTGGTGGTGGGCACCTGTAATCTCAGCTACTTGGGAAACTGAGACAGGAGAATCACTTGAACCCTAGAGGTGGAGGTTGCAGTGAGCTGAGATTACGCCATTGCACTCCAGCCTGGGCAACAGAGCAAGACTCTGTCTCAAAAAAAAAAAAAAAAAAGAAAAGAAAAAAGGAACTGAATATTGACGTAGACAAGAGTTTGTTTTCCTACCCTCTTCCTAAATTCTAAACAAAAAAAAAAAAAAGTTTTCCTTGAAAGAAGCTTTAGACAAAAATGATGGCTTTGATCCTTCTGTAAAGAATTGTCTTCTCATCCCAGCACATCACAGCCATTCTGCATCCTTCCATTTTGCCTGGGACTCTCTTCCTTTGGATCCACCAGGTGTAAAAGGCACCAATCTGCCCGATCTGGCTCGGCTGGTTTCGTTTATTTGTTTGGTGACAAGGTCCATTTACTGCTCTCCCCCCGCTGACCATCCTAAATCACACGGCCTTTCTAACTTGTGGGATGGGAGACTTCAAAGGGCTGGGTCTGAGCCCTGCTTAACATTTGTGAATGCTGAGCCACTAAGACACTTGAAAGGGAATCTCAGCAGGTCCCTTGAGAAATTGCCATTCATTTTGTAGCCAGAAAAGCCTTGGAAATATTTACTGCCCATCTTCCCTTTTGCTGAGGTTTTTAGCAAACACTAGAAACAGCACTAACAAGTTCCACAATCCCGTGTCTGAAAAGCTCTCTGCAGTGAACGTTCAGCCCCAGAGGTGGGGCAGCAACGCAGAAAAGATCACCATTGAAAAGAATGAATTTGAGCTCTCACAGAGTTGCATGTGAAAAATGATTTATTAGGAAGCACTTCAGAAACCTTGGGCAGGTTTAAACTGTGAGATCCTGGGTGTGAAATTGTTCTGTGGACAAATAACACAAGTGGCAGAGGTTTTCTGCATCACAAAAAAACTATTTTAAAACTCTGCTTTAAACAACAACAACAACAAAAACACCTGAGAGTGACTTTTCCTTTCGTAAGAAAGACACAGCTCCCCATAATTCCTCAAGCCCCAAGCCCCGAGAAGATAGAGCTGAGAAGTCCATCCTGGCTAAGCAGAAACCTGCAACCGAGGGTGAAGCAGAAGAGTTGTTAGCAGGGCATCCTGGATGAGGGAGGCTGGATTCCATGGGCTGACAACTGTTCTGTTCTTTGAAGTCTCTATTATTGAAAAGCTGATGCTTGAGTAACTGCAGATCATGACCACACTGAGAGTGCTCTGACACTGGTGATAAGACCTGGCTTTTGAGAAGGCCCACACCCTTCTCCCTTGGTCACTTGGGGTGAACCCAGGAGCAATCCCTGTTTATTTACCTTTGTTATATTTTGATGCAAATTCTTGTCAAACTGTGAAGACCCTCTGGACTAGAAGAGACCCTGACTGCTTCAGGCAAACAGGACCTGTGTCCTGAAGGACTGTGTCCAAAGACTAGCCGAATGGGAAACTAAATTTGCAGGTCACGGGCACCTCTACCGCCACCAGCGAACAGGCCATGCAGCCCCAGGGAGGAAAGCACGCTGAGAGCCATTGATTTTTTTCTCACTGGGGGCTGCCTCCTTGCACCTGGAAGGAATCAGGGTCCCTATTGTAAAGGGAAGTAAAAACTTAAAGCGGCCGTGGTGGCTCATGCCTGTAATCCCAGCACTTTGGGAGACCAAGGCAGGTGGATCACTTGAGGTCAGGAGTTCCAGACCAACCTGGCCAACATGGTGAAACCCCATCTCTACTAAAAAAAAGATACAAAAATTGGCCGGGCGCGGTGGCTCATGCCTGTAATCCCAGCACTTTGGGAGGCCGAGACGGGCGGATCATGAGGTCAGGAGATCGAGACCTTCCTGGCTAACACGGTGAAACCCTGTCTCTACTAAAAAATACACACACACACACACACAAAGCCGGACGTGGTGGTGGGCGCCTGTAGTCCCAGCTACTTGGGAGGCTGAGGCAGGAGTACAGTGTGAACCTGGGAGGCGGAGGTTGCAGTGAGCCGAGCTCGCACCACTGCACTCCAGCCTGGGCGACAGAGCGAGACTCCGTTTCAAAAAAAAATTAATTAATTAAAACAACAACAACAACAAAAATTAGCCAGGTATGGTGGCAGGTGCCTGTAATCCCAGCTACTCGGGAGGCTGAGGCAGGAGAATCGCTTGAACCCAGAAGGCAGAGTTTGCAGTGAGCTGAGATCGCACCACTGCCCTCCAGTCTGGGTGACAGAACAAGACTCTGTCTTAAAAAAAACCCTAAAGCATTACAGTCAGAGGCATTGGAACTTGAGTGACTCCGTCTTGAATAGGGGCTGGGGAAAATAAGGCTGAGACCAGCTGAGCTGCATTCCAGGAAGTTAGGCGTTCTAAGTCACAGGGTGAGACAGGAGGTCTGCACAAGATACAGGTCCTAAACACTCTGCTGAGAAAACAGGCTGCAGTAAAGAGGCCGGCCAAAACCCACCAAACCGAGATGACCTCTGGTCGTGCTCATTGCTCATTACACATGAAATATAATGCATTATATTGCGTGCATATATATGCAATTTGCATATAATGCAAATATAATGCATTATAATGCGTGCTAAGAGACACTCCCACCGGCGCCATGACAGTTTACAAATGCCAGGGCAACTTCAGGAAGTTAACCCTATATGGTCTAAAAAGGGGAGGAATCTTCAGTTCCGGGAATTGCCCACCTCTTTTCCGGAAAACTCATGAATAATCCACTCCTTGTTTAGCATATAATCAAGAAATAACCATTAAAATAGCCAACCAGTCGCTCATGCTGCTGCTTTGCCTATGGAGTAGCCATGATTTTATTCCTTTACCTTCCTAATAAACTTTCTTTCAGTGTATGGATTCACCTCAAATTCTGTCTTTAGCGAGAGCCATGAACCCTCCCTTGGGGCCTGGATCAGGATCCTCCTTTCCGATAACATTACTAAAACTGAACAAGACAAGCATTTATACAATGATACTTTGTATTTCATGGCTTTTAATTTATTACATTAACCCCATTTCTATGTGCAATTTTAAATATACAGTTTTGTTTTCTAAGAGGCCTTTATGTTATTAAATAAGTCCTTCAGAGAACCTATAAATTATCCACCAAAACAATTCCAGTCATACATTTTGGTTATTGTTGTCTTAGCATGGGACTACAGTACACTTGCCCCTGTATCCATGGGGGATTTGTTTCAGAACCCTCCTCCTCCCCGTCCAGATACCAAAATCCACAGATACTCAAGTCCCTCATATAAAATGATGTCGTATTTGTAAATAACCTGCACACATCCTCCTGTACACTCTAAATCATCTCTAGATTACTTATAACACCTAATACAATGTAAATGCTTTGTAAATAGTGGTTTGCTGTACTGTTTAGGAAATAATGACAAGAAAAATTCTGTGCATTTTCAGAATGGATGCAAGCATTTGTTATTAATTTTTAAATGTTCGACCAGATGTTGGTTAAATCCACAGATGCAGAAGCTACAGATACAAAGAGTCAACCATATTTTACTTATTGTTATAAAATACAGAAATGTACAAATCAGAAAAAGAATGTCTCCTAATTTTATTCCTCTGAGTTAACCACCATTAATAATTGATGTATGTCATGCTAAAACCACTTCTATGCATATGAAATATTTTGTCAAAATAAGCAAGGAACTTTAGAACAGACTTCAGGTAAATAAAAATAATATGCACATCTGGAAAAAACAGCACAACAAATTGGAGCATGCTACATATTCTCATCTGCAATTCACCTTCTTTTAATGATGACATAGTATTTCACTGAATGGATATTTCATAATTGAGCTAATTAATTCCCAACTGATCTAACTTTGGGTTGTTTCCAATTTTTTTTTTTTTTTTTGCTATTAAAAGTTATGAGCTTTCTCAAACCAATACCTTTCCATATTTATGCTGTTAATTCCATAGGATAAATTCTGAGGAGTAGAATTTTTGGATCAAATAATATGGGCATCTTTCAATTTCAATCACTTTACATGTTGTTTAATTTTCCTACTGCCTTTTAGTGTGCCACTTTCCCAATGTGCACCACCAACTCCTTGATAACTTTTACTTCTCTCTCTCCTGCCAGTCCCTTTTAGTCTTTATCACAGGGGGGAAAAATAACTAAATGTTGACACTGATTATCTCCTGAGGTGTGCTTATGTTTCTGGCTTATTGCTTTCTCCATAATTTTCTTTAATTTCCAACATTTCCACCATGATTATGAATTATTTTAGAGTTTACTAGAATGAAGTAAAAAATTACTTTTGATTAGAGATTGGAAAAGATTTAGTAAAGACTGTAACGCAGGAAAATGCCTGACTCCAAATAGCCGGTAGAGTTTCCGAACAGGCAGGAAGTAGAAGAGAACAGCTGAGACCCAGAGAACGAGGCCATGTTAATAACGATAAGGTGCATAGAGATTCCTGCCCAAGGAAGACTAGTAGGGCTGGGCTTTAGGAACACAAACCTTGCAGAAGTGTGCAGAAGAAACAGGGCTGGGGAGAGATCAGGCCTAAAACAATTTCAGGATTCCAGGCAAGAGGTAATGAAGGCTTAAACTAGCATAATATAAGGAGCTAGAGAGAGAAAGAAGAGACAATTACACCCAGAACTGTCGGAGGAGAGATGTGTGAGCTTTGCAGGACAGCATTTTCCCTGCATAAGCAAATAGAGCTGCAGGGTCCCCTTGCAGAAGCAGCTCTACTAGATGGAAGCAGGTTTTTCTAGCTCAGCTATTTGTGAAAAGTAAATCTGAGCTTGGAAGGCCTGGAAGCATTGTGCAATTTCTCATTTGAGAGAGGTCATGCTCAGGCTAGCAAAAAGAGGGCCATTTCAATCACAATGAGTGCCTTTTCCCTCCGGAACATGGGGTTTCTCCAAAATTTCAAAAAATACAGTTTCATTCCTAGATCAATATTTTTCAAGGAGGAAAAGAAGTGACAATTTAGAGAAAAAAAAACAGAAGTTGTTGAAACTCTCACCACTGACCCTCCCATTTAATCACCAGAAATGTGGTCCCCAAGAGACAGAACAGGCCTTAAGTTCTCATTCATGTGTTTTGGGCTGAATGCATTCCCTGTTCATGTCTCAAAAAAGCCATATGAAATAGTCCCGTGAAGTGCTTCATCAGAGGGGACAGCATTTTTTTTTATTATTTTTTTATATTTGAGATAGGGTCTCACTCGGTTGCCCAGGCTGGAGTGCAGTGGCACGATCATGGCTCACTGCAGCCTCAATCTCCCATGCTTAAGTGATCCTCCCACCTCAGCCTTCTGAGTGGCTGGGACTGCAGGCATACACCACCGTGCATGGCTAATTATTGCACTTTTTGTAGATACGGTGTTTTGTCATGTTGCCCAGGCTGGTCTCAAACTCCTGGGCTCAAGCCATCTTCCCTCCTGGGCCTCCCAAAGTGCTGGGATTACAGGCGTGAGCTACTGCACCTGGCCAGGGACAGCATTTTCAAGATAAGTCTCTGAAGACAGGACAGCCCCCTAAATCAGTCCCTTATAACCACAGAAGTGTATTTCTTGCGTGCATTACAGGTCGGCAGAAGGTTGGCTGTGGCTCTGCTTCACGTATTTCCCACAAGCAGATTCCACTGTGGCAGCTGATTTGCGGGGAGAGATGTCCTCATGTCAAAGGAGAAAGCAAGAAAGCAAAACCGAAACAATAAACCCAAAAATCTGACAATAGCCCTTAATAGTTCAGCTGGGAACTGGCTCCCTGTATGACTTCTGTTCACATTTCAGTGGCCAAAGCAAGTCAACTTCCCAAGGCCCAAGCCTATTCTCAGCAGGATGGTTCATGGACTCCACCCACAAAAGGCACTGTGGCTGTGCTCATGGTGTGCTGCACAGGCATCTTACAGGGCACAGGGGCCGGTAGCCGAGAACAATAATGCATTCTGTGGCCAGCTTTGAGGGGCTGGAAACTGAGGCCCCAATGCTTTCCCTTTGCCTATTACACCGCACTTCCTCTCAACACCCTACCCAGATCCTGGCCCGTCTGACTGAACCTCTGATTCCAGAACTGGGCCTGTGTTTCTCACCTCTGGCTGGATTTCTGTTCCACTTTGTAAAGGACCATTTAGAAGCATCAGGCTTCCACCCCAAAAACATCACCTCTGGATGTACCTCCAAGACCAGAATGACACTCTGGTACAAAAACACAACCTCAAATCCATTTCAAGCTTCATACCCTTTTTGGATTCATTAAATTAGATGGTTAACTTTCTACTTTCCAGGACCTATGTTCAAATTAGTGTCTTCTTCTAAGATCCTCACCCTTCCCAGCTTCTTCTAATTCTCTGTTGCCCCACTGCAAGGTGCTAACATGCTTTTCAGCCAGTACAAGAGGCAGCAAAGATCTTTGTCAGTAAGGGCACCTCTGAGTCACTGCATGAAGGGGCCTCTGCCTGGGAGGCCCCACCCTCACTCCTCCCTGCTGGGCCAGCAGGGGCCACAGCTCATTTCCAATTCTGCCCTGTTTGTGCTTGTTCTTTTTCCATGTAGTATTATCAAGAGCCCGTTTTTATGAGCTGCAACAGTGAGGTCTGTGCAAACAAACTTTCTGAGTAATAATAACTGTCCTAAATAATTTGCTCAAGAACAAACAGTGCTTTGCAACTGGCACTATCAGCTCCTCACATCTGAGCCAGGTTTGTAGCCTGCTTGAAGTAGATGCATGAGAAAGCTGGGGTGCTTTTAAAGGACCTGGAAGTTTCATTCATTGACTTGACAACCAACAGGTAACCGGAGAGAATAAACCCACCAACCAACAAAAACAAATAGGATTACTTGCAATGAGGAAGGCAATTTTGGTAACCCCAAATTTAAAAAACAGAGGAATAAAGGCACTCACTGCCTCATTATCTTGGTTATCATTATTTTTAAATTTTGCTCCAATCCCTTTTCATGTAAAATCTAAAAATTGATTTTACATAAACTTTGGTATCCAGCTTTTTTTTTTTTTTCTAATTAACATCAGTAGATTTTCTTCATCATAGTTGCTTTTGGTGGCTGAATAATTTTTCACTTACCAAAAGGATTGTATGCATGTTCCATAATTTACTTAGCCAACTCCCTTACTGCTGAACACTTAGGTGATTTTTACTTTATATTTTTGCCATAATAAACAATACTGTTATGAACACATTTATATTTTCAAATTTGTGCATAATATGAGCTTGTGATTATTCGATTTTTTTTTTTTTTTTTTTTTAGGCATTAAAGCTAGAATCACGATAGTAGGGGTAGAGAATGGTACTACATATTTACAAAAAACCTAAGAAAAATGATGCTGATTTTCTTGTATCTTCTGGAATCCGTGGAAAACGCCACCCCTTTAAGAGCTTATGACATGCTGCCTGCAGCTGACAATGGGTGTGCTATGAGAATGAAAGTTGGATGAAAGTGCTGTAAGGAGAAAAAACATCTTCCCTTTCTACCCACCTTAGGGTCATTGGCTGGATCCACTGCAACCAAATGCAAATTAATAAGAGCAAAGCTAGCCGGGCATGGTGGCTCATGCCTGTAATCCCAGCACTTTGGGAGGCCAAGGCAGGTGGATCACCTGAGGTCAGGAGTCTGAGACCAGCCTGGCCAACATGGCAAAACCCCCGTCTCTACTAAAAATACAAAAATTAGCTGGGCATGGCGGCTTGTGCCTTTAGTCTCAGTTACTTGGGAGACTGAGACCTGAGAATTGCTTGAACCCTGGGAGTGGAGATTGCAGTGAGCCAAGATCGTGCCACTGCACTCCAACCAGGGTGAAAGAGCAAAACTGTGTCAGAAAAAAAAAAAAAAAAAAAAAAAAAGACGGAAAAGAAATATATCTGGAGTTAGAAGTGAGTACTGGGGAGTGGGGGGATTATGGATTATATTTTTCAAGCTAGCTTTTGTAAATTTTTAAAAACATGAACATGCATTACTTTTATAAGGCTAATGGGAAAAACCATTAGCAAGTGAAGATCCCTCTGTGCATATGGGGCTGGCACCATTTACCTGTAATGGCATTAAGAACATTAGGAAATTGGAAATGGGAGCATCAGCACTTGCACGATTTAATAATTTGCTGATCGCTGCCATGCATTAGACTTTAACTATTTTGTCTACAAAGCATGAGCGTGCCTTTATGTAGTTAATGTAGCCACATTAAACATTTATATGATGTCTATATTCCCAGGGCTGGTTTGTTTTCACTTTATCTTTATCAGGAGCCGATGCAGTTGCTCTCCATCTTCTCAGGTGAGGCTCCTGCAGGTGGAGAGGCAAGAAAGCCTCCTTTGTGACATACCTGAAGCTGCAGAGAGCTTCCAGGCAGAAAAGAGGCAGAAAAGTTTGCCTTGTTTGTTTTTTTTCCTCTTTCTCTCCTCTCTGCCCTCCCAGGGCATTTCCTGGGTGTCACGCTCATGTTTCATTTTGATTGATGCTGATGGCATTTTCAAACTGCAATTTCCTAGGCTTACTTAAAAACCATACTTGGAGATTGTGATAGCAATGTTTCCAATTAGCACAAGACTTTTCACCCAAGTTTTCAATACTTGGTTAATTCATGGAAAATGAACTCAAAGGATTTAAGAAATTGTTTCTCTCCCAAAACAGTTGTGCATTGGAAACACAATCAGGTTCTGAATCTCTAAGCATATCCTGCATGAAAATTAGCTCCATGAAATTAAGCTTCTTTTTTTTTTGAGACAGGATCTCACTCTGTCACCCAGGTTGGAGTGCAGTGGTGCAATCATGGCTCATTGCAGCCTCAAACTCCTGGCCTCAAGCAATCCTCTTGCCTCAGCCTCCCAAAATGCTGGAATTACAGGAATGAGCCACCACACTGGGCCATAATCCCTTTCTTATGCCTCCTTTTTAGGGTTGTCAGATAAAATATAGGGCACCCAGTTAAATTTAAATTTCAAGTAAACAACAAATAGTTTTTTTTAGTATAATTGTGTCCCAAATACTGCATCCTTTTTCTCCTCTAAATGATGAAACTTCACCTCTTCGCCATGTCCAGAAGGGAAAATTTGATCAGTGCCTTATTGCCACAGTGGTGTAGATGAGATCGGATTTGGCAGTTTAGACAAAATAGCTCATTTGATGCTTTTCTTCAAGAACAAGGTGAGTTTTACTCTGTCAAAAACTTGTTGGCTTTTGCCAATTAAATTAAAAAAAAAGTTGGCTTTTGCCAATTCAATCTTTAAATGTGTTGCCATTTTGTTTTTGATTCATGAGTCATGATGTATCCCAACGATGAAATAGAAAAGGTGCTTTGCCCCATGGGCAGAAGAGTCGGTTTTTGTAAGGCAGCTTGAGCAGGAACAAGGAAACAGCACAGGACAAACCAGAGGTGGGGTGGTATCAGGTCACCTCAGGCTGCCTTCCTCTCAAGGATTAAAGCAGAGGGACTTTCTTATCACATAGCTTACGACTGGATCTCTCTTCTGATTTCTCAAACGTTGGTTAAACAACGTCATTTCAGTTAGGTGACATGGAATTTAAGTATGAGTGACTCCATTTTGGAACAATTCTGTGGGGCTGCTCGGAAGCCCCCTGGAGAGAAGACTGAGCTGCACCTCACCGTGTGTTTCATCCACGGCATGCTCCCAGCTCTAGCGTGGGTGGAGAGAGGTCATGGAGTGTGGTTGCTTTACCTTCTACAAAAGTTCCTAAAGCAGGAGCCTGGTGGGTGAGCAGGGGAAGGAACAGAGGAGGAGAGAGAGGAGGAAGGCACTGCAGCTCTTGATCCCACCCCTAATCCTTCTGTTAGTCAAGTTCCTAGCCCCACAAAACACTTGGTGTGAGTAGATACTTTATGTAACTGGTGAGATGCCTAGGATTTTTTATCGTTGTGTCTGAGGGATGGAACAGAGGCAGCTCACACAGACGTAGAGGCATTTAGGACAGAAGAGACCATGAGGAGGAGCCCCCTGGGAACTTGCAGGAATGGTGGAAGACTGACAATATCCCCCTGACATCTGGGTTACAGTTTTACAGTAGATGGTGCTCTGCATTTGGCAACCAATTGCCTCTAGTCAATTCTTGTATCTACTACCTACTAGCTGTGTGATCTTAGACAAATAACTTAACCTCTCTGATCCTCAGATTTCACCATCTTTAAAAAGAGAATATTAATACCTACATCCAGGGTCTCCTTGAGACTTAAATGAGGCATGGAGGGGATGCACCCAGTAGGTAGTAAGACTCTCCAAAAAGTTCGTTGTCTTTTTCTCTTAATTCCACTATTCCTAGGAGGTGAATACACTAGAAAAAAGCTTGTACAGCTGAATAACTAATCATACACAAACGATGTGGTGAACAACTCTTTTCCTACAACTTTTAGGTTACAGAGGAGGGGCAGGGAAAGATGACAACACAAGAGCAGGGTTAGTTGCACCAGGAAATGATGCAGATTTCTGTACCCCTGCAACCTCCTGCCTTGCTGCACATGTGCACACACACACACACGCACACGCTCACAAATGGGTCCTCCATCCTCTAATGCCAACTTTTATTATAGTTCAGTCATTTGAAATTACTCATAGCAAGTCTTTTCTCCATTTTTGTGCATAATTGAATAATCCAGCTACTTAACAAAGAGGCCTGCGTGTATCTTTATTCTTCCTCAAACCCTTCAAAGAAAAAAAAGTGTAACTTTTACCAAAACTTATCCAGAAGTACCAATGTGCTTGCGATTAGGAGTTCTTTCCAGTTGGGCTCACTGCCATATCTAAATCTGTGTTGGTTACAGACACCACACAGAGAGACCATGAACAAAAACTCGATCTACGTCATGGGCATCAGGGCTGCTTTCAAGGGTTGGATTCAACGACAGTCTTAATCGGAGTGCAGAACAACCAGTGTAAATCCAAGCTTTCTCCTTGGCAAGAGAGGAGCTGCTTTCAGAGCAGGCCTGATGGGTGAGGCTGGAGAGGCCGGCTGCCTATCTGATAGAGCTTATCAGGGACTTCCCATGAGAGCCGCCCACAGTGCCTCAATGCTGAGACATAGAAAAGATGAGTTTAGTGAGAGCTCAACGTGGTTGCACATAAGCAAAACTGTGCTCTCCAGAGAAAAGGGCAGAGACGGCCATGCAGATGGCTGCAGGCACGTGCAGATGACTGTGGCTTTGTCCTCTCCCCTGGAAATGCAGAACAGAATGGTCCCCTTGTCCTCTGCACTCTCCAAGCCGTCCTGCAGGAACTTATAAGGAACACCTTTGTCACCGCCTAAAGGGAGTGAGGAGTGAACTGTAAATCTCAGGTCTGGTGTAACGAGATGATTTTTGCAGTGGGATAGGACATTTTACCAATTCTAAGAGCAACATTCCAGTCTTTTTTCAGATAGGACCACTCCGCTAGCATAGATTTAACCAGAAATTAGGAACGCAGAGGACTGATTGCATCCCCAGTGGCTCTAGCCAGAAACAATTATCCACTTGGCTCATTAAAACAAGTAACAAATGGCTAATTGTCTCCACAATTTGCCAAGTGCTGGTTCAGTTACTTGTGCCTGTGAACTCAGGAATATGAAGAGCAGCTGGCAAGAACAGAAGAGGAACTAAAATTCTGCTACACATAGATGGGTCCATCATTTTATTTTTTATTCTCTTCCTTAGTATGGGGAGTGTGGAGCAGAGGGTACAAAAAGAGGGGGATTGAACAGGATGACCCTATGTTACTTTCTGTGTTTCAAGTACTGTGATTCATGGTGAAACAAACTGAAGAGAATCATACCAGATTTGTGATCAGTTTCAACAGAATATACATCATCATGAAGACCCCAGGAGAGGAGAACAGGGAAGAAATGCTCTCACCACATTTCTGGAAGTTCCCTGAGTCCCTGTCCAGCTTCTCTTTGGTGATAGGTGAGACCCAGGGGCAGCAGCCCAGCCGTGCTGGGGAGGACTTGGCCTGAGCAGAAGGCAGCAAGAAGAACCTGGGTCCACACTTTCTGTCCTCGTCCATTCGTGCTGTTATAACAACATACCCGAGACTGGATAATTTATAAACAGCAGGAATTTATTTCTTATACTTCTGGAGGCTGGAAAGTCCAAGATCACCACACCAGCAGATCAGGTGTCTGGTGGAAAGTCTGCATCATAGATGGGGCCTTCTGTGTGTCCTCTCACGGCTGGTGCAAAAGTAATTGTGGTTTTGCCATTAAAAGCCGCAATTACTTTTGCACCAATCTAACACCAGACGACTCACTCTCTTCTTCTCTCTCTCTCTCTTTTTTTTTAAGACGGAATCTCATTCTGTCACCCAAGCTGGAGTGCAGTGGCACGATCTCGGCTCACTGCAACCTCCGTCTCCCAGGTTCAAGCGATTCTCCTGCCTCAGCCTCCCCATTAGCTGGGACTACAGGCATGCACCACCACACCTGGCTAATTTTTGTATTTTTTAGTAGGGACAGGGTTTCACCATGTTGGTCAGGCTGGTCTCGAACTCCTGACCTCAGGCAATCTGCCTGCCTCACCTCCCAAAGTGCTGGGATTACAGGTGTGAGCCACCGCGCCCTGCCACTCCCTGCTCCTCTTGTCCTGCATTGAGTATCTCCCATCTTCTAGCAGATCTGATTGATCAATTTATTCCAATGTACAATGATTGATGAAGGCTGAAATATTAGTCATTTACATTATAAAAATGGATACTTGGAAAATGTGATGATTATACCCCCAAAAGCCATCAAAAGTAGTAGGCATCTTAGACAACCCAGTTCTTGCTGGTATCTCAACTTCATCAACCCACAAATGAAGAAAATAACAATATAAATATTGAATGTGTGCATATGTGCTATTGCTGAATTTTATAAGTCATACCATTCTTTATATTCAGGAGATATATTGAGCAAAATGCATCATGAAGAATGATTTAATTTGGATGCCTTTGAAAAACTCCATGGGCAAATTATTGCCAACTGCACTCCTCTGAACAATCTTTCTTGCTCTGTTATTGTTCACATTTTTCAAATTTCCATTGGCAACTGAGAAGCCCATTAGGATTATCAGGACATTTTTCCCTTTTATCAGAGGAGTCTTGAAGGATCCTTGAGCTCAGAGGGGCATGAACAGTTTAGCCTTGGATGCCAGTGGGGTTTTCTGCTCTGGAAAGGAAATGGCAGGGGTGTGGGAAAATGGGCAGCGTGTCAGGAAGCAGTGTGTCTTTCAGATGTGGCATGCCTGAATTTTAGGACGATTATTTAATGTGTTTGAATTTGTGTGTTTTGTGGATGCTGATGCTCCAAATCCACAAAGGCAGAAACCGCAACCCCTCCTAAGCTTTCTTCCGAGCAATGCCTGACAGCATTCACATTGCTGAGAATGATTACTGAGTTCAGGCTGTGACCTTTTCAGGGGGACCCTCGGTGGGATGCTGCTTGGGAATGCAGCCCTCCCAGGCCGCCAGCAAGGGTGACTAATGGGACCAGCTTTTTCAACTTCTTTCCTAAGGGCAGAAGAGAAACTCCTGGGTAAGCTGTGGTGGGGCAGGATGAGCATGTACCCCTTCCTAGGATCTTTTCCTGAGCTGTACATCTGCTCCCGCCCACCACACCAGAATTTCACAACATTGCATTTTAATTCCACCCATGAGGTCAGCATTCCTAAGTAACAGCTCTTTGGGACATGTGAAAGTGAGAAATCCCCCATATTTTCTTGGGAGGAAAACCAAAAGCCAAACAGCCATTAACCAGTGGCGCGCTCTGGGACATCTGAGTCTGCCCTTTTTTTTTTTTTTTTTTTTTCTGAATGCAGCACCTCTCATCTTACCCGACACAACACCATATGCTGCGATGTGCCCAGAACCTAAAAAGAGCATGTCTTGGCAGAGGAGGGTGTATTTAAAGGCCATCGACAGCAGACCAGCTTCTCATTTTAAAGAAACACAGAGAAAAAATCCTTCTATCTGATGCATTCAGGAGAGTCGTTGACGGTGAAACAAAGTTAGTTAAAAAATTACAAATATTTAGAGTATTTTACTTTAACTTAAGAGACACAAATATAATTTGTTGGAGTTAAAAATCCCTCTTTTGATGTGAGAAGCAAGTTCTGTTCTTTGAGTGAGGTCTCCTTGCTGGAATTCTGCATCATCCTTCTTGCAACACTACCTCTTCATTGCATCATCTAATCTTTTCAGATAAGATTTCTCTAATGTAGAGCAAGAACTTAGACATACACAATGCACTATGTGGGCAAAATCTTTCTTTTTTTCTTTATAATGTATAAAGTACGACTCTATACCATAACAAAGATAGTAATACTTTGATTTTTTGTTTTCGTTTTTTTGGTTGTTTGCTTTTTGTGTGTGTGTTTTTTTTTTTTTTACTTTAAGTTCTAGGATACATATGCAGAACCTGCAGGTTTGTTACATAGGTATACACGTGCCTTGGTGGTTTGCTGCACCTATCAACCCATCATTAAGCCCTGCATGCAATAGGTATTTGTCCTAATGCTCTCCCTCCCCTTGCCCCCCACCCCACAACAGGCCCTGGTGTGTGATGAGCCCCTCCCTGTGTCCATGTGTTCTCATTGTTCAGCTCCCACTCCTGAGTGAGAACATATGGTGTTTGGTTTTCTGTTCCTGTGTTAGTTTGCTGAGAATGAGAAGTTTCCAGCTTCATCCATGTCCCTGCAAAGGACATGAACTCATTCTTTTTTATGGCTGCATAGTATTCCATGGTGTATATGTGCTACATTTTCTTTATCCAGTCTATCATTGATGGGAATTTGGGTTAGTTCCAAATCTTTCCTATTATAAATAGTGCTGCAATAAACACATGTATGCATGTGTCTTTATAGTAGAATAATCTGTAATTCTTTGGGTATATACCCAGTAATGGAATTGTTGGATTCTTCTTCTTTTTTTTTTTTGAGATAAGATCTTGATCTGTCACCCAGGAGGCTGGAGTGGAGTGCAGTGGAAAGATCGAGGCACACTGCAGCCTTGGCCTCCCACCTCAGCCTCCTGAATAGCTGGGACTACAGATGCACACCAACATGCCTGGCTACTTTTTGTACTTTTTATAGAGTTGGGATTTCACCATGTTTCCTAGGCTGAGTTTGAACTCTTGAGCTCAAGCAATTCCCCCACCTCGGCCTCCCAAAGTGCTGCGATTACAAGTGTGAGCCACTGCGCCTGGCCCAAATCTTTCTAGATGTTTACAATCTCCACCCCATCCCCCAATGTCTTGGCCACAACTTTTTAAAAACATTTTTAAGAGACTCATTCTTAGTCTTTCCAGAGCATTCATCTTCATTTTCATATAAGCCATAGCTCTCTTTCCTTTTGCACTTACGCTTCATAGAGTCAGGTAGTATTTATTTAAATTACATCATTATAACAACTAATACAATTGGTATAAACGGGCTTAGTGTGGAGGCCAAAGCAACTGCATCTTGAATGCTAATCCACCATGTACTTCTCATTAACCCCAGTTCTAGGAAGGCCTCTGAGATTTCCATGTTGTCTACTTTTCTTACATAAGAGCAGGTTCTTACGGTAAATCCTGCCTTTAAGCAGGTGTCCTACACATTCCTCTGCCTGGGTACATAAGCAGTGGGTCTGGGAGATAATGGTGCGAGGGCATCCACTCTCATCTTGCGGTCTCCTGGGATATCATGGCTTCTGTTTGTAAGTCCCTATAAAATGTTTCTTTCTAAGAAACTGGATTTGTCAGCCTCTTTCTTCGGCCTCTCAGCTTCCTTTGTGTAGACCTGCACACCGTTGACCTGGAAACCAGCCTGAGTCTTAGGAGGATTTATCAGAGAGCAACCCACTAGCCTCAAAATCTGAGGCCAGGCGCGGTAGCTCACGCCTGTAATTCAAAGACTTTGGGAGGCCGAGGTGGGCAGATCACCTGAGGTCAGGAGTTTGAGAACAGCCTGGCCAACATGGTGAAACCCTATCTCTACTAAAAATACAAAAAAAAAAAAAAAAAAAAAAATGAGCTGGGTGTGATGGCGGGCACCTGTAATCCCAGCTACTTAGGAGGTTGAGGCAGGAGAATCACTTGAACCCAGGAGGTGGAGGTTGCAGTGAGCCGAGATCACACCATTGCACTCCAGCCTGGGCAACAAGAGAGAAACTCTGTCTCTCTATATATATATACACACACACACAATATATTTATATATATATAATATATACACACATATAAAATATATTTATATATAATATATAAAAATATATTTACCTATATATTATTTATGATATAAATATCATATATTATAAATGCATTATATAAATGCATATATAAATATATATTATATAATATATAACTTATAATATATTATATATTATTTATATTAATATAATATATAATATATAATATACATATATTATATATGATGTGATATATCATATACAATATACATAATACATATTTTATGTATAATATGTATTATAGATTATATATTATATGTATATATTAGGTATATATATTATATGTATATATATTATGTACACATATATTATATGACCACGCTGAATCTATTTTGCAGAAGACATGCAGAATGTTAGTCAATCCAGCGATGGTGGTTAAGGGAAGGTTGGTTAAGACAGCTTTAACACACAGCAAGGACTTAGAAATACACAAAGCAATATGTGGGTAAAATCTTCCTAGATTTTCACAGTCTCCACTCCACCCTGCAATGTCTTGACCACACCTTCCACACTTGGAAGCTTGAACTGCTTGGGTTCAAATCTCAGTTTGCCACTTACAAACTAAGTGAGTTTCAGCAAATTATTCAGGTCTGGTGTTTCCTTATTTATCACATGGGATAGGAACAGCTTCTAACTCATATGGCTAGGTCTGATTAAAGGTACAGCCAAACAAATATAAGACTCTCTTCTCTTCTTACCACCTATATTTATAGGATATAGAAACTTCCCCCAAGAATCTGAGGTGGGTATGATAATATCAATACTTCCATGACACTAGCCCTGGACTTCACTGGCTAAACCAGGACCTTGGCCTCTCCCAGCAGAGTCTTTTCTAGTTATTTCTGCGAAGGTCCCATGGGTGTCTGAGAACATCTTGGGACTACTCCTGCCTCCCTTTGTTCCTTTTCTCTCTCAGAGGAACCAAAAAATTTGGATCTGGATCCTTGAGATGTCAGAACAGCACCTCACTCTGAACAAATCTATGCTGAAGGTTCAACCAGAACCCTGATGTATCTCTAGTTTTCTCCTTTTCAAAAAGAAAATGAAAACATCTTATAAAATTTTGGAGCCAAATTTTTCTTATTTAAAAGTACATGATGGCTCTGACTGCATTAAGTATTATTTTTATCACCATTTTAAACCCTTGCTTAGAATCCTAATGCATGGAAATATAGGGATGAATTAATTATTTTCTCTTTTACTCTTTTACTTTCTTTTTCTTTTTTTTTTTTTTTTTTTTAGCCAACTCAATAATAACATATAATTACGAAGAAGAAGCCAAAATTATCATTAGTCACAGTCGTGAGGCAATGATAACCAAAAACTATTATAACTAATGAGAACAGCAGGATTGTGTTAAATAAAAATTAAATATAAATGTATATGTGTATATATGTACATATTTATGTGTGTGCATATATACGCATACACACATAGTTTTCCTATGTGGCAAAAATTACTACCTAAAACATAATATAAAGGGGAATAAAATTGAAACTAACTAAGGTATAACTAAAACAAAATTCTTAGGCCATATTAGAAGAACATAAAACTTTGCCAAGGGATACAAGGAGACTTAGATATTACTATAATGAACGTTTCCTTTTTATTTTTTTAGAGACAGGGTCTCACCCTGTTGCCCAGGTTGAAACGCACTGGTGCGATCATAGCTCACTACAGCCTTGAACTCCTGAATTCCCAGGTTCAGGCAATCCTTCTGTCTCAGCCTTTTGAGTTAGTTGGGACTACAGGCATGCACCACTACACCCGGCTAATTTTTAAAACTTTTTTTATAGAGATGGGGGTTTCACTATATTGCCCAAGCTGGTTACAAACTCCTGGGCTCAAGTGATCCTCCCATTTTGGCCTCTGAAAGTGGTTGGATTACAGGCATGAGCCACTGAGCTTAGCCTTATCATCATTTTAATATGATTACATTGAAACTCTCCCTTTGATTCTTTTCAGAACTTTAAATGTAATTTTAAAATTGATCTGGAAAAGTCAATGGGAAAGACTGGACAGGCTGACTCTGAACCCCAAGTCCCCGGGCTGCCCCCACTGCCACTGAGCTGCACTGTGGAGGTGTTTTCTATTGAAGTAGGTGCAATAACAGCCCAGTGTCAGGTAAATAAAATACAACAGAAATCCCCCAAACAGACTCGAGTATCAATCTAGTATTTGATAAAGATGAATTCAAGAACTGAGGTAACATTGGAAGTAAACAATGGTAATTCAGCCACGTGTTCAACTTGACTAGCCTCCATCTTGATGTCTCTAGTGAGGTTTTTTGCTGCATTTCACCAGGGGTCTCCTGGTGGTACTTACTCAATGTTTGCAGTATATCATGGTGATTAAGAACTTGGGAGCCTGGGGGGGAGGGATTGCATTGGGGAGTTATACCTGATATAAATGATGAATTGATGGGTGCTGACGAGTTGATGGGTGCAGCACACCAACATGGCACATGTATACATATGTAACCTGCACGTTATGCACATGTACCCTAAAAAAAAAAAAAAAAAAAAAAAAAAAAAAAAAAAAAAAAAGAACTTGGGAGCCTGAGGATGGGCACAGTGGCTCACACCTGTTATCCCAACACTGTGGGAGGCCAAGGTGGGTGGATCATCTGAGATCAGGAGTTTGAGATCAGCCTGGCCAACAAGGCGAAACCCCATCTCTACTAAAAATACAAAAATTAGCTGGGCGTGGTGGTGGGCGCCTGTAATCCCAGCTACTCGGGAGGCTGAGGTAAGAGAATTGCTTGAACCTCGGAGGCAGAGGTTGCAGTGGGCTGAGATTGGGCCACTGCACTCCAGCCTGGATGGCAAAGAGACACTCTGTCTCAAAAAAAAAAAAAAAAAAAAGAAGAAGGCCAGGCGCGGTGGCTCACACCTGTAATCCCAGCACTTTGGGAGGCTGAGACGGGTGGATCACGAGGTTAGGAGATTGAGACCATCCTGGCTAACATGGTGAAACCCCATCTCTACTAAAAAATACAAAAAAACTAGCCGGGCGAGGTGGCGGGTGCCTGTCGTCCCAGCTACTCGGGAGGCTGAGGCAGGAGAATGGCATGAACCCGGGAGGCGGAGCTTGCAGTGAGCCGAGATCCGGCCACTGTACTCCAGCCTGGGCGACAGACCAAGACTCCGTCTCAAAAAAAAAAAAAAAAAGTAAGAAATTAGCTCACATGATTATGGTGGCTAACAAGTCCCCAAATCTGCAGGCAGAAACTTGGAGACCTAGAGGAACCAATGGTGCAGCTCCAGTTTGAATGCCAGAAGGCTCGAGACCCAGGAGGAGCTGGATGTTGCAGTTCGAGTCTGAAGGCAAGGAAAGAACCAATATCCCAACGCGAGGCAATCAGAAGAAAGCGTTTCCGCTTACTTGAAGGAGGGTTGGCATTTTGGTTCTATTCAGGTCTTCAACTGACTGCAAGAGGCTCACCCACACTGGGGAGGGCCATCTGCTTCCCTGGGTCTCCTGATTCAAACATGAATCTCATGCAGGAACACCCATAATGATGTCTGATCAAAGCTCTGGACATCCGGTGGCCTAGTTAAGTATAAAACTAACCACCACCCTTCAACATCATTTGGGGGAACACAATTCAACCCAAAACAATGTGCTAAAGATTGATTGGACCAACTGCCTGGGGAGGATGAAAAGAGTGGGGCAGGAGAAGGCAGGGAGAGCCTTCTGGCCTCTAAGCAAGGCTGGCATTGGTGGGAAAAAAAAGGAAGGAAGGATGAATGAGTAGGAAGAGCCTGGGACCACAGTGCAGCTCTGAGAAAACATGCCGGGCAGGCCACGGCAGCCCCAGAGCAAAAGTTGGCTCTTCAAGGGCCTTTGGCATGGGCAGGAGTGGCCGACTGTCATACCCCTGCTGTGCTGGAACTGTGGCTGCAGGCAGAGCTGCATGGTCTCAGCAGATGGAAGGATGCAGCTGCCAGGGGTCGTCACCCAACTGCAGCCCTCATGGTGGGTTCTCTTGAAGGGAGGTCACTTGCCAGGACCTTCAAGTCTCCTGGCTGCCAGCCGCTGGTCACTCCTCCTACTTTAGAGGAGTTCCCAGACCCGTGGAAGGCAGGCTTTCTGAAGATTCTGGGAGAATTATAATCTTACATGTGTGGAGATTGCTGACAGGAGGATAAAAAACTGGGCTCTGGAGTCAGACAGCCTGTGTCCCAAACTTGACTCCACTGTTTACGAGCTGTGTGTGGCCTTGCTCAAGTCACCAGATTTATGTATTTATTTAAGATGGAGTCTCGCCCTGTCACCCAGACTGGAGTACAGCAGCGCGATCTCGGCTCACTGCAACCTCCACCTCCCAGGTTCAAGCGATTCTCCTGCCTCAGCTACCCAAGTAGCTGGGATTACAGGCACATGCCACCACGCCTGGCTAATTTTTGTATTTTTAGTACAGACAGCATTTCACTGTGCTGGCCAGGCTGGTCTCAAACTCCTGACCTCAGGTGATCCTCCCGCCTTGGCCTCCCAGAGTGCTGGGATTACAGGTGTGAGCCACTGTGCCTGGCCAAGTCACTAAATTTAACAGTGCCTCGGTGTCCTCATCTGTGAAAGGGTAACACTAATCAAACCTGTCTCTGAGAGAATTAAATAAGGGAATAGACATGAAGCCCTCAGGACCTAGTGTGGCATAGCCAAAGGCTCCATGATGTGGGCTCCATAAACACCCTCCTAATACATTGCTTGTGTAAGTTAGAGTTACAGCCAAGATTCCCAACTAGAACCATTTCCCTCTCTTCCTTCTCTTAATTGCCTTATAATTTTCATTCTTCCATTTCAAATTCCAACCAGGGAGACACACTGTTTTTGGCCTGTTCCTCTTCTTCTCCTGTGCATAGGTTGTTGGGCCTCTTGGAATGATGACCCCAGTATAAGCAGCTGTGTCAGAGGAGAAAGGGGGTGAGAGGGGCCATGTCATCCACAAGGAGCTACCCCTTCCTCTGAGCTGCTGTTTTATGAAGGAGGCACCACGTGCTGGTCACACCTCTACAGTTCCCCAGATGGTGCTAAGGGATTTTGTTGGCCACCGTTGGTCATTGGCCTCACTGGGGACAGACTCCAGTCATTTAAGGTCAAGTGTGTAGGTTCCCTTATTCCAAACCAGTCTGGCCCCTGTGATAGATGCAAATGCTTCCCTGTGAGGAAGGTGGGACGCATGCCTGGGGACAGACCCTTCCAGCTCAGGTAATTCATCTTACGCAACAAGATCAAGGTGAAGGTTGCCCCTGATACCCTCCGTAGACTGCCCACTAAACTGATTGTGAAGCCAAAACAAACCAAATAAAAACCTCAAACTCCGCACAGCCTGAAAACTAGCAATAATGATGAAACAGTTTGGTAGAGTTTAAAAGATGGTGTATTAGTTTTCACTTGCTATACCAGGTACAAAAAATAAACTCAGCTAAACCCTTCGATCATATGTTCACAGCCAATTAAAGGCTAAAATGTAGACAAACCCGAGTTATACAAATGTCAGAGAAAATATCAGAGAGGAAGAATCTGCTGTCTGGAAGGGAAGCAATGGAATTACGCAATGAAATCATTCAGAAAAAAATAAGTCATAATTCTTTTGAATTTAAAAAAATGGAACATGGTACTGGTGCCAAAACAGATATATAGACCAACGGAACAGAACAGAGACCTCAGAAATATCACTACACATCTACAACCACCTGATATTTGACAAACCTGACAAAAACAAGCAATGGGGAAAGGATTCCCTGTTTAATAAATGGTGCTGGGAAAACTGGCTAGCCATTTGCAGAAAACAGAAACCAGACCCTTTCCTTACATCTTATACAAAAATTAACTCAAGTTGGATTAAAGGCTCAAATGTAAAACCCAAAACCATAAAAACCCTAGAAGAAAACCTAGGCTAGAAGAAAACCTAGGCAATACCATTAAGGACACAGGCATGGTCAAACACTTCATGACTAAAACACCAAAAACAATTGCAACAAAAGCCGAAATTGACAAATGGGATCTAATTAAAGAGCTTCTGCACAGCAAAAGAAACTATCATCACAGTGAACAGGCAGCCTACAGAATGGGAGAAAATTTTGCAATCTATCCATCTGACAAAAGTCTAATATCCAGAATCTATAAGTAACTTAAACAAATTTACAAGAAAAAAACAACCCCATGAAAAAGTAGGCAAAGGATATGTACAGACACTTCTCAAAAGAAGACATTTATGCAGCCACTAAGCATATGAAAAAAAGCTCATAATCACTGGTCATTAGAGAAATGCAAATCAAAACCACAATGAGATAACATCTCACGCCAGTTAAAGTAGCGATCATTAAGAAGTCTGGAAACAACAGATGCCGGAGAGGATGTGGAGAAATAGGAACGCTTTTACACTGTTGTATAAATTAGTTCAACCGTTGCGGAAGACAGTGTGGCAATTCCTCAAGGATCTAGAACCAAAATACCATTTGACCCAGCAATCCCATTACTGGGTATATACCCAAAGGATTATAAATCATTCTACTATAAAGACACATGCACACGTATGTTTATTGCAGCACTATTTACAATAGCAAAGACTTGGTACCAACCCAAATGCCCATCAATGATAGACTGGATAAATAAAATGTGGCACATATACACCATGGAATACAATGCAGCCACACAAAAGAATGAGTTCATGTCCTTTGCAGGGACATGGATGAAGGTGGAAACCATCATTCTCAGCAAACTAACACGGGAACAGAAAACCAAACACTGCATGTTCTCAACTCTAAGTGGGAGTTGAACAATGAGAACACATGAACACAAGGAAGGGAACATCACACACCGGGGCCTGTCAGGGGTTGTGGGGCAAGTTGGGGGAGAGCATTAGGACAAATACCTAATGCATGCAGGGCTTAAAATCTAGATGACTGGTTGATAGGTGCAGTAAACCACCATGGCACATGTATACCTATGTAACAAACCTGCATGTTCTGTGCATGTATCCTGAACTTAAAGTAAAAAAAAAATTAATAAATAAAAATAAGTAAAGTAAAATAAAATGAAACAAATGGGACAAAAGGCAAAACGAAGATAAGAAGCCAAAACCGAAGACCAAAACTCTTGAAAAAATGCTTACTACAGATAAATGGGATATAAGATTAATATTATTCATCTATACCAATTACTTACAGAAAAACATGTTAATTATAGGCTTATTCAATATTACAAAAACGTAAAAACAATTAAAATATCCAATGATAAGGACATTAAATTTTTCTCCATGATAAGATGATATGCTGGAGTAATAAGGCTTTTTAGGAACATTTAATGACATGTTAAAAGTCCCATAATATAATGGTATTATGGTTTGAACGCGTCTCTCAAAGTTCACATGTTGGAAACTTAATCCCCAGCGTAACAGGGTTGAGAGGTTTGAGGCCTTTAGAAGGTGTTTAGATCATGAGGGCTCTGCTTTTTTATGAATGGATTAAGGTCTTTATTGTGAGAGTGGGTTTGCTGTGAAAGTGAGCTTGGCCCTCTCTTGCTCTTTTGCCTGCTACCATGGGATGATGCAGCAAGTCCAGGCCCTCAGCAGATGAGGTCACCTTGACCTTGTACTTCTCAGCTCCAGAACTGTAATAAATAAATCTCTGTTCTTTATAAGTTACCTGGTCTTAGGTGTTCCATCCTAGCAGCACAAAGCAGACTAACACCACTGGCAACTAGAAAAGGAAGGAGGAATTTATGTACAATGCACTCAACTGTGTGTGCATGTATGTCTGTGTGTGTGTATATGTGTTTTGTGCATGAGTGTTTGTGTATATGTGTGTTTGCATGTATGTGGATGGGTGTGCATGTGTGTACATGTGTATGCACCCATGTGTGCGTGTGTATGTATGTGTACCTTGGCAAAGCAAAGCAAAAAACATCATGAAGAAAATTATTATACCAGAATAATGACAGTGGTTAACTCTGTGTGATGAGATTAGAGTGACTTAATAACTTTTATTTTTTTACACCTTTTACATTTTCTGCAATGACAATGTACTAGTGTTATAATCAGAGGGAAAAGCTTCATAAAAAGATGTTGATACTGGAAGATAAAAAAAAATTACAACTCTCAGAGACACGTGGGCAAATAATGCACAAAGAGATAGAGAAAGAACTGTTGAAAATCTTCTCCAAAACAAAGAAAAGTAAATCAATACAACTTGGCATGCACGTTTTCTTCCATTGTGTTAGTAAACATATTCATTAAAAGGGTCTCTGATGCTGCTGTGAGTGCATCAGAAGTCACTTTCATTACCTGTCAGGTAGAGAACAGAACCTTTGAAAACTAATTTGGCAATATGCGTTAAGAAACTTAAACACGTTCATGACCTTTCTCTTCTGGGAAGCTACCTAAATAAATAATCTGAGAATCAAATACTGATGTATGCACCAAAGTGCAAATCACATCATTATAGTAGCAGAAACTTAGGAGTCATACAAATGCCCAGTAACTTTCAAAATAGTAAAATGTTTGTAAAAAAAACTAAAGTATATTCACCTCCTGAGTATTATGCAGCCAGTAAAGTTATGTTAAAGGTCAGTTTTAGTGGCATGGGATACTCTCTATGTATTCAGTTGCATTGTATGAATTTTTTTTTCTTTTTTACCCTTTTGTTCTTAAGTAGGGTATCAGCTGGCACCCAGCCTCCCATGTAGCTTCGGAAGTCTGCTTGGGGTCTAGGTTATTCTCTTCCTCATTCTCACCTGTGTTGCCCTCCCACGATATTTTGCTTCTAAAGAGTGTCTAGAAAACTGGTAGTGGTTGCACACACACAGAAATCCCAGACTTCTAATTCAGATTGAAAGAAGGAGCTTCAGTGTTTGCTGTGTGTATTAGTTCCTTACGGATGAGCTGACAAATTACCACAAATTTGGTGGCTTGAAATCACACACAGCAGGAAGCGACGACTCACACCCAGCACTTTGGGAGGCTGAGGCAGGAGGATCACTTGGGGCCCAGAGTTCAAGATCAAGCCTGGCAATATAGTGAGACCCTCATCTCTGTAAAACATACAGGCTGGGCACAGTGGCTCATGCCTGTAATTCCAGCACTTTGTGGGGCTGAGATGGGTGGATCACCTAGATCAGGAGTTCGAGACCAACCTGACCAACATGGTGAAACTCCATCTCTACTAAAAATACAAAACTACAAAAATGCCACCAGGCTTGGTGGCATGTGCCTGTAATCCCAGCTACTCAAGAGGCAGAGGCAGGAGAATTGCTTGAACCCTGGAGGTGGAGGTTGCAGTGACCCGAGGTCGCACTGGTACACTCCAGTCTGGGCAACAGAGAGAGACTCTGTCTCAAAAAAAAAAAAAAAAAAAATTAGTAGACCTGGTGGTGCACACTTGTAAACCCAGCTACTTGGGAGGCTGAGGCAGAAGGATTACTTAAGCTCAGGAAGTCAGGGCTGCAGTGAGCTATGATCACGTCACTGCACTTCCAGCCTAGGTGACAGCACGAGACCCTGTCTCAAATTAATAAATAATATAACAAAATAATTTTAAAAGTTAAAAGTTTTAAAAAATAACTTATTCTTCTATAGTTCTGGAAGGGGTCAGAATCTAAAATCAGTTTCGTTAGGCCAAGACCAACGTGTCAGTGAGCCTGCACTCCCTCTGGAAGCTTTAGGGGAGAATAATTTTCTTGTCTTCTCCAGCTTCTAGAGCTGTGCCCCTCACATTCCTTGGCCCATGGCCCCTTCTTCCAGCTTCAAAGCCAGCAGGGTAGCATCTTGCTTCAGTGTCCTATTTCCCACTTCTTCTGTGTCAAATTTCCCTCTTCCTCCCTCTTACAAGGTCACTTGTGAATACATTTAGGACCTACCCAGATAATCTTCCCATCAAAAATTCCTGAACTTAATTAATCATATCTGCAAAGTCTCTTTTGTCACGTAAGGCAACATTCAGAGGTTCCAGGAATAGGACTTAGATATCTCTGGGGGCCATTATTCAGTCCACCCCAATGTGACACATGCAAGGAATCCTGCAGTGTTTACCTTCTGCTCATGATCTGCAAAGCCTGTTCAGGAAATGTGCCACACCCCTGGGTTCCTGCTGGCGTATTGTGAATATAGGATAACCCCCTGTTTTAATCTGTTTTATGATGCTGTATCAGAATGTCTGAGACTGGGTAATTTATAATGAACAGAACTTTTACCGGCTCATAGTTCTGGAGGCTGGAAAGTCCAAGATCGAGGGGCCAGCATCTGGCAAGGGCCTTGTTTCTGCAACATCCCATGGTGAAAGGGCAAGAGAGAGAGAAGAACTGTGTGAATTTCTGTTTTCTCAGTTAAGACGGTCAAACATTGGCAAATTCATATGGTTCATCTTTATATGGTGCAGGTCTCAGTGGTTTGTAAAATCCATGGAAGGAAATGCATTTGAATATTGACCGTGGTCACTCCTGAGTTGTCTCTGAGTGTTAACATGATAGCTGACGTTAATCTTCCTATCTGTGGTTTCTCAGTCTAATCTAACATTTCTGGAATAAACCGTATGATTTAGTAATCAGAGGAAGAAAAGCAACACCAACGCCTGCCCTCCTCCCAAAAGTCTGCTCTTAAAACAAAGAACTGCTTTTTCCTGCCTTTCCCTGAGAATTTTTGAGATATGCAGAAAAGTAGAGAGATTAGTATACTCATCACTTGTAAGTCTTGGTTTAACAATTGTTGACATTTTACCACTTTTAAAAATCTTTCATTTCTGCTGAAGTATTTTAAAGTCAGGCATCATGATATTTTACACCTAAATGCTTTGGCATGCCTCTTGCAAAGATGCAGACATTTCCTTACATTTCCATTATCTTACCTAACAAAATTATCACTACCATTTGTAGATTTAAAATCTTGAAAAATTATCTTCTTGCACTTCTGTAATTTCTGGTATGTTTAACCATCGCAACATGATGTCACTGCAGTTCCTTTTTTTGCTTTCCCTTAATTTTGGAGGTAAAAATTTAAAGTGAAATGGAAGATGGGAGGGAGTTTATTTCTGGCATTGCGCAGTGTGAGCCAGCTCTAAAATTCTGTCTCAACAGTATGCAGTTCACAAGACAATGAATATGAAGGTCACATTTCTAATGTCACACCATGCGGGAACTCAGGCATCCTGCTGCTTTGTGCCTCAGCATCTGCATATAAACATGTTCATTTCAAATTTTGTGGTCTTAAGGACGGAGCGGGGAGCATGAGTACGGGCAGCAGTGGCTTAGCACACAACGAGTGGTAGAGACATGATTTTGTATCCTGTGTTATATCTTGCCAGTGGGGCACAGTTTCTTTCATAGAATAAATACATTCAGTGTTTATTACAAGTAGAAGTAACTCCGAAACACCCTTGTCTTCTCATACAGCTTAACTATGGCCCAAGAGGCATGAGAGGGCTGGCGTTGGGTCAGGGCCTCCTATGTGAGCCATGTGTCATCCATTGATTTTTGGGGTGGAAGAAATGATATATTTGAGACAGAGTCTTGCACTGTTGCTCAGACTGGAGTACAATGGTGCGATCTCGGCTCACTACAACCTCCATCTCCCAGATTCAAGTGATTCTCATGTCTCAGCCTCCCAAGTAAGACCACAGCTACACACCACCACCCGGCTAATTTTTTTTTTAGTAGAGATGGAGTTTCACCATGTTGGTCAGCTGGTCTCAAACCCCTGACCTCATGTGATCTACCTGCCTCAGCCTCCCAAAGTGCTGGGAGCCACCGAGCCCAGCCTTTGGGGTGGAAGGAATGCTCTTTGTGCTAACTTCTTTCTCCTTCAGTGGCCCTTCCAACATTCTATCCAGGGGTTCACCTTTCCAATTAGGCAACCATCTGTCAGTGAAAGATGTTTCGCTACTACAAGCTGGGAACCGCTGCCTCCTTCTTCATCGAAGCTCTCCAGAAGGACTCTTGAAGAATGAACTGGAACCTGGAGATGGAAGGACTGGGCCTGGTGTCCCCAGGAGCAGCTGATAGCATTGCATAGCCGATAGCAGTGCGAGGTCAGACCCTTTGGCCCTCCAGCAGGTTGGCATCCATCGTCTGGTTCATTTGATGTTGATGCTGGCTTTTCCATCGATGGAGCAGTCCCTATAGGTTAGTCACGGCCCCCTTGGCATGCTGATCTCTGGAGTTGAGGTGGGGGCACTTCCTCCACTGGATCCAGGAAGTTTTGCACGTGTTTGGGATTTGGGGAAAGACAAGCCTGGTTTGGAGGATGGGGAGGCAGCTTCCTTGGTCCCAGGAGAGAGGAAGCAGCTTTTCTGACTATGCTGGGGGAGGAGGTTCACCTAGCGCCTCTTGCAGCACCATCAAAGGGACCTAATCAGGCGGGAGGAGGTTCGGGAAGTGGCCAGACTCAATGCCAGACAGGTGGTAGTGTTTGGGATTCTGAGCTGGCCCCCAGCCAGGGTAACTGGAGCAGCTGCGCTGTGGAGAGATGGGCTGACGTGCACCACAGGGTGCCAGGCCTGTGCAAACCGCCTGTGCGTGCAGAGAACCTGATTACCTCTAGAGCCTCAAAAGGGCAGAGATACAATCCTGGGCATAAGAACCCATCTGAAATGCCAGGGCAGGAGAAGGTTGCAGCCTGGTGGGCTGTCTATCACCCAGCCTCACACCAAGCACACAGGGTCAGATCATGGCCTTCAGACCTGACATGCGAACTGACAGCTGGAGGAGGCAGACCCCTCTGTAGTCCCTGTCCTGCTGCTGGTGAGAAAGGCTAATGTGCTGGGTGGAGCCTGCAATTTCCAGAACATCTTAATCACCACAGCTCTGCAGGCCGGGATCGCTTTACCGCATCAGGCACTGGAAGCACCTAAGACTGGTGCTTCTCAGTGTGATCTCCACACACCTCGACAGCTCTGTCCTCTGCGGTAAGTGAGACATTGACTCCATCAGAATAGGGGCAGAATTAAATGCATAGTTTCTGGAGCTAAACTGCCGGAGTTTAAAGCCAAATTCCACTCCACACTGGCTGCATGTAAACTGTAGAAAGCTACTGTATTAGCGATCTGTGGCTGTCGAAGAAAATACCTCCTCAGTAAAACATTCAAATAAAACAGAAGAGTTGTTCAGAAGTAACTGGAAACACTGTGGAATGCTACCTTACACATGCTCATCATTTTAGCATGATTTGCTAAAATGGTCTTTCTCTGAAATATTTACCTAGAAACACACATACACACATAACTAATGGAACATGTTACTGTGCATTGTTAACACATGCTTTCCCCATGCTCAGAATGCCGCCAGCTCCGTGGGCTGCTTGCACACCCTGCCACAGAGCTCTGGCTCACTGCACGGCAGAACCCCTCGGCGACAAACTCTCAGCTCATTACATTTACGGTGATTTGTTCCACCAGCAAATGGGAAAGTCATGCCTTCTCTGATGGCCAGGATCCGCCAGCACACTATCCACATCCCTAGAGCTGGGATGGGTACATGGACCTTCAGGATTTCATTTCCTTCATTGTAATGCATTGGGCAATAAAAATTTCTTTTCCATTATCTAAGATATAGTTTAATTAACCAGTCCCTTCTCAGGCTGGTCTACTAGCACTTCCATTCCTAGGCATATATAGAAAATTATCCTAAGGGATTATAAGGCAAATAGACAAATAAATAAATATAAGGTAAATATGCACAAATCTGTCCTGAAACTCTCCATCACCACTTGCTTTTTGTTTTTTCTCTTTCAGAGATGGGGTCTCACTCTGTCACTCAGACTTGAGTGCAGTGGTGCAATCACAGCTCAGTGCAGTCTTGCACTTCTGGGCTTAAGTGATCCTCCTGCCTCCGCCTCCCAAGTATCTGGAATGACAGGCACACGCCACTATGCCAGGCTAATTTTTTTTTACAGACAAGGTCTTGCTATGTGGCCCAGGCTGATCTCAAACTCACAGGCATGAGCCATCGCACTGGGCTTGGTACTCACTTTTTGAAAAACATTGCTGTGGAGAGGAGCATTTACTCAAAAGAGGGTTTAAGCGGCATAGCACCATGAAGGAGAACATTTCAAGGCAGGAACCTTCCTAGAATCCCCAAAATAATCCCCACTGGCTGACCCCTTGCTCAAGGAAAGCCTGCAGTGACCTTTACAAGATGGGTGCTTAATCTCTTAGATAGGAGCTGTGAGCGGCAGGGCACGAAGCTCTGGTTGCCCCTGAATCAGATGAACTTTGTGAGTGGATGCAGGGTTAGCGAGGGAATGGCAAGGGCTTGGTCATCTTCAAGGGTCTATGCTCCCATTACTCTCAGGGGACTTGACCATCCTGAGAGCTCCCAGGTGGCAGAGGCCCATCTTCCTCATCTCAGTCCACTGTGGGATGCAGCGTCAAGCTCATGGTCGGTGGCAGGAGATGCTGGATGACTGAAATTTGTTTGACAAGCAGGGTCCCCAGGAGTTGGGAGCAGCACAGGCCTTCCCTGAGTCTTGCTACGTAAGCACACCCATCCACTGTTGACATCCTAAAAACTCAAAGAGGATTTGCTAATGTTCCCTAAGAATGTGCATCTTCTGGGATATGGGTATTTCCCAATTCAGTTAGAGCAAACTCAGTGTTTTTTCAAATAAATGACAAAAGCTGCAATGCTATTTCTTGTTGTCGTCATTGTTGTTGTTGAGACGGAGTCCCAGTCTGTCACCAGGCTGGAGTGCAGTGGTGTGATCTCAGCTCACTGCAACCTCTGCCTCCCGGGTTCAAGCGATTCTCCTGTCTCAGCCTCCCGAGTAGCTGGGACTACAGGCGTGCGCCACCACGCCCAGCTAATTTTCGTATTTTTAGTAGAGACGGGGTTTCACCATGTTGGCCAGGATGGTCTCGATCTCTTGACCTCGTGATCCGCCCGCCTCAGCCTCCCAAAGTGCTGGGATTACAGACATGAGTCACCATGCCGGGCCAATGCTATTTCTTAATGTTAAACCTGGGTCTGGCAAATGGAGTTTGTTTTCTGAAGCATCAAAGCATCTGAGAATTTTAAGGGCTTAAAGGAAGAGAGGCACAAAATGTTAAATCAGACCATTCCCAAGAAATCTAAGCGCAGTGGTTCACCACTCACTTCTGGAGTTTCTGCTCTCTCTCTGGCTGCTCCTTGTGGAATCCGTGGCCAGATCTGCCCTGTCTCATTTCCTAAGCATTGTCTATTCAGCCTCCCTTCCCATCCTCATCCTTCCACTCTGGGTGCTCTTCCTCCCGTGGTGGGGTGTGGGCAGCTGCAGCCCAGGGAGAAGCTGCTCAACAGAGTCTCCGGGTTGGCAGCTGGGAGTGCGTGGGCTGCCCCACCCCCCATTGACTGCTGGGCCAGGAGGCCAGGTCTCTAATCACGGCTTGGCCTCACCATCAAAAGGTCAGAAAAGACCCATTCTCTGTCCTTCAAAGTCCCAACCTCGAGTATAATTACTAGGTGCTTTCCCTGTGGGGGGAAAACAAATGGAAATCCTGCTGCATATCATCAGCATCCTTAAGCAGTCCTGGGCTATAATTTCCTCTGCCTCAGTGCTGCGAGGGTATTGGCAAGGGATTCAGACATCCAACCTCGACCACAGGCACCAACGCGAGCGCTACAGCTTAGCACCGATACGTCATTTCTTTCTTTCTTTTTTCTTTTCTTTTCTTTTTTTTTTTTTTTTTTTTTTTGACACTGAGTTTCACTGTTGTTGCCCAGGGCTGGAGTGCAATGGTGTGATCTTGGCTCACTGCAACCTCTGCCTCCCGGGTTCAAGCAATTCTCCTGCCTCAGCCTTCCTGAATAGCTGGGATTACAGGCATGCGTCACCCTGCCCGGCTAATTTTGTATTTTTAGCAGAGACGGGGTTTCTCCATGCTGGTCAGGCTGGCCTCAAACTCCCGACCTCAGATGATCCACATGCCCTGGCCTCCCAAAGTGCTGGGATTACAGGCATGAGCCACCGTGCCCGGCCCAATGCGTCATTTCTATTGCCACTTCCCATGCAATATGCCTGCATCCCATTAAATTGCACGGGGAGCTACAGCAACCTGGAGACAAGTCCAGTGATCCAAGGCAGAATTTAATGTTGGTGTTTGTAGAGCTTGGTCACAAAACATCTGAGGCTTGAATACAATGGTGGGTGGGCTGCATCATCCTGGGAGCATGGCCACAAACGTGTGCCTTGGTCGGAGGAACCCCAGGACACCAGGGACCAGTGAGGGAAGAAGATGAATTTGAAAACCGTGGAGACGGTTAAAAGGCACGTGAGCGTGACGGCAGATGGGTGCAGCGTTGTTAGGATCTGCCCCAGATGCAGACTCCAAACCTGCTATGCTTACAAGCCTGGGCCTTCTCATCTCACTCAGGGCAGGAATGACTGGAACAGCGCCCATTGGAGGTTTACTGTGGGGGTTGAAAAAGACAGTGTGTAGAAAGCCCTGCTTAAGGCAGAGCTGGCACCAGGAACCACTCAGAAATGCAGCCCTCTGTGAGTCCTAATTTCTGTTTGCATCTGGCCTGGCCACGGGTGCCCCTGAGGTTTCAGTTCTTGAGGCCCAAGTTTTCAGGGGATCTCAGAATGACCCATGTGCTTGGTTAAATGCAGATTCTGGGATCCACCCACTACCCTGGGCCAGCTAAACTGGAATCTCTGTGGTAAGACAGGAATCTGCATCCTCAAATAACTTCCTAAGAGAATCTCATGAACATTAACATGTGAGAACCGCTGGAAGAATGCCACATTCCTCTCTCTATTCAAAGCAAAGATGGAAAAATGAATAAGGCTTTTTACATTTCCCTGACACAAAAATGGTGCAGTCATGACAGTCCCAGTGTCCCAGATAATGTTGGGGCAGCAGAGAGGCACTGGTCAGAGAGGGAGGCAGCCAGAACCTTAGAGTTATTATTCGTCTGGGACGCATGTGGTCTGCCCTGTATCAGGGCCCCCTACCTGGACAACTGTCAGGGGTCCTTGATCGTCATCCATCTCAGGGTTAAAACCAAACATTCTCTGAGATGTTTTCCTAAATCCACGTACAGATAACAATAGGAAGAATTAAAGTACTAAACTCAGGTGGTTGAGTGTTTCCTGAGATTCAGGACAAGGATTTCATCTACTTTATCCATTCGATCATCCCAGTTTTCTTATCCCAGTCTGTAGCTGAAGAAACCAAAGTTCTAACCTGCTCCAGGTCACATTGACAAATGGAAAATGGTTGTGGGGGGAACTAACCACCAGTGTTCTTGATAACCAAAGTCGCATTCTTCACAGTTTCCAAAGCACTTAGCCACTCCTGCCATGGATGATTTTATGTTCCTGTGTTAGTTTGCTAAGGATAATGGCCTCCAGCTCCATCTATGTTTCTGCAAAGGGCATAATCTCATTCTTTTTTATGGCTGCATAGTATTCCAGCCTGTGTATGTACCACATTTCCTTGATCCAGTCTATCATTGTCGGATATTTCGGGTGATTCCAGGTCTTTGCTATTGCGAATAGTGCTGCAATGAACATATGCATGCAAGTGCACACAGACTCCGGAACTTAAAAGTTAAAAAGAGAGAGAGAGAGAATGGATGAATCAGCGCAGGCCCGTGAGCTATCTCAGAATCTCTCTTGTGGAAAAATAATCTCCCTGTTGGAAAGGAATCAGGGATGCAGAGTAAAATAGGGGTTAGGGATCAGGCTCCGAAGGAGGTGTGGCTGGGTTCCAATCCCAGGTCTTCCGTTTAATGGCTTAATTGTTGTGTGGCCTTAGGCTGCCTCTAATCCTTCACTTCTTTATCTACAAAACTGGGGAAGAGGGAGTAAGAAAAACAAAATTATTTGATTTTGTTAGCTTTAAGTGAGATTATGTCAGTCCAGTGCCTAATATAGTAGAAAGTACTCTTTAAATCTTGCCGTTCTTTCTGGAGTTAGAGTTAAGAGAAACTGGGCGTAAGAAATTTTATGATGTAATTTCTTAGAATAAGTTCATAAAAATGGTCTTCCCAATGAAAATTATAAGTATCTGTAGCACGGTCTGGCCCACATCCTCAGGCCTTCAACATTCTCAGAATTTAAGATCACTGTGAGTAATCTGATTGCTGAGTGGAAAATGCAGGTGTTTAAAGGTGACGACAACCATACACTCATACACTCTGTGATCCAAGGCCATCATTAGGGTCTGAGCCATCCCCAGGGTTCTTAGGCGGATATTGGGAACTCTCTGGCTTGACATTCCTTCCTTCCTTTTTATGTTTGATAAACGTCCATTTGGAACGTATGTTGAGAGGATGGCACATTTTGCATGCAGAACAATTACAACCAGAAGGCAAACATTTGGGGGCCATTTTATTGTTCCAAGAAACACCTCAGTGACTGATTTCATAATGATGGAAACTAACATTGATGATGTTAAAATTAAAACTACATGTGGAGACTACAGCCAGAGTGGCCTCGTTTTCCTGCTATAGTCAACTGTTTTCTCATTTTGTAGTTGGCATTCATTGTTTTCTTCTCTAATTTGAAATATATGAAGAACTCACAATTTGGCTTCCAACTGTAGAAACAAAATCCAATTGAATGCACAAGTATTTATTGGGAAACTAGGGTATGAATAGATGTTTTTCCACATTTCCAGTATGGCACGGAGTCAAAGGTGCTCTTTTAAAGGAGTGACTATGGAGTAAAAGTGGTGAAACAATCCCAGACTTCCCAAATGGTCATTGATCAAATTGGATTTACTCATACTGAAAGACTCACCCATGGCCGAGCGCAGTGGCTCACACCTGTAATCCCAGCACTTTGGGAGGCCAAGGTCAGGAGTTTGAGACCAGTCTGGCCAACATGGCAAAACCTTGTCTCTACCAAAAATACAAAAAAATTAGCCGGGCATGGTGGTGGGCACCTGTAATCCCAGCTACTCAGGAGGCCAAGGCAGGAGAATTGCTTGAGCTTGTGGTGAGCTGAGATCGCACCATTGCACTCCAGCCTGGGCAACAAGAGCAAAACTCTGTTGAAAGAGAGAAAGAAAGAGAGAAAGAGAGAAAGGGAGAAAGAGAGAAAGAAAGAAGGAAGGAAGGAAGGAAGGAAGGAAGGAAGAGAGGGAGGGAGGGAAGAAGGAAGGAAGGAAGGAAGGAAGGAAGGAAAGAGAAGAGGGAGGAGGGAGGGAGGGAGGAAGGAAGGAAGGAAGGAAGGAAGGAAGGAAGGAAGGAAGGAAGGAAGGAAAGAAGGAAGGAAGGAAGGAAGGAAGGAAGGAAGGAAGGAAGGAAAGAGAAGACTCACCCATTTACTTGTCTTCTCCCTTCTTGAGCTAAAAATCTGGGTGTGATATGGGCAGGGTGGGGTTACTGAGAGTACCTAGCCAGGAAGGACAAGGACCACAGAAAACATGTCCACTGCTGGAGGATTCACTGCAGTCTCCAGGATCTTTTTAATATGTTACTCAGAGCACAATCCTGTTACTTCCCTGCACCAATCACCTTGTGGCCCTCCAGGGCAATGAGAAATAATTGCATGTCTGGGTTCTGCCCACCCCTCTTTCTGTCTGTCTGTCTGTCTGTCTCTCAGTCTCTTTCTCTATCAGTCTCTTTCTCTATCTCCCTTTCCATCCCTTCCCTATTCACAGTTTCCCTGGTGTTTCAAATCCCCAAACTTGCAGAGCTCCTTCCAGCTGTGGGGGCCTTTGCATCTCTCTGGGAAAGACTGTCTCTGCCTTTTCCATCACAGTGGACCTTGGCCAGAGATGTCACCCAAGATCTTCTTGGAAGTCCCCAAATGTGCATGCCCATCATGTCCTTCTGCACGAGTTCCAGAGAGTGAGAGGCTGACTGGAGTCAAGAAAGCCTGAGTTTGCTGGAGGCCGCATTCCGGCTGGTCGACCCAGCTTGCTCACTGCCCAGTGACTGGACCCATGCTGCAGCCTCAACACATGTGATGCCAGTTAGCTCTGGCTGTCCCTGTCCCAGGACCGCATGTTCCTCCTTTTCATTCCGGCAGGTTGCCACCCTGGAGCAGCCTTCTCAGTTGAAGTCTCCCTGCCCCCAGCGGCCATCCCATCACCCTGCCTTCCTGTCTTATAACTTGTCACTGAGTGCCTCTTGCCATCTTCAGGGGGCCAGTGCAGCATAAGGAACAAGCGAGCTGGCTGGCTCAGAGACATCCTGTCTGAGTGTAAAGCCCAGCTTACCCTGCTTGCTCGAGATGCGTCTTTAGACAAGCAGCTTCACCCTTCCGTGCCTCAGTTTCCCCACATGCAACATGGGAGGCACCTCATTTGGGGTTATTGTGAGGATTACATGGGATAATACCCAAGAAGCACCGGCCAGAGGACGAACATCCAAGAATGGGAGTTCAGGAGAATATTCCTCTCTCCCCCCCCCATGCTGGGGCACGCACATTTCTCTTTCTTCTCCGTTCAGTTTCCTCTCTTTGTGAAGCAATGTGAGATATTGGAATGAGTATAGCTTGGGTCTGATCTCTCCAGTTTACTAATGGATAACTTAACCCTTTCTGGACTGCAGTTTCCACAATTCTACAATGGCAATAATCCTTCTCTCACAGTTGTTGGGAGGACAGAATGAGGGGACAGTTTTTGAATACCTTCTGTGGCTTTTACTGATTCTTATGTTAAAAGACATGTTCAGTCTGACAAATATCGGTCCTCACCACAGTGTTAATCATGGTAATACCTTACCATGATTAGCACCATTGCATTCCAGCCTGAGCAACAAGAGTGTCCAATGTATGCTACATAGTACAATCAATTCAGTTGCTCCAGGAAAAAGAAAGCTCTTCTTTTAAAGTGAAATTAAGTATAATGTTAGGCTTTTTTTAAAGCTCTTAAAAACTCTAAATTCCATGTACCATCTCCACAAAAGCCTACTGACTTTACTTTTTCTTTTTTCTTTTTTTTTAATGAGACAAAATCTGGTTCTTGTCCCTCAGGCTGGAGTGCAATGGCGCAATCTCAGCTCACTGCAACCTCTGCCTCCCAGGTTCAAGCGATTCTCCTGCCTCAGCCTCCTGAGTAGCTGGGATTACAGGTGCCTGCCACCATGCCCAGCTTATTTTTGTATTTTTAGTAGAGACGGAGTTTCACCACATTGGCCAGGCTGGCCTTGAACTCCTGACCTCAGGTGATCTGTCCGCCTCAGCCTCCCAAAGTGCTGGGATTACAGGCCTGAGCCACCGTGCCTGGCAGCCTATTGACTTTTCATTGCATTCTACATTTGAACAGGTTTTATATTGAGTTTCACTGGGGTATGATTTTAACATTGCATCATTACTAGTGATACCACTGCATTGCATTACTACCTTTTTCATTAAAATGGTCTGTTATTTGAGGTTATATTAGATGAGCTGTGTGGACCTACACTTCTATGGAAAAGGGGTTTTCTGGTTTCCAGGTAAATCGATTAACAAATGAACCTTCTGAAAACTTGCTTTGTAAGGAATTCAGATTAAATTTATTCTATGAATACCTGTCAATATTTCTAATCAACTGGCTGGCTTGAGGTGATTTCTCATAAGAAAAATAACCAGGGATCATCTCCATAATCACTAAGGTAATAATGACATTGCAAGACATGTCATCCAGATGGGGTCTTTGCTATCAGCCTGCAGACACCCTTCAGCAGCACCTGTCCCATCGCAAGACTTCCAGGAGGCTCCAGGGCTCAGCTCCAAGGAGGGCGGGCCCCTTCCTGATACTCAGGCTGAACAGCAATGGAGGCAAAGAAAAATTAAGAGCTTGACCGGAAATAGGGGAATCCCTACACAAAAGAAGGAAGTTTGAACACAATAAGAAATGAAATGAGTTCCACGGAGAGGAAACAGGAGCTCTGCTATGTTGATATAGAGCCTAGAGGAAAAAAAAAAACAAACAAACAAAAAGAAAAGAGAAGAAACTGCTCTGGATTTTCCCCCAACAGTAGGAAAAGTCTGTGCAACCTCCAGCCAGCTGCAGGTGAGGCTGGTGCCTGCCGTGAGGCTGGGGAATGACCTGAACGCATGGTCAGTCAGTTCAATGTGAAGCTGACATGCCAGAAGAGTAAGCACCTGGCAGGCCTGAACTTAACAGCTCTAAGGTCCAAGGACACCTCCATGAATGGAATGTGTGACTCTCATCACAGCCAGACTGACAGTCGTCAGTCCTGGCTTGACCACTCGCTAGCTCTGTTACCTGGACAAGGTGCTTTCCTTCAAAGCACTAGTTTTCTCTTTCATAGGATGGGATACTAGAAGTGCCTACTTCACATAGAGTGTAGGAGGGATGAATCACAAATGAATATGGCACTTAGTGCTGGGTAAATGTCAGCATGGTTATGAGGACTGCTGGTAGTACACTCATTCCATTCAGTAATTAGCAGAGGGTCTGGGGCAGAAGGAAGAATAAATAAGGCATAACTTAAGGACCCTACAATCTGGCCAAAACAACAGTCCCTTTCCTGTGACAAGTGGTGGAGGGCATGAACTCTTAGAGAGACACCTAGAAGGGGGAGAGTAAACATTTCCATAAGGTGTGGTCATTCAACCTGGCAAATGAATTCAGAGTTTTTTCAGGTGGAGACAATAGGGGAAGCAGCGTATATGAACACTTAACTCATGACAAAGATGGCGTTCTAGAGCACTGGGAAAATGGTCATCTTCACAGTAAATTATTCCAAAACAATTGGATATTCATATAAGACAATATATTACGCTGATACATGATCAAAAACATAAACTTGGGCTCTCTGGATCAAAGAGAATGTGTGGTCACTCTACCTGCAACCACCTACCTCTAATTTCCCTTTTAGGCATATACCCCAAAGAAATGCTTGCACAGATGTTACAAGAGATGGACACAAGCATGTGTATAGCAGCATTATTCACGAACGCCACCAGCTGGCAACAATACAAACGTCCACCAACCCCACAATGGATGAATACATCGCAGCGTATCCATACAATGGAAGACAGCACACGCAGTCTTTATTGCCAAAGCTCTATGGGAAGTGACATGAAGTCCTCCAACGTTGTTCTTCAAGGTTGTTTTGCTATTCTTGGCACGTCCATTTTCATAGTAATTTTAGAATCATGTTGTGAATTTCCCAAAAACGTAAGTGAAAGAACACACAAAAAAGTCATTCTGTGTGTCTTCATTGATATAAAAGGCCCCTCGAATAGGAAGAACTAAACTTATAATGTTTAGAGATAGACTCCATCTCAAAATAATAAAATAAAATAAAATAAATAAAATAATATAATAAAATAAAATGTAAGATAAAATAAAAACCACAGTAAAGCCTTAAGGACTCAGCCATCAACTTGAAGGGGCTCCTACCTGCCTGCAACACAACCATCTGTGCTTTAATAAAAACAATACCACAATAAATAACAACTCAGCAAACATTTCAATCCATGACTTCCTCATGATGCCCAAAACACATAACTGATCCCCATTAAAAACCTAACTGATCCACATTAGAGGAGGATGTAGTGAATATTACATAATAATTTTTAAGTCAATAAATATATGTGAAATTAATCAGATGGATTAATCTTAGACGGCAGGGAGCAGAAAGAGGCAGAAACAACATGGCCCGAGGACCCGAGGGTCACCGGGTCTGCTAAGGGAACTGGGTTTTGAGCTGGGCACTAAAGGATGGGGTCAAATTCCTCATGAGGGCTTGGGCGGGGTCCATAGGTCCAGGGCAGGGCGTTCAAATGTCAGAGGCAGGAGAACCTGTGTTGGCCCCAGCACAGAGCCCGGTTCTCTAGAATGCAGTGGACCTGCGGGGAATTTTAGGGCAAGCAGTGGAAGCCACAGCCTGAGGAGCCCGGGATGGTGGTGTGAGGTGGCGGGGCTCAGTGCAGTCCCCAGAGACCCCTCTGTCCTAGGCCTGGAGAAGTGGCTGGCAGGGCTGCAGCCGGAGCTTCTCCCTGCCTCAGCCTTTGATTTGTTCCCACAGGAGACACTCAGGACGAACAGAGCTTCCAAGATTTCAGTCGCTTTTAGATTTCAGTTGCTTTAAAGTTTCAGTCGCTTTTAGATTTCAGTTGCTTTAAGACTTCAGTCGCTTTAAGATTTCAGTTGCTTTAAGATTTCAAGATGGCGGAGTTCAGACTCCTCTGGCGTATTTCCTGGCAGAGTGGAAAGTCCGCCCTGCCGGGGCTGGGCTCCTGCTCAGCTACCCGCTCTGCATCCTTGAGCAGGTAATTCCCCTTCTAAGCATCACTTTCCACTGTTGTGAAAACCTGAGCAAGTGAGTGAGAAGCACAGGAAAGGTGCTCAGAATGTGAGTCCCCTCCACCACCCCCCAGAGTTCACCAGCCCTGCAGGGCTCTCCAGCTGCTCAGCCTAACAATCCTGGTCTCCTGGAACCTGATCCTTGCTCTCTTTGAAGTTCTCTGATATCCATCATGTTTATCTTCTGCTTTCAAAGCTCCAATTCCAGGGATGTCTTTTTCTGACCCATGGGTTGAGGCTGAGAGGTGAACACATTCCTTGTTGGCTTCTCTGCATAGCTCACATTCTTTTTCTGAAGCCCCTGTCCTAGAAAGGGTATAATCACTATTGTCAGAGACTTAGCCTGGCCAGCGTGCCCAGGAAAAGTTGATCTTAAAAATTGACTCTATCTCTTGCATCACTCTGGCTGATGGATAAATGTTAATGGTTTAACTCACTCATTCTCAGATGTGTTCTAAATATTATTAACCTTCTACTTTCCAATGAAGACTGATAAGCTTTCTCATACCTGGCCCAACTCTTGTATTTGTGTGTAGCTCATGCTGACTCCAAGAAGAATTAAGAATCCAATATAAACCATGTAAGAAATCCACTCATCCCAAATCATAGTTAAAACTGTTGTGTCAAAACACTAAAATGCATTTCAAAAAAGATTACATGTTAACTACAATAAACAGGTAGGATTTCAATCACACAGCAGAACAAAAACAGAGAAGAGGTCACTCTTTCCCCTCTTACTTAAATGACTTTCCAGCTAGTCTAAAAACATACAACAAGTGGGCTGGGCACTGTGGCTCACGCCTGTAATCCCAGCACTTTGGGAGGACGAAGCGGGCGGATCACAAGGTCAGGAGTTCGAGATAAGTCTGACCAACATGGTGAAACCCTGTCTCTACTAAAAATACAAAAATTAGCTGGGCGTGGTGGTGGGTGCCTGTAGTCCCAGCTACTCCAGAGGCTGAGGCAAGAGAATCCCTTGAACCCAGGAGGCGGAGGCTGCAGTGAGCCAAGATTGCGCCACTTCACTCCAGCCTAGGCATCAGAGCGAGACTCCATTTCAAAAAATAATAATAATAATAAAAACAACAACAACAATAACAAAAACAAACACAACCATCTGTGCTTTAATAAAACACATACAACAAGTGTCTAATGTGTGTAGAAGCTCTAACTAGGATAATTCGTTTAATAAGTTCATTTTTTCTAAGACTTCATGTTGTATTTCAAACAGATTTCACTACCCACTGCTCACCCCTAAGTTGGGCTTCTAAATTGAAATTCTGGGACCAAAATGCAAATAATTATGTTGTAATATATTGGGACAGCAAAGTAACTGATTTAAATATCCCAGCTACTTTTCAGGGAAACCTGGGCTCCTTGGAGTCCCCAAAAGGCCATCATTTGTTGAGCTTCATTTTCATGATGGGAAAGGGTTTTTTCTCTTGTAGCACAGTTATTAGAAAACGCAAGTCATGTTGATGCAAATTTTCATAAGCTGTAACAGAAGCATCCCTTTCTTGAATGAGTGATCAGTACATAAAACTGAACTACTTTGCATGTGGCTTAGCAAAGCCATTGATGAGCTGTGTGGTCTCAGCCTTCTGTTTTCCCTCAGAGCCTTAAATGCACTACTCTTTACGGCCCTTACAGATCTCAGATGCTGAGAGTCTCTGAGGTTCCTCTACTGAGACTGATGATTGGAAGCTTTCAAATAGGACAGATTTCTGGACCTGACAACAATGCACTGAATTTGTGTCTCTGGGGGAGGGCCCAGGAGCTGCATCTGTAGGAAGTTCCCAAGTGCTGCTATTAGGGAGTTCTGGATGCAGAGGTGTGGGCCATCAGCCATTCTGCGGTGGATCCCCTGGATGATAAATCCTGAACTGATTTTGATTCTACATGGAGAGATGGACATAAATAAAGCCAAGAGGAAATCTCTGTTAAACTGAGAAAGTATGCAGTTCTTTCTCAAGACAGACTGAATGGGCTGTGTCTGTAGGAGGAAAAAACTGTATTCTCAAATTCATTTTCTTTGTGATGACTCCTAAACAAATCTGGTGGGAGATTTTCCTGTTGTCATCACATTTTTAGGGGGGTGGATAGCTTCAATGTCTCATATTTTTGCATTAAGAAGGAAAGGCAGAGAGAACATAGTACCATATGAAAATGATAAAAGCTTCTGTTCTCTAAGGTGGGGCACATTCCAGGAAACTGTAGGAAGGGAACCAGTTCATGGCCATCTGATGGGAGAGGATCTTGCCCCGGAAGGGAGGCGTACCTCAAACTCCTAGACATTAGCCAGAGTAGTCGCTGGGTGTGAACTCCATCTAAATTGCTGGCTTCCTGTCGTGTACTTAGATCCAGTGCCAAGTTTGAGGGTGACTCCTACACCATCTCTCTGGCATCATGCACAGATATGCACAGGGTGGAGAGAGAAACATGCGATGGGGCCACAGAGTGTAACACTGACCCATAGAGGGATATCCCAGCTTATCTTCAGGCTGCCAGAGACACACCCAAATCTGCAGGGCCAAAGCCCATGTGTCAAAATAGACAGAGAAGGATGTAACCTCACCCTTTGGCAGGGTCTCCTGGCTCAGAGAGACAGTGCCAGCAAAGGAGGCAGATGGAAAGTGGTCAGCATCATCTATGGATTAATTAGTGCTGTCCACTGGAGCCCAGTCAAATGGAAGGTTGCCCAAGTATCCCCATGGCACTGTGCAGCTAATGTGATAAATGATTTAGACGGCATAACAAGCATGCTAACATGGACGTAAATGGCCAGTGTGTTTTATCCCTGTCCAGTTATCCCTGGAATTATGTAATTTAAGATCAGAATAAAAGAAAAAGGAAACACAATCAAAGAATCACCAAGCTCTAGCTTTACAAGAATGATACATTTGAAGCCAAAATATAATTTTATTTTGCAATGGATTGAAAAATTGTTCATGCTACCAAGTAGCCCTTTGTTGGTGAAATAGTCTCAGGTGTGCGAGGTCTCAAATGCTACACCCATGGATAACTTCCTGAATGAACTATTAAAGATGACACAAAGATAAAAATGAGAGGTTGGGAGAGATGTTATTAAAAGACTGACAGTGTGCACTGAGATCAATTAAACATGTATGATCACTGTATTTTGATTACAAAATGTACTAAACTAGAAAAAGTCTTTGTCATAGATTATCTGTATTATTTAAAAAACAACAACAACAAAACAGAATGTGAAACAAGCAAACAAGACAAATAAAAACAACTTTTTTTTTTTTTTTTTTTTGAGACCGTCTCGCTCTGTCGCTCAGGCCGGAGTGCAGATGCACAATCTCAGCTCACTGCAACCTCCGCCTCCCGGGTTCAGGCGATTCTTCTGCCTCAGCCTCCTGAGTAGCTGGGACTACAGGCATATGCCACCACGCCTGGCTAATTTTTGTATTTTTAGTAGAGACAGGGTTTTGCTGTGTTAGCCAGGATGGTCTTGAACTCCTGACCTCATGATCTGCCTGCCTCGGCCTCCCAAAGTGCTGGGATTGCAGGCGTGGGCCACTGTGCCCAGCCATAAAAACAATTTTTAAAAGCAGGCTATAGGCCGGGCACAGTGGCTCACGTCTGTAATCCCAGCACTTTGGGAAGCTGAGGTGGGTGGATCACCTGAGCTCAGAAGTTGGAGACCGACCAGCCTGGCCAACATGGTGGAACTCCATCTGTACTAAAAATACAAAATTCAGCCAGGCATGGTGGCTCGTGCCTATAGTCCCAGCTACTTGGGAGGCTGAGACGTGAGAATTGCTTGAACCTGGGAGGCAGAAGTTGCAGTGAGCTGAGATCATGCCACCGCACTCCAGCCTGGGTGACAGAGTGAGACAACATCTCAAGAAAAAGAAAAAGCAGGCCATAATTCCAATAACAATAATGGGGTGAAGATGTCACTTAGTTTCTTATATTCTGTAAAACAGTTCTATTTATTATTTTACAGCATAAATAGAAATGTATGGGCTTAAGAATGGCTTTGAAAGGTTTTGTTCCCTCTGATAGAATTTAATGGAAGGTATAGATTTTCCATTGTACTATACAGTGTAATGGCAAAGAAAATCCAGCATATATGGTAATGCAGAGAAAGGGCTCTTAAAATGTAGAGGAACAGACCAAATGGTGGTGCATGTGAAACATCCAGTAACATGAGCTCTGACATTATAAATGAGGAGCGTTATAATTAAGATGTTTTCTAAGCCAGCGTAGATTTATGCTTACCCTTCTGATAAGAGCTCCGCCTGGCATTTGGAGCTACAGCTAGCATGCCGCGCTAAAGCTGATCACACCCTCACCCATCTTATCTATGCTAATGCCCACAGGAAGTGAAAGATACCACGCTTCTGTAATCTCACCCATGGATACATCTTTTGATGAGGAAGAAGGCAAGGGCTGATGCAGGCAATACAAGTTATGAACATTTCTGTAAGCCGTGCAATAGCATCCCCAGATACCATGTCATTTCTTTATTTCAGCATTTCTTTTGAGCAATGACATTGGGTTTTCGAGAGAAAGACCCTTGCTCCATTTGAACCAGCATTGTTTGCCATAAGGCAGCCAATAAACAAGCAACCAACCTAGCAATAAAAACATCCATTGGTGACAGGAGCTATAAAGAGAACTGCAATGAGGTGATGTAATAGATTACTATCCTAGCTGGGTGGTGAAGGTGACACTCTAAGAGATGACAACTGGCAAAATTCCAAACAAGTGCCAGCCAGGTAGGTAGAAAGGCAAGGAAGAGCATTCCAGGCAGAGGGAAGAGCTGATGCAAAGGTAACAGGCAGGGAAGGATCCTGCCATCAAAGAAGAACAGTGAAAAGTGTGGAGGGCCAGAGACAACACAGAGCATGGCTGGAGATGAGAACAGAATGTGTTCAGAGATGGAAGCTGAAGTCAGGCTTACCTTGGTATGCCGGGATGGGACTTCAGATTGTGTTTATGTTTTGTAGGTCCATCAGTAAGATTTACGCAGAGGACTGCCATGATCTCATTCCAATGTTGTAAAAAATCATGAAAATGTGGAGACCACAATTTGGTGGGCTCTGGGAGACAGGAAGAGAATCCAGGAGGCAGGGGAGGAAGTCACTTCAGTAGCTGAGGTGTGAAAGACTGTGCCTTACACCAGGATGGTAGTGGTGGAGATAGAAGTAGAACAGTTGGGGACATGTTTTGGAGGCAAAGATAGTAAGACTTGTTGAAGAACCAGATACAGGGAGTGAGAAAAGAAAGGTGATAAAATCTGGGGAAGGAGCAGGTTCGCGGGGTAGGAATTGTTTTGGCCGTGCTGAGCCAGAGAGGGCAATCACGCTTCCATGGGAGATGCCAATTATGTAGCAGACACAGTGTCGGGAGTTGGGGGGAAGGGGAGACAAACGATGTGGAAGTCATTTGCCAATGGATGCTTTTAAAAGTCCTGGCACTGGACAAGGAACCGAGTGTGGTCAGAGAAGAGAGATGAGTCCAGGATGGAGAATCACATCAAGGGAACAGTCAGGGGAGAGCCAGGAGGTGGCATCCAGCGCAGAAACCAAGAAGGGACAGCAGGGAGGAGAGAGGGAGACCAGGAGAACATGGTGATGAAGACGCCAAGACAGGGAGGCGTTTCCAGAAGGGAAGGCATCTGTCTGTGGTGTGCTAAGAAGCTGAAGTGATGATACTAGCAAAATGGACAGTATCACCACTCATTTGAATGAGAGAAAAACATGCAAAGTTGACATTTGATTGCAACATGAGGTTGATATCCACTTAGTCTTTGAAGGAATATATACTCGGTTCCTTTATGAATTTTATAAGGGGATTTAGAAAAATACGCAAGTGCTACAAGTTGAAAGAAAAATACTTCATTTAAAAGTTCACTTTAAAAAGTTGGAAAAGCCAAATCTCTCCCCCTCATAATTAAAACACAGACACACACACACACATGCACAGAAAGAGATTTGTAAATAGGTGTTTTAATACTCACATATTTATAAGGCACTTCATATCTTGATAACATCTGCACGGTGTGATTTACCTGCAAGCAAATTTGGAAAGGATGTTATAAGAATCTGACCAGATGCACAAGGTTGTGTCCCTGTGTACCATGTGTGGCTGTCATCCCTCAGTGTACTGTGGCAGCAGAGGCTGAGACAGTCACTCTGGGGTGGTGCCCAGGTATGGCCCTGGAGCCGTCTCAGTCCTGGCCAGCCGCTCTCTGCTGTGAGCTGAGTGGAGTCTCTAGTGGGAGGCTGGCCTCACCTCTGAAGCTGATGGTTTTACCATGGTTTTTTTTCTTACCAGTTTGACCTGTTTTTGCTTTTAGACAACAGGTAAGCTCCTGGGGAATTTCTCTAGTTTCTGCATCAAGCATATCATCATTATGATATTAACATCAGATGGAGAATGATAGTAGCATGGCCAACTACTCCAATGGGCTGCCAATGGGCTGGCAGCGCCATAACTTCTGCCCCAGCCTGCCCTCTCGTCCACCATCATTCGCCACATAGCATGAGCAGAAAGATGCATCCTGTCAGTAGAACATTTAATTTATTTATAGCAGATGCACCAAAATGACAAAATTGTTTCTTCATAAGTGAAATAATAACCTGAGAAAGAGAGAAATGGCATCATTAAGAGCTAGGGAAATAGAAGTGAAGACAATTATAAGTAAACTTCAGGCATTCCTCTTCCATGGAAAATGTTAATGTCTTTTGCCAGCATTAGAAAATATATTTGCAATGTTTACAGCATCCACAAAGTAATTAAGCTCCTGGCCATATAAAAATTGCCCACATTGACTTTGCTCCAACTGTGTGCATTTGGCCGCAGGAAATGAGATTTGAGGCCTAAACCTGAAGCCAGTCAAGTTATTAAGGGCTACTTAATGGCACATCTAATTATGCATAGAAAAATGTGTTTCCAGAATTGCATCAAGCAGAGCTAACAGTGACCATAATGGCATTAATATAGATAGAAAAGCTTTACATGTGAGAAGGCCCATCATTATGTCATCTATAATGGCAAAAACAAAAGAAAATAAAAACAGGGGAATGAATAAATTATGGCATAGCTATGTATTGGAATATTAGGCAGATGGAGGATTTTTGTGGACTATTTTAGGTTATGGGAAAATATTCATTATATAATAATACTTTTCTTTTTGAGACGGAATCTCACTCTTTTGTCCAGGCTAGAGTGCAGTGGCACAATCTTGGCTCACTGAAACCTCTGCCCTACAGGGTTCAAGCAATTCTCATGCCTCAGGCTTCCAAGTAGCTGGTATTACAGGCACCCGCCACCATGCCTGGCTAATTTTTGTATTTTTAGTAGAGATAGGGTTTCTCCATATTGGCCAGGCTGGTCTCAAACTCCTGACCGCAGGTGATCCACCCCACTCAGGCTCCCAAAGCGCCAGGATTACAGGCATGAGCAACTGTACCTGGGGAATAATACCTTTTTTAAAAAAAGCAAGAATGAGCAGCATAAAAGATGGCAGGAAATATACCAACAGGTTAACAAATGTTATTGCAAAGTGGAGGGAACATGAATGATGGTTTTTTATTCTTTTCTGTATTTCCTAAAGTGTCAAGAATGAATGTATGTTTTATAAATCAGATTATGCCATCTTAGGATGGTGATATGGTTTGACTATGTCCCCACCCAAATCTGATCTTGAATTGTGGCTCCCGTAATCCCCATGTGTCGTGGGAGGGACCTGGTGGGAGGTAATTGAATAATGGGGGTGCGTTGTTCCCATACTGTTCTCATGGTAGTGGATAAGTCTCATGAGATCTGATGGTTTTATAAATGGGAGTCCCTCTGCACACACTCTCTTGCCTGCTGCCGTGTAAGATGTGCCTTTGCTTCTCTTTCACCTTCGGTGATGATTGTGAGGCCTCCCCAGCCATGAGGAACTGAGTTCATTAAACCTCTTTCCTTTATAAATTACCCACTCTCAGGTATGTCTTTATCAGCAGAGTGAGAACAGACTAATACAGATGGCTTCTTGTTGCAAGGGAAAAACATCCCAAGCTCGAAAAGGGATCTGCATAGCCACCCCTGCCTGCTTCTTTCCTCATCTCATTCCACCCTCCCCTTCCCTACAAGTCATGGGCCTCCTTTCCATTTCTCTCCATGAGGGAAGCTCTGTACCAAGGTCACACACCTGCTACTACCTCTGCCCAGAGCAGTGTCCCTAAGCTCCTCTGCCCTGCTCCTCATCTTTGACTGGTGGCTCCCTCTCATCCTTAAGTTCCTTGGAGGATGTTTTCTCTGCCTCCTCATCTGAAAATACCTGTCCTTTGCCCCATGTCTTCCACAGCACAAGCCCAGCTCCACCTGTGTGCTCCCTTGGTCCTTGTCTCTTGCTGACCCATAGGCTCTTTGCTCATTTTTCCCACCACTATGGTAGCAGGTGGCAAACAGCAAGCGTTCAACACACATTTGTTGAACAATTTACATGTATGACAAGTAAAGCAATATACTTTAAAATCAACTGTATTTTCGAACAGTTTTAGATTTACAGAAAAATTGCAAATACAGAGTTCTCATATACTCACATCTAATTTTTTCTCTATCATTAACATTTTATGTTAATATGATTTATCACAACTAATGAACTAATATTGATACATTATTACTCCCTAAAGACTATACTTTATTGATACTTCCTTAGTTTCTCCCCTGCCTTTTTTGTTCCAGGATCCCATCTAGGATTCCACATGACATTCCATTGTCCTAGCTCTGCAGGCTTCTCTGGGCTGTGACAATTGTTCTTTTCTTTTTTTCTTTTTATTTCTTTTTTTTTTTTTTTTTTGAGACATAGTCTTGCTCTGTCACCCAAGCTGGAGTGCGGTAGCATGACCTCAGCCTACTGCAGCCTCCACTTCCCAGGTTCAAGCAATACTCCTGCTGGAGTAGCTGGGATTACAGGCACATATCACTGGACCCAGCTAATTTTTGTAATTTTAGTAGAGAAGGGGTTTCGCTGTGTTTGCCAGGCTGGTCTCCAACTCCTGACTTCATGTAATCTGCCCACCTTGGCCTCCCAAAGTGCTGAGATTACAGACATGAGCCACTGCACCCAGCCTTTTCTTGTTTTTGATGACCTTGACTCTTTTGAGGAGTGTTGGTTAGGAGTTTCATAGGATGTCCCTCAGTTTTGGTTTGTTAGGGGTTTTCCTCATAGACTGGGGTTAAATATAATTTTAATATACAATTCAATGTCCTTGAATGGTATATTAGTGTTCTTCAGAGAAACAGAACCAACAGGATCTATGTACATCTATATCTCTATATCTATGTCTATCTATAGACAGAGAGGTGGGGGAGAGAGCGAGTGAGCTTTATTTTAAGGGATTGGCTCCCTCAATTGTGGGGACTGACAAGTCTGAAATCTGCTGGGTAGGCTGGCAGGCTGGGGCCTCAGAGAGTGGATGCTGCAGCTCATGTCCGAAGGCAGGGTCTGGAGGTAGAACTGGCTTTTGAAGTCTTCAGGAGGATCTCAGCCTTTTTCTCCTTTTTTTTTTTTTTTTTTTTTTTTTGACAGAGTTTCACTTTTGCCCAGGCTGGAATGCAGTGGCGTTATCTCGGCTCACTGCAGCCTCTGCCTCTTGGGTTCAAGTGATTGTCATGCGTCAGCCTCCCATGTAGCTGGGATTAGAGGCATGCACCACCACTCCTAGCTAATTTTTGTATTTTTAGTAGAGATGGGTTTTCACCATGTTGGCCAGGCTGGTCTCAAACTCCTGACCTCAGATGATCCACCCGCCTCAGCCTCCCAAAGTGCTGGGATTACAGGCATGAGCCACCATGCCTGGCCCTCAGGCTTTTTCTCTTAAGACCTTTGGATTGGATGAGGCTCACCCACATTACGGAGGATTACTGGCTGCACTCATAGTCAGGATGATTTAAATGTTTTGTTGTTGTTGTTGTTTATTTGTTTGTTTATTGAGATGGAGTCTTGCTCTGTCGCCCAGACTGGAGTGCAGTGGCACGATCTCAGCTCACTGCAAGCTCCGCCTCCCAGGTTCACGCCCTTCTCCTGGCTCAGCCTCCTGAGTAGCTGGGACTACAGGCACCTGCCACCCCACCTGGCTAATTTTTTGTATTTTTAGTAGAGACGGGGTTTCGCCATGTTAGCCAGGATGGTCTCGATCTCCTGTCCTTGTGATCTGCCCGCCTCAGTCTCCCAAAGTGCTGGGATTACAGGCGTGAGCCACCGCGCCAGGCCAGGTGATTTAAATGTTAGTCACATCTAAAAAGTCCCCAGCAGCATCCAGATTGGTCTCTGACCAAACATCTGGGCACCATAGCCCAGCCAAGTGGAGACGCCAAATTAACCTCTGTCAAGGGTGGCCCCCAGAAGTGTGGCTCCAAACAAGAGAGCAAGGGACAGAGCAGGGACTGTGGGTGGGAAGGAAGGTCTGTCAGTAGCAGCACCACCCAGTGTAGGAACAAAAAGCTGCTGCCTGGTGGTTAACCTCTGAACTCCATGACTGCAGGCCCCAAGTTAAACTGCTCCTTACTAACCGCAAACCAAACAGGACATCAGCCTGCTTGCAGTGCAGAGGCTACGAGGAGATAATATTTATAGAGAATTCTTTGATTTCCTGGAGAAAAGTCGGAATCTGAATTGACGGGAATATAACTTCAGAATATGTAGACTGTTGCCGGGCGGAGTGGCTTATGCCTCTAATCCCAGCACTTCAGGAGGTTGAGGTGGGTGGATTGTTTGAGTTCAGGAGTTCAAGAACAGCCTGGGAAACATGGTGAAACCCTCTCAATAAAAAAAAAAAAAAAAAAAAAAAAAAATAGCCGGGTGTGGTCGTGCACACTTGTAATTCCAGCTACAGGTTCTGGGACTGTTTTGTCCGCCTCGGCCTCCCAAAGTGCTAAGATTACAGGCATAAGCCACTGTACCCGGCCTGTTATGTGGTTTCTTAAGAAGCTACTCCTCCAGTTCCGGCAAGGCACCTCACGCCTGTAATCCCAGCACTTTGGGAGACCGAGGCAGGTGGATCAGCTGAAGTCAGAAGTTCGAGACCAGCCTGGCCAACATGGCAAATCCCTGTCTCTACTAAAAGTACAAAAATTAGCCTGGTGTGGTGGCATGTGCTTGTAATCCCAGCTACTTGGGAGGCTGAGGCAAGAGAACTGCTTGAACCTGGGAGGCAGAGGTTGCAGTGAGCTGAGATCACGCCACTGCACTCCATCCTGGGCAACAGAGCGAGACTCTGTCTTGAGAAAAAAAAAGAAAAGCTACTCCTCCAGCTTTTCTTATCCTGAGTGATCCTCGGAGGTTCCCTCTCTCCCTCTGGGGATGCTTGAGTAGTAATAATTGCCCTGCTTGGCATTAATCTTGAGCGTTCAGATGCCTTCCACAAGCATGATTCCATTCTACTTTTTCCATGATCTCCCCAGGACTATCACATTCAGGTGGTCCTACATAGGGAAGGTGTAACTGTATTAAAAAAAAAAAAAAAAAAAAAAAAAGAAGTGTACCAGCAGAATGAGTTTGATTGCAAATAACAGCAAATCTCAGCTTGACATGGTTTGAGCAATAAGGTATTTGTATTTAGTGGGTAGCAGCACGTGCAGAAGTGCAGATACGATATTGCCAAGTCATCTTGTTTTTTTATTATTATTACTTTTTGAGATGGAATATCGCTCTGTTGCCCAGGCTGGAGTACAGTGGTACAATCTTTTTTTTTTTTTTGAGACGGAGTCTCGCTCTGTCGCCCAGGCTGGAGTGCAGTGGCCGGATCTCAGCTCACTGCAAGCTCCGCCTCTCGGGTTCACGCCATTCTCCTGCCTCAGCCTCCGAGTAGCTGGGACTACAGGCGCCCACCACCTCGCCTGGCTAGTTTTTCGTATTTTTTAGTAGAGACGGGGTTTCACCGTGTTAGCCAGGATGGTCTCGATCTCCTGACCTCGTGATCCGCCCGTCTCGGCCTCCCAAAGTGCTGGGATTACAGGCTTGAGCCACCGCGCCCGGCCACAGTGGTACAATCTTGGCTCACTGAAACCTCCGCCTCGCAGGTTCAAGTGATTCTCCTGCCTCAGCCTCCTGAGTAGCTGGGATTACAGGCGTGCACCACCACGCCTGGCTAATTTTTGTATTTTTAGTAGAGACGGGGTTTCATCATGTTGGTCAGGCTAGTCTCGAACTCCTGACCTCGTGATCCACTTGCCTCAGCCTCCCAACGTGCTGGGGTTACAGGCATAAGCCACCGTGCCCAGTGAGTGCCAAGTCATCTAAATGGAAGTATGCTCAGAGAACAAGCAGGGGAAATGGACTTCTGTGGCTTTGCATGGTAACTGGGTTATGAGGACCAACTATAAGCCTATATGTCAATCAGTTTATATGAGGTTGTACTGAATTTTACTTCGTGCAGCCTCTACAGGAGCATTTATACTGGTTTCCTTTTTTTTTTTTTTTCTTTCTACCTGTAGACATCTTTAAGATAAACAAGCTGAACACTATTAACTATGGTAACCTGTGCTGTGCTGTCTCTGTTCCTTGAGATCAGATAAAGCCTGGACAGCAAAGAAGCACATGGCCCTGATATTAAGTTACAAGCATGCCAATAGCTTGCATTAGTATTTGTGGAATGGATGAGTGAGTCATGATATATTTCCCCAAGCTTCAACTGGGTGTGTTTTCCATGTAACCATTACTCATAAAGTGTAAAGGTCGATTATGTTAGGAAGGAAGGACTTTTGTCATCCATGCATAGGACACTCAGATCTGCTTCCCCGAGCTTCACAGAGCATGGCTTCCCTGAGACCACTCCTGCAAAGGCCACGCCTATTCACGAATGTTGACATTAACCAGAAGGTAGAGACTGTATATGTGAATTGAGCTTAAATCTGAGCTGAGGAATTCTATGATGGGTAACTTCAAACATGTCACCGAGTTTGAGTTTACCATAATGCATAGGACTGTTTCTAAGACTTGTAATCGTTTCTGTTTATTTACAGAGTTTGATGCATATTTGAGCATTTATTTACTTATTCAAAATTGAAAAACTTCCAAGAAGTATAAAAATGGCTGAACAGTGGCAATAATTTTAGAAACCATAGAAAAAAAAGCTGACGTTATTAGGGAACAAAACAAATAGACTAGGAGATAAAAATGAAGTTTTGTATTGCAGAAGCTGGCAGGGATCCCCAGTGAGAGAAAAGAGGTATCAGGATGGGGAGAATGATGACCATAGCCTCATCACATAGGAGAGCAGCTGCTTCTGTCAACAGGGGTGTGTGCTCACAGCTGCAGGTGCTGCACAGCACAGCATGATGCTGAGACAGGAGGTCAGCATGTCACATAATTACAACCATATTATTAGATGGCAGGATAATGGCACCCCCTCCCCACCCCCCAAAAGATGTCCATGTCCTAATTTCAGGAACCTATGTATGGTAAAGAATAATTAAGTTTGTAGCTGGAATTAGGGTTGTGAATCAGCTAACCTTAAAACAGGGAAATCACCTGGGTTATACAGGTGTGCCATCACTAGGGCCCTTAAATGTGGAAGGAGGCAGAAGAAAGGCAGGCTCAGTGACTCACACCTGTAATCCCAGCACTTCGGGAGACTGAGGTGGAGGATTGTTTGAGCCCAGCAGTTGGAGACCAGCTTAGGCAACATAGTGAGACTTTGACTCTACAAAAATAAAAAATTAACCAGGCATGGTGGTGGTCTGTCTGTGGTCCCCGCTACTCAGAAGGCTGAGGTGGGAGGATCACTTGGGCCCAGGGGGTTGAGGTTGCACTGAGCCATGCCACAATTATGCCTGCACTGAAGCCTGGAGTACAGAGCAAGACCCTGTCCCCATCCCCCACCAAAAAAAAAATTAATAATAATAGGGAGACAGAATGATGAGATGTGACAAAATATCGATGCTCTGTTAAGGCCACCAAAAATAAAAAACACAAAAAGGACACACAGCCCTGCCAACACCTTGATTTTAGCTCATGCCAGACTTCTGACCTTCAGAACTGTAAGATAATACATTTGGTTTGTTTTAAGCACCACATTTGTGGTAACTTGCTACAGCAGCAATAGAAAACTGATACAATTATATTAATAAGTTTGAAGGTGGCATATTTTACCAGGTAGAGTGAATCATCATTTCGAATGACTATGAATCCAGAAGAAAATTTATGTAGGGAAAGGGCTTAATTGAAAACTAAAACATGAAAGTTCTTGGTGGCTGTGAAGGTTGTTCCTAGGACTGGAAATCCCCTGTACTTCCCTCACACTTAGAAGTAAACCTAATTGGAGGGCCATGCATCGGTCCTTTGGGGCGACAGGTGTCCCTGTTAGAGTCTTCAAGTGTGTGCCACACTTCAAGTGTCTGCAATTACCTTACCCAGGCCTATAAGCTCCTTGAGAACAGGGAACGTATTCGTCTAATTTTCAGGACCAAATGCAACATCCAGCCTCTAATTAGGGCTTAATAGGTATTTGTTGAATAAATATTTCCAGTGTCATTGATGCTATATTCTGACAAGTAGAAAGATCAAAAGCTGTGAAGACGGGGGCTGGGTGGAAGTAAAATAAATGATGTTTTGATTTTTTAAAGGAACAAAAGTTTAGATAAAGCAAGTTTCAAATCATCTTGGCTTTGTTGTGTTTCATCTCTCCAGAATTGGACTTCTGTGCTCAATTCAGTGAAAACACTCAGGGCACAGATTGGGATCACTGACTTATTTTCAAAGCGTGTTCCCACACATATTAACAATTGCTCAAAATTAAGTGTAGCATCTGTTTAAAGTTGAATCAAATTGAATTCTCTATTTATAAAAATGGAGTTTACATAAGAGAATGGAAACCATGTATAGACATTTAGCATGACACTTCTGCTTACACCATTTCAACAAATAAAAAATTATTGTTCTGGGAGAAATATACATTCCAAATCTTTCTAAAATGAAACCCTTCAAAATTAGGAAATGAAACAACTCTTTTTTTTTTTTTTTTTCTTTTTTAGACATTCTCACTTAGTCATGTTGCTCAGTGTAATGGTATGATCTCGGCTCACTGCAACCTCTGCCTCCTGGGTTCAAGTGATTCTCCTGCCTCAGCTTCCTGAGTAGCTGGGATTACAGGTACCTGCCATTATGCCCAGCTAATTTTTGTATTTTTGTAGAGATGGGGTTTCACTATGTTGGCCAGGCTGGTCTTGAACTCTGACCTCAGGTGATCCACCTGCCTCGGCCTCCCAAAGTGCTGGGATGACAGACATGAGCCACCGCACCCGGCCAGAAATGGAACAATTCTTAATGAGTGACATGAGCTACCAAACAAAGGAACACTATATAAATTCCAGGGTCCAGGGTCCTAGAAGTGCCTGGAGCTGAGCCCCTGCTCCCCAGGTCTGTACACATGCACCCTGGGTGCTCAAGCCACAGGCCCTGTTGTAATGGGAAGAGAGGATTCCCTCTTGCAGGAAAGCATGCTACAAAGATGAAGGGTGGTGGGTGGCAAAAGAGGCTCAGACACACCCTGGGCCCAAGCCTCACTGGTAATAGTGGGAGGGTGGTGGGAAAAGCCATAGCAGATTCTGGGGGAGGTCACAGGGATGGGGGGGGTGGGAGCGAGCTAAGTGGTATCCGGTGGCGGGACCCTGGTGGTTGAGTTTTATTGGGAATGAGGCTGGACAGGGAGTGACTATAAGGCCCAGCTGGTCGTGGCAGAGGTGGGAAGGGAGTTTAGGGAACTCGGTCCCTTGGCTCCATGCCTGGGGACACAGCATAGGTGAGGCTGGTGGGCGGGTTGACCTGCTGACGGTCCCCTCAGATCCCTGTCCCAGCTAGTCACTGGCGACCCGTCCCCTTGGCCTGACTCCTTGGGGTTGAGTTTCCCAGGCTCTGCTCTTCCCCTTTCACCTGGCCAGGCTTTAGCATCTTCATCTGGAGGAACGAGGAGGTTTGGGTGACCTGTCTAGTGCCAGGGCAGGACAACTACCACCCTGAGTCACGTTCTGCTGGTGTCTTTCAATTAGGCAGAAAGCTCACTTCACAAGGAGCTTCTGTGTCACCAGAGTTATATGGAAAGGAAGATATCAAGGCAGCACTCAGGGGCATGCGGAAAGAAGCAGAGGATGGGCCACAGAGGGCCCTCCTACTCTCCCAGGGTCCTCCCTACCCTCCTCCCAGATTTTGCCCCCTAGGCCACTCCACTGCTATGGGGGTGGGTGTGGCACCCAGTTCCTCACCCTCTGGGACATAGAACTCCACCTACCCACAAAACCCACTTCCTCAGAAGCGTTAGGGCTGCCTTGGTGCCCTAACTGCAGGTGTGGGGGGCGGGGCTGAGGAAGGGGCAGTTCAGGCTGAACCCAGCAGGTGGGAAGCAAGCTCGCCCAGCTCTAGGTTTCTTGTGAGCCCTCAGGACCTGTCTTTGAAGGTGGTCCTGAGACTTCTGGAAAAAATGAAAATGATGACGATTACAAAGACGAAGTGAGAAAGTCTTAATCACAGATCTTCCTCCCCTATCAGGTCGCCCTGTGTCAGTTTAACAATGACAAAAAAAAAAAAAAAAAAAGTCACACACACACACACTGAGAAGGGAAACGCTTTGTTTTTCTGCACTCTCTGAGCCCCATCAGATAATGGAACTGCTGCGCTCTCTGTTCTGCCACTCTGCATTGACGGATTTCACGGCAGAGTAGCACTTTGGAAATGGAAGTTTCTCTTCTACTTCCTAAGTGAGGGAGACCCAGAATCCAAGAAAGGATCCTTGGCTCAGGAAATCACCGTGGTGGCCGGGGGCAGGTGGGGCGTCAGCATCTAACCTGTGTGAAGAAGCTCCCCACTCAGCAACAGGCCCCTCTGCCCCATCCCCAGCAGTCCCCAAAAGTTTCCAGGAGTGTCAACAGATGGGGGAGGGATCAGCCACTCTCACCCTCCGAACTGTGAGGGTTTCTCTTCCCATTTCTCCAGGAAGCAGTGGCCATGCGGTTGCCCAAAGCAGATTTCAAAAGAGAAACTTAGAAGAGGCTTCTGAGACTAGCAACCCTCCCACTCAGGGTGGAACCAAGTTCAGGGAGCGCCTCTCCCCAGGCAGCTGAAATGAATGCAGAGGTGACTGCCTTCTCCCTCTGAAGCAGAGTGAGAATGGTTCTTGATTACACTGAGCCTATGGAACAGCTCCCACTGTTCAAGAGCCAAGATTAGTGTGAAACACCTCTCAATCATTTAAGATTTGATTGTTTAAAATGAGGTTTGGGGGAATTCGTCTCAGAGCAGATGTCAACAATCGACTCCATCGTCCACATGGCTCCCTAGCTTGCACCAGGAGCCAGCCACTGCTGCTTCTGGGTGCTGGGGTGTCCGGCAAATCCTCCTACCCCCGTCTCTCCCGTCTAGATTTTTCTGAGCTGCCACTTCCTCTCACCCTCCAGGCAGGCAGGGTCTGAAAACCCCTCTCTCAGAAAGGGTTGCATCAAACTCATTTGATGCACACAAATTCCCCGAGGGAGAATCCACTGACAAGCAGGTTCCGGGGCCCTGGGGCTGGGGCTTGAGAGCCTGGGTCTGTAACACACCCAGGGGTTGCTGATGGTGGGGCCACACCTGGAGTGGCCAAGGTTTTAGAGCATTACTTATGGTGGGACTCTCTCTAGCTGGGCCATCCTGGAGGCCATCCTCTTCATTTCAGATCAGTTTGCCCCCTCCCCGTTTCTCAAAGCTGCTTACTGTTTGCTGGAAGGAAGGCTGGACTCCTCCGCCCCACCTTCCACCCCTGCCTTCCTTTCCCCTCTGCCCCACACCCATTTCTCTGCTCCCTGGTCTGTTTCCTGTACAACTTTAGGACATTGCCTCCATTCACGTTACCTTGTTGTTTTTTTAATGAGCTCTAGTTAAGATAACCAATTGCTGCAGACAAAACCAGCTCAAAACAATTTAATCCACACTTGGAGAGAAGAAGAAAGAAATGCACTCTGCAGAGGAACCTGAGGAATGTAGAGCATCATTCAATCAACAACTATTCCAGGCATTTATCTGAGAAGGCAAACTTCCGACCCACCTCAAGCCCTCCAGGAACTTGCCATTATCACCACGTCACTCTGCAGCATCACACCAGGAAGTACCCAGAAAACTTAGCATGATCCTCCGGAAGCCTCACCCGTTATCGGCGACCACCCTTTTGCTATATCCAGTCCTTTTTCTTAGCATAAGTATTTTACATACTCAATATCAGAGTGTAATTTAAAATCTATTTCTTGACATTTTTACTTAATAAGTTTTTAACTGTCACTAAAAATTCCTGAAAAAATGTTGTATAACTCTTTCCATTCATTTACTTAATCATTTCCCTATTGTTGGAGACATAGAATCCAACTTAGGATTTGTTTTGTGGAACGTTTCTTTGTTGTTTTTTGAGACGGAGTCTCGCTCCCTCACCCAAGCTGGAGTGTAGTGGCGCAATCTCGGCTCACAGGGGCCGTGTTCTGCCTCCCGTGTTCAATCAATTCTCCTGCCTCAGTCTCCCGAGTAGCTGGGATTACAGGCACCCGCCACCATGCCCAGCTAATTTTTGTAATTTTAGCAGAAATAGGGTTTAATATGTTGGCCAGGCCGGTCTTGAACTCCCGACCTCAGGTGATCCGCGCGCTTTGGCCTCCTAAAGTGCTGGGATTACAGGCATGAGCCACCGTGCCCATCCTGTTTTGTGGAACTTTGGAAAGCACAGAGAGGCATGCTCACATCTCACGGGCACGAGCCGAGTTAGATTAACTTACCTTTCAAGCTGGAAGTCGAAGGAGACCATGCTTTCACTTGTCCACTCACTCACTCCGCAAATTTCACAGCACATTCCCCGTGTGCCAGGTATTCAGGGAAAACCCGTGGTCTGTCTGGAGACTATTAAGAGGTTAAATGTTCATCAGTCCACTTCAAGCTGGTCAATCGTCTTTGAGCATGGGAGGTAAGAGCTAACTTTGCGGTAAACCGCTCCACACAGAAACCAGCAAGGGCTTCCACATGCAGCCCCGTTCCTGGAGCAACAAAACACAACATCCGCCACTGTAGACTCTGGCCCGACACAGAGGGTCCCCACATTCTTGAAGGCAAGGACTAAGAAAGAGTGGGTCAGGGTCTGTTCAGAAATTATTTTCAGGAAGCTGGTCCTCCGAGGCCAAATGGTGGGAGGTGGAGGGGACTAGACTTGGGCGGGAAGAAACAGCCTCATCCATCCTCATTATCATGGAAACCTGTGTCCCAGTTCCCTGTCTGCATCTTCAGGTGCCTCTAGTACAAATCTCTGTGGATGCCTGCTTCAAGCTCATCACACAGAAATGCAGCACTCTCCTCTGTGCTGTGGCCCCTTCCAGCTGCAGCCCCCTTGGAGAGACACGTATCCCCCACTGAGTGGATCCACTGCAGCCTCCACGCTATCTGGGTTCCTCTCTCCGTTTCTCCTCTAAGTCAGCAGGTGACAGGCTCGCTTTGCTTGTGCCTACCAAAGAACAGAGACCCTAGCATGTCTGCCCTTTGATGGGCCGGCCTGGCCTGGCTGTCTCCTGCTTCCTCAATGGTTTCCTGGGAATACCTGCTGGTAGGTGGAGGATGGCCTAATTCCTGCCAGAGACTCCTTGGCCTCTGATCCTGGTGAGCTGTGCTAATCCACGTGCAAACACAAAGCCCCTGCTCTCTTTTGGAGGCCTTTTGCGTAGCCTGACAGCTGGGCTGGAGATCCAGGCAGGATCGTTCTAATGTGGGGCCATGATTCAGCCTCTTTGAGCCTCAGATTCTCCTCTGTACACTGGAGATAAGGATGCCCACCTCACAGGGCTGTTTGAGCAATCAGATCTGTAAAGCACTTAGCATTATGTGTAGGAAGAACTCAATACATAATATTAATGATATGAGTATAATTACTGTTGCTCCTCAATAGGCTTCCAGGCCTGCCTGCCCTGAGATCTCTTGGTCTTCTCTGTTTTATCTCCCCAGCTATAGCACAGAAGTGACTTGCTCTCCACCCCTCCGTCAATGAAAGGGATAGGCCGTGCACTGTGTTTTGGTGCCCACTGTTCCACTTGGTTTACACCAGAGAAGGAAGGATAATATTAGAAAATATATATATGGGGTGGGCATGGTGGCTCACACCTATAATCCCAGCATTTTGGGAGGCCAGGGCGGGCGGATCACCTGAGGTCAGGAGTTCAAGACTAGCCTGGTCAACATGGCGAAACTCAATCTCTACAAAAAATACAAAAATTAGCTGGGTGTGGTGGCACATGCCTGTAATCCCAGCTACTCAGGAGGCTGAGGCAGGAGAATCACTGGGACCTGGGAGGTGGAGGCTGCAGTGAGCTGAGTTCATGCCATTGCATGGCAGCCTGGGCAATAGAGTGAGACTCCATCTCAAAAAAAAAAAAATATATACATGTAGCATAGTAACCTTATTATGAAAACCACAGTCTTGGTCATAATCATGCATGAATGTTAGAAAAATATTCAGTAAAATCCCACATTCATTTTTTTTTCACTCTGACCATCAAAATTTTCTTGTAAGTTTTCATCACTATAAGCATACTTTAAAAATTAAAGTTATTAATGATCTGTATTAAAGATGCAAATAATTATTGCTTGCATATATGTTGTAGGGGCCACAGTGAAACCTTTGGCCCTCTGAAGTTTCACTGAAAAATCAACTCATAAAAGGCAGATTAAGGCCTGACACAGTGGCTCACACCTATGATTCTAGCACTTTGGGAGGCTGAAGTGGACAGATCACTTGAGGTCAGGAATTCGAGACCAGCTTGGCCAACATGGTGGAACCCTGTCTCTACTAAAAATACAAAAATTAACTGGACGTGGTGGTGCGTGCCTGTAATCTCAGGAGGCTGAGGCACGAGAATCACTTGAACCAGGGAGACAGATTCAGAGGTTGCAGTGAGCCGTGATCAGGCCAGCGCACTCCAGCCTGGGCAAGAGTAAAACTCTGTCTAAAAAAAAAAAAAAGGCACATTAACAGGAGAAAAGGCATACAAAGTTATTAAACGTGTGTATACACAGGGGCCCTCAGAATGAAGACCCCAACCCCCACCAAGGTACAGAAGCTTAAATATACCATCTTGAGGTTACAGAATGAATGGAGGCTCAGAGCATGGCCAAAAAACAGTTATGGTAGTCAATCACCTTCTATTGGCAAGACGGATGATGGGAGGAGGAGAAGAGGAGGGCTGGCTAATAAAGGTGGTCTTGTTCTGTAGATGAAACCTCACAGGTAGCAGCTCTCAGAGAGAATAGATGACGAATGTTTCTTTCAGATCTTTCAAGGTGTCAGAATCTCCTAAGTTAATGTTTCCTAGGTGAGGACTAGGGCAGGACTGGTTCCATTTCTGCAGATTTCTAAAGATCTCCAGATGCAAATTTCCCCCACAAAAGGCAGCTTTGTAGGGCCACTTCAGTCCACCAGCGCTGTGGCAGCCATCCCGAAATACATCAGAGAAATATATTTGGGGGTAAAATATTCTGATTTCCTTTAATGTGTAATAATATACCCAGAAAACTTCAGCGAATCAACTGAAAGTCTGATAGAATTAATAAGAGGCAATCAATACAATACAAACGTGGGAAACAGAACAGCTTTACATCAGATCAGCACAGAACAGATGTGGGAAAGGAATACTCTTCTCAATAGCACCAATGTACAGAAGCTTAGAATAACATTAGTAAGATGCACATTGGAAAAAAGAAAAACTAGGAATTGTAATGAGACATAAAGAATAAAACTTGAATAAGTGGAGTAATGCATCACATTCCTGACAATGCAACAAAATAAATTTTTCTCAAGTTACTTTAAAAGTAACAAAATCCAAATCAAATCTCAAACCAACACTTCATCTTGACAAAATCATTCTGTTGTTAGCTTGAAAAATAAATGACTGACCAAGAAACAAGAGGTTCTGGTGAGGCTGTGGAGAGATAGGAACGCTTTTACACTGTTGGTGGGAATGCAAATTAGTTCAACCATGGTGGAAGACAGTGTGGCGATTCCTTAGAGAACTAGAACCAGGAATACCATTTGACCCAGCAATCCAATTACTGGGTACATACTCAAAGTATTATAAATCATTCTACTACAAAGACACATGCACATGTATGTTTATTGCAGGACAATAGCAAAGACATGGAACCAACCCAGATGCCCATCAATGATAGACTGGATGAAGAAAATGTACATATATACCATGGAATACTATGCAGCCATAAAAAAGAATGAGATAGTGTCCTTTGGAGGAACATGGGTGAAGCTGGAAGTCATCATCCTCAGCAAATTAACACAGGAACAGAAAACCAAACACTACATGTTCTTACCCATAAGTGGCAGTTGAACAATGAGAATGCATGGACACCGGGAGGGGAACATCACAAATCGGGGCCTGTTAGTGGGTGGGGGACAAGGGGAGGAAGAATATTAGAACAAATGCCTAATGCATGTGGGGCTTAAAACCTGGATGACAGGTTGATAGGTGCAGCAAACCACAATGGCACATGTATACCTGTGTAACAAACCTGCACATTCTGCACATGTATCCTGGAACTTAAAGTAAAATAAAAAGAAGAAAAAGAAAATAAATGACTGCAAATGGGTTTTGTTTGTTTGTTTCTGAGACAGGGCATCGCTCTTACCCACGCTGGGGTGCAGTGTCTTGAGCATGGCTCACTGCAGCTTTGGCCTCCTAGGCTCAAATAATCCTCTTACCTCAGCCTCCCAAGTAGCTGGAAGCACGGGTGCACACCACCACTCCCACCTAACTTTTAAAAAGGTTTTTCATAGAGACAGGGTCTTCCCATGTTGCCCAGGCTGGTCTTGAACTCTTGGGCTCAAGTGATCCTCCAACCTCAGCCTCCCAAAGTGCTGGGATTATAGGCATGAGCCACCATGCCTGGCAAATAGTTTTTTAAAAACAAAGTAAAAAATGTTACTAAATTTTAAAACTTAATAAAAAGAAAAGAAAGTCATCATGTTTCTCACAAAAGAAAAGTCAAATCAACAGGGCTAAAGACATAAGCCAGACACAGGCCAACCACATGTAAGAACTTACATCATTTTTAAAAAGAGTCATCACACACCAATGAATAAAGAACAGATTATTCTGTAAGTGGGGTGTGATAATTGACTGTTTGAGGGATAAAATTAGCTCTTCTCCCATGACATAGGAAAATTAAATCCCAAATGCATTTTAAAATAAGAAAACCACAGAAAATTAAGAAAAATATTTATAGCTTATATTTAAAAACAATATACTTGATTATGTATCTATGGTAAGTAAAATTCATTAGAAAACAAAAGTGAGGGCATATTGGTAACAAACGTGAAAGACAAAGGGTTAGTTTCCCTAATAAAGAACCAATATAGGCTGGATAAGGAAAGGGCAGTAATATGAACTCAATAGGAAAGGGTGTCCACAGCTATGTTGGGAGCCTTCTAAGAGTCAGCAACTGCTGATGTGGATGTGAACCAGCCAGCTTTGCTGCAGAGAAATCCAGCAATTGGTATCAACAGCATTCGACAAGCTCATAGCTTTTGACTCAGGAATCCTGTTGGGGAAACATACCCTAAAGAAAGCTGAAATGAGGACAGGGATTACGCACCCACCCGTTGATGGCTGTGTTATTTTTATGTGGAACACATGGCAGCCAGACTAAGTGACCTTCAAGGGAATGTTTAAGTCAAGTATGAGACATCCACTAGCGGGAATAGTTTTTTAAAGCCACTTACATTTTCATATAAAAAATTGTTGCCAAAATGTGACAATGCTTATGATACAATTTTAAGTAGCACAGAAGACAACACTGTGTAACGATGGGATTTCACATATGAACAAAGGCACAGGAGGATGTGGAGGTGGGTGATGTGTATGAATGGCTCCTGCCTGAGTGTGCTGGGCCCAGAGACAATGGTGGAAATGCATGCATCTTTTTCTCTTCCTGTGTACTGCTAATTTCACATTTTTTTTCAAAAATAAGTATATACTGCTTTTATCATCATCAATAAAGAATAAAAAAGTAATCAAGTTTGAAAGATTATGGGGACAAGAACTCGAGGCAATTGCTTGAGCAAAGAATGAAGTCACAGCTGGAGTCGATTGCGGGGCATGTGAGTGCACGTGTATGTGCACGTGTGCATCAGAGCACTCAAGATTTTAAGATGATAGAAATTTGAGCACGCTCAGTGGGAGTGAGCAAGATTCCACTGGGTAGGCAGAAGTCGAAAAAGAGTGGTTCACACCTGTAATCCCAGCACTTTGGGAGGCCGAGGCGTGCAGATCACCTGAGGTTGGGAGTTCAAGACCAGCCTGACCAACATGGAGAAACCCTGTCTCTACTAAAAATATAAAATTAGCCGGGCGTGGTGGTGCCCGCCTGTAATCCCAGCTACTCGAGAGGCTGAGGCAGGAGAATCGGTTGAACCCGGGAGGCGGAGGTTGCGGTGAGCTGAGATCATGCCACTGCACTCCAGCCTAGGCAACAAGAGTGACAAGAGTGAAATTCCATCTCAAAAAAAAAAAAAAGTGTGCTAAAGGGAGGGAGAAAGATGACGAAGGCACACCCTATAGGATATGAGAGAGAGAAGCAAGGTTTCCTGTGGAGGTATTGTCAGAGTCATTGGAACCAGAGCAACTCCATCTCGAATAGGGCTGGGTAAAAGGAGGCTGAGACCTACTGGGCTGCATTCCCAGGTGGTTAAATCATTCTAAGTCACAGGGTGAGATAAGAGGTCGGCACAAGATACAGGTCATAAAGACCTTGTGGATAAAACAGTTTGCAGTGAAGAAGCCGGCCAAAACCCACCAAAGCCAAGATTGTGACGAGAGTGACCTCTGCTTGTCCTCACTGCTGCCAGCACCATGACAGTTTACGAATGCCATGGCAACATCAGAAAGTTACCCTAAATGGTCTAAAAAGGGGAGATATGAATGAACCACCCCTTGTTTAGCATATAATCAAGAAATAGTCATAAAAATGGGCAACCAGCAGCCCTCGGGGCTGCTCTGTCTACGGAGTGGCCATTCTTTATTCCGTTCCTTTCCTAATAAACTTGCTTTCACTTTACTCCTCGGATTCCCCCTGAATTATTTATTTCTTGAGATCCAAGACCGGATCTGGACCCCTTTCCAGTAAAAGTATCAGCCATGACCCATGCAGGAGAAAGAGTGCTTCTCCCGCCCCACCCCACCAGAGACTAAAGAAAAAGAGACACCAATTTTCACAGGCCCTCCTGTCTGTGATTTCCAAGAGCATCCTCCATGAGGGCTCCTGTCTGTCCTATCCTTCACTCTGGCCCATTGCCCTTCAGAGCACTCATCCCCACCTGACTTTTTCTGTTTCGCTCTGCCCTGGCGGCCAGCCCCAGAGTACAAAATCCAAGAGAGGACAGCATTGTCCCTCTATCCCCTGATGTCATGTCCACCACAGCACTGGGACGCAGGAGCACTCTGTAAGTATTTGTTGAATAAAAATGCTTGTGGGCCGGGCACGGTGGCTCATGCCTGTAATCCCAGCACTTTGGGAGCCCAAGGCGGGTGGATCACGAGGTCAGGAGATCGAGACCATCTTGGCTAACATGGTGAAACCCCATCTCTACTAAAAAAAAAAATACAAAAAATTAGTTGGGCACGGTGGCATGTGCCTGTAGTCCCAGCTACTCAGGAGGCTGAGGCAGGAGAATGGCACGAACCCGGGAAGCAGAGCTTGCAGTGAGCCTACATTGTGCCACTGCACTCCAGCTTGGGCGACAGAGCGAGACTCCGTCTCAAAAACAAAAACAAAAAAACAAAAAACAAAAAACTTGTGTTTTCTTTCCTTTTCCTTCCCCTATTGGATTCAAACCAGAGGATTGCTGGCAAAGACTAGGAGAAAGCGATGGTGGTAGTGGGGTGAGGGGCCACTGCTGGCCAGGCAGAAGGCTGAACCCTGTGGATTTCCTACATTGGTTTTAGGTGGAGTTGGTGTTTTTCTGGAATGGGCAGGAGGAGGCCTGCTATTCCTTGCAGGGTCTCTGCAGATCAGTGGTTGCAGCCTTTGGAGGATTCTCCTCCCAGATTTCAGAGCTCTGTTATCTCTATCCCCAGCAGGCCATTTCCACTTCCTGACACAGTGCCTCCCCACCCCTCCCTCTGACACACACCCAGAGTACAAAAATCCATTTCCTTTGCCCAACTACGGCTTTCCAGGTCTCCCCACGCTTCACTCCTCGGTCTTAAAATCCTTTTTGATTCCTTATCAATCTGCCTGTCTTTGGTTAAATATCACGTAGACGGCTTTAATGTGCATTGTGAAAATCCATCTCGAGTGCTTCCAGAATATAAAAATGTGACCAGATCCAGTGGAATCGTTTCAGGAGAAGTAGGGCAGTGCCGAGAGGCTATTTTTAAACTCTGCATTCTGGTGGTTTGGTGACCTGCCTGTCTCCTGTTTTCCTGCCCAATGCCAATGCTGAAGGACTTGGTGTTCCGGTTTTGGGTCAGTTCATGGTGCCTGGTGGAGCCCAGCATGGCCCCAGTGAGCTTGGTGTAGGGCTTTTTTTCTATGGAGGAGCAAAGGTGGAGAAGCCTGGGAAGCTTCCAGGAGGTTGGTGGGGAGAGATGCTGAGAGGAGGTCCCACTGTTGCAGAGCAGAGACCTGGAAGTTGCTGCGGGGCCTGCAGGAGTGCTGAGGGGTGATGAGCTGCAGAATCAGGTTCCTCCCAAGCAGGTGGGTCTGGAGAAACCACAGCAGAATGCCTATGGCTCTGCTCCCCACCCCCACCCCACCCCCAAGTCCATATAGCATATAATCTCTGCTCCTTCTGCCTTTCATAACAGGGCCCTGGATGTTGGCCCAGGTCGGTGCACACATTTGGGCTACCCTCCAGGAACCCTCAGGCACCACAGTGTACAGGGGAGCCCTGAAGTCCTTGTGCTGACTGTCCTGAGCCCCAGACCCCACACGGACACCGAGCGGGGTGGTTCAGTCGCTCGACATCCCTCCACAGAAAGGCCACTCTGTGGCGGGTTCCACCTGCCCTCTCTCTCCTTGACTTGCTTCTTTCTTTGTCAAGCAATGCACTGTCTTGAACTCTAACATCAAAGTGTTTCTTTGACCTGTCCTCCATCCGAACAGAAGTACCACAAAGACAAGCATTTGTTTTGTTTACTGCTTTGTCTCTAGCTCCTAGAATCACCCCTGGTATGCAGTAGGAGATCAAGAAAGGTTTGTGGGGGGAAGAAAGGCAAGAAAGATGGAGGCAAGTCAAGAGAGAGGGAAGGGGAAAGAGTGGGATTTGTTGGTTCCTCCTTGAGTGATACCACCCACCCTGGGAGGGGCTGAAAGTCTCACATGCTGTCCCTCCACGGTGACGGGGACCATCCACGCTGTGGCCTCCAACTCAGCTGCCTCCCTTTATAGGCATCAGCCTTGGCTCTGAGCCTCGTCCTGGCCTCTGCTCCCTGGGGGTGCCCCTGCTCGCGGTACCCGAGGGAACACTGCCAACAGAGAGTGCAAAAGGCAGACCAAGTGAGGAATTTCCAGTATGCATAACCACAGGCACCGTGGCACTGCTTCTCCTGGTGGAAGAGAGAGCAGGGCAGAGCCGCGTCCTCTGTATTTGCTTCCTATCAATTCTCCTGATCTGTTTGCATTCATAGGCCGGGAAAGACCTCCAAACGGGCTGCAGTGGTCACCCTAAGAAGGGTTCTTCTCCTTCTGTTTCAGACCCATCTCTTTCAGGACCATAAGCAGCTCTGCTCCTCGTCTCCCACGCTGTGGACAGGGATCCCTTGTAGGCACTGTTTTCTCTGTCCCTAGGATGCCCAGGTCCTTCGGCTGCAGGCTCCCGTCACCCAGCCCTTGCTCCCTGCACAGGGTGGTACTCAGTGAATGTGTGGTGGCTCTTCGTGGGAAGAGAGGGCAGAAGAAAACCTGTCCCCTCCACTTGCTTTCCTGCTGTGGCTTTTCTCAGCTCAAGTGCTTCCCTTCCCAACTGACCACATATGAGGCCTCGCTTTGTGCTCCATCCATTCAAAATCAAGCGTCCAAATGATGCTCCCTTGGGGATTTTCTTTAGAACAAAGACAATTTTCATTAGCACTCTTTTCTCCAGCTCCTGGGCTCCTTCCGCCTTTCGTGAACTGAGCCCCCTTCTGAAGTAAGGCATGGGCACCCCGAATGGAAATGGCTGGATTAATGTGCATGCATGTCCACACTGGTGCAGGGCACCTGCTTTTCTGGGACAATTGCCATCTGGAATCAGACGCCTTCCTCATTGTGTGCCTATTTCTGGACCAAGAAAAGGAGAATTGGATGAGAAGCAGGCCTCCTCTCCCACATCCTCCAGCCACCTGGCAGGCCCAACTAAGACACCCGCTCCAGCTCAGGTGGTTTACGTGGCTCTAGTGAGTGGAGCAATTGTCGGGTTTCACCCCAACCTTCTGCATAACAGCATTAGCAGATCAGACACTCAAGTGTGGGACAACATGTCCTGAAAGGCATCTCTGGGTTCCCCCTCCAGGCCCTTGGGTGCTGCCCTGCCTCCTCTGCTGATGGCTGCCTACCACCCCCCTCACCACCACCAGAGCAGCAAAGTTCCCTTCAGTAGCTTTCAGGGGCTGGAAGGAAAGTGGGACGCCTCTCCCCTCAGGTAAGGCTACCGTTGGTCTCCTGGCTCTCGGTAGCCGGGGGCCCATCCCTGGATAGCAGCTGTGGGGAAAGACATGGCTCTGGAGTTGGAGATGGGAGTCAGATGCTGAGACCTCCAATAATGTCCATTTGTGGAGGCTTTACTATTTATAACACTTTTGTTTTCTACGATGAATAGATAATGCTTTTAGAACAGAAAAGTGAAACGTAAATCAACTCCACAAGAAACAGGAAGCTCAAAATTTAGATCGGAACAAGTCTTTCCACTTAGGGTAGGTCTAGGGATAGAAGAAAGACTGATGCTTTTGGTAGGAGAGGAAATGGAGGTGAGGGGCCTGTGCTGGAGAAGTCAGCACCTGCTGGGGGTGGGGGAGGGCGGGGTAGAATTTCGGTTCTGCTTTGAATCTTTTCTTAAAATGCAATAAAAAATTTTCACGTAAGATACTGGTCTGGAGGGCAGGCATGGTGGTTCATGCCTATCATCCCAGCACTTTGGGAGGTCAGGGCTGGTGGATCACCCGAGGTCAGGAGTTCCAGACCAGCTTGACCAACATGGTGAAACCCCACCTCTACTAAAATGCAAAAATTAGCCGGGTGTGGTGGCGCATGCCTGTAGTCCCAGCTACTCAGGAGGCTGAAGCAGGAGAACTACCTGAACCCGGGAGGCGGAGGTTGCAGTGAGCCGAGATCGTGCCATTGTACTCCAGCCTGGGCAACAAGAGCGAAACTCTGTCTCGGCTGGAGGGGGCAGTGGGGTGGGGCGGGGGGGGGGGGGGGGCGCGTGGGGAGAAAAGATACTGGTCTGGAGTGATTTATTTTAGAAATATCAGATTCTGTCAAGTTTTTATACATTGTCTTTGGGAGTGATTGTACAAATAGTGCAATGTTTTGAATAATCCAAGATCTAAATGCAAACACAATTTAATAAAATTAGAGACAAGGAAAACTATACATAGGGAGACTATATTACTCTTGACAGGAAATCACTGTGTATGTTCAATTATATTCATGTATTTGTCATTTGTATCTATCATATATGTATATACATATATCTGTGTGTGTGTGTATATATGTATCACCTGGGGAAAGATACTATACACCTAATCAAATGAAAAATGATAAATTGGACAGATATTTTCGGCACATATATCAGACAAAAATATTCACAAGCCTGTACAAGGAGATCTCACAAGCTGATAAGAAAAACCAGTGAGCAATGAGAAGACAAGGTCAAGGGGAACAAACAGCTCATGCTTCACTTGACTTGGTGATTGTTCAATACCAAGGGATCCCATCCCATCCGTATGAAGAGCTGGCTTCACAGGAACACTTGGAACCCTTGTTGGTAACATGGGGAGAGGCCTGGCCCAGGGTGCTGGGGACCCCCAGTGGGATTGAAGGGAAGACTCTTGGGAGCACACAGACAATGGGCAAACGGGATCTGAAAGACAAGTTTTCAGCAACGAAGTCACAGGGGGATCAGGTGTCTACCAGGAGAATGTGGCTGAGCAGGAAGCAAGTGCACACTCTGGAATGTAATGAAGGAGGTCAAAATCTGCGCTCTTGTTCCCTTGCCTGCAAAAATAATTCCCTTTCCCCTGTTCTCCTCCTTTTCGGAGACTCTGTCACTGTCCCTCTGTGCCCACCTGGGCTCTCTCAGACTCTTGCTATGGGGTTATTCTTACAAGCATCTTTCCACCATCAGCACGGACAGGAGGGATGCATGTGCAGGCCCACCTGAGCCCAATAGGAAATGGTGCTTGGGAACAAAATTCTCATGAGACCAACATGTGTTTCCTATGTAAGGAGGTGGCCAGGGAACTGTGGTCACAGTCAGCAGGGAGCCTGGGTGACCGTGTGACACAGTAGGGCCGGTAGGACCGCCCAGGGTTATAGACGGTGCTGGTTTTTACTGATGCTGGTGGGCAGCCCGTTGCTTAGTTGACTGACCAGACAAATTCCAACACCCTTAAGCCTGCAGCACTGCCCAGCTTATTTCTCAGTGGAAGTGGTTGTGATGTGATAACCTGTAGAATCATGGCATTCACCCATGTTTACTATCTCAGCAATGGCACTGCTGTCTTTCCAGAGTGTAAGTCAGAGGCCCACATTCATCCTCAACCCCACCCTCTCCCTATGCCTCCGAGGCAGAGTGACCACAGAGTTTGTTGTCCAAACTGGACACTTGGGGGAGTAACAGGAGGATGACTTAGTCCATGGAGGTTACGGTAATAAATGCCATTAACTGGGTGGCTCATGAACAACAGGCATTTCCCTCCCTTCCTTCCTTCCTTCCTTCCTTTCTTTCTTTCTCTTTCTTTCTTTCTTTCTTTCTTTCTTTCTTTCTTTTCTTTCTTTCTTTCTTTTCTTTCTTTCTCCTTCCTCCTTCCTATCTTCCTTCCTTCTTTCCTTCTTTCTTTCTTTTTCTTTCTTTCTCTCTTTCTTTCTCCTTACTCCTTCCTATCTTCCTTCATTCCTTCCTTCTTTCCTTCCTTCCTTCCTCCTCCTTCTCCTCTTATTCTTTCCCCTTCCTTCCTTCCTTCCTTCCTTCGTCTTTCCTTTCCTTTCTTTTCTTTTCTTTTCTCTTCTCTTCTTTTATTTTCTTTTCTTTTTTCAGCATCTTGCTCTGTTGCCCAGGCTGGCATGCAGTGGCATGATTATGGCTCACTGCAGCCTCAACCTCCTAGAATCAAGTGATCCTTCCACCCCTGCCTCCTGAGTATCTGGAACTGCAAGTGCGTGCCACCATGCCCAGCTAATTTTTAAATTTTTGGTAGACACGGGAGTCTCACTATGTTGCCCAGGCTGGTGTCAAACTCTTGGTTTCAAGTGATCCTCTCACCTCAGATTCCCAAAGTGCTGGGATTACAGGAGTAAGCCACCTTG
>NC_045444.1:120752974-120827140 GCF_002776525.5 Piliocolobus tephrosceles
CGCCCAGGCTGGAGTGCAGTGGCCGGATCTCAGCTCACTGCAAGCTCCGCCTCCCGGGTTCACGCCATTCTCCTGCCTCAGCCTCCTGAGTAGCTGGGACTACAGGCGCCCGCCACCTCGCCCGGCTAGTTTTTTGTATTTTTTAGTAGAGACGGGGTTTCACCGTGTTAGCCAGGATGGTCTCGAACTCCTGACCTCGTGATCCGCCCACCTCGGCCTCCCAAAGTGCTGGGATTACAGGCTTGAGCCATCGCGCCCGGCCTGGCCTGTTTTCTAAAGGCACTAATTCTATTCATGGGGGCTCTGCACTCGTGACCTAATCAGCTTCCAAAGACTCTACCTCCAAACACATTTCATTGTTGATTAGGTTTCAACATATGAAGTTTGTGGAGACACAAACATTTGGACCATAGCAGAGTAATAATAAATGGTGACTTTTTTTTTCTTTTCATGAGACAGAGTCTCACTGTGTCACCTAGGCTGGAGTGCAGTGGCGCCGTCTGGGCTCACTGCAACCTCCGCCTCCCAGGTTCAAGCGATTCTTCTGCCTCAGCCTCCTGAGTAGCTGGGATTACAGGCATCCGCCACCATGTCAGGCTAATTTTTTGTATTTTTAATAGAGAGGGAGTTTCACCATGTTGGCCAGGCTGGTCTTAAACTCCTGACCTCAAGTGATCTGCCCATCCTGGCCTCCCAAAGTGCTGGGATTACAGGCATGAGCCACTGTGTCCAGCCAATAAATGGTTACATTGTAGCGGCAGGTCACCGTAGACTGTTTCAGCAAATCAAGGTGTAAGGTTGCCCAAACCAGAGCCAAACCATTATGTGAATCTGTGAACTTCACCTTAGAAAAATCTCTCAAATCTATCCCTTTTTCTCCACTCCCACCACCTCCATCCCCATAACCATCATTTCTTCCCTGGACTGATGTTCACCTATGCTTGTACCGGTTTCCAACCAAGTGATCATTTCAGATGGAAATCTGATCATGACCGTTTCTACTTCAGCACTTTCAATACCCTCCGGGATGCCTCTTTACTCTTAGGATACAATTAGAAGAACCTGAAAGATCTTAATGTCTGTTTCCTTCACAAGGATGCTTCCCAGTGAAGGCAGAGACCCTGACTATTTGCTCACCTTGTTACCTTTAGCATCTGCTCTGAGTCAGTGCTCCTTAAGTATCAGCTAAATGACCAAATGAGTGAACCCATGAATGACTCCATCAGGTTTCCTGGTCCTTCAGTCTCTGCTGTGATGGAGAAGGCTGCCTAATGTACATGTAATAAAAATACTCCTTATCTAAAGCTCCAATTTTGCATCCACTGATGACATCCCCTGTCATGTGTCTACACTGTTTTTGTTTCCATTGAACTTTCGGTATAAATTTAGCTATTTGTGTGGTATCTTCCCCATCTCCCTCTCCCCTCAAATTTGCTGTTTAGTCCCATAGCTTTAAGGGATTATTTGAATTCAAACAAAATGACAAACTCCTACTTTTGTTTCATTCTTTGAAAAACAAATTCTGTATTTCACTGGAAAAAATATATTTCTCTTCCAGTTAGCTTTCTAAAGGGAGAGCTGGCAGGAAGCAAAGGAGCTTAAAATTGCCAACATTCCATTTTTATTTAATGCATGTTACACAGACATGGTCGTGTTTCAATAGATAGGAACAAATGCTACTATTACATGCAAAGGTTAACAATACAAAGTATTATTACCATAAATCTGCATAACATCTAAAAGAAATAAAAACTACTTTCTAACTCTGGAGCACCCATTTCAATAATAGCAGCATTTGTTGGGGCAGCTTGAGCGTATGCCCCTGTGGTTAAGGAGCACGCATGTATTCTTAAACACCAAATGCATTCACAGTTTTGAGGGAGAGAGGGAATGGAATTCAGCAGAAATATGTATCTAAATAATGCATGGTTATGTCTCCACGGTAAAATATACTACCATCAAAACCATTTAAGAATAATAACCGAAATGTTTTTGATAGGAAAGGTTTGGGCCATGCTTCTTGACATATTGTACTCAAATTAGCTATGGAAATAACTACACATGAGCTGTGGTGTTTCCCCTGTGGGGTCAAAACCTTTTCTTGTCAAAAGCGTACGAGTTACTCTATACCTCTAGCCACAGCTCTGCCAAGGCAACAACCCATAAACAGCAAAAGACGAGGCAGAGCCAAGCAGATGCCAATGGCTCCAGGTTCCTGCAAACCTATTCCTGTTGCTGCTTGTCTCCTGTCCAGATGTCATAGCCATTAGTACCTGCAGGTACCACCAGATTGAGACAATGAGACTTATAAGCGTCATCATCAAAAAGTACAGCAAATATAGGCTATAAAAGCAAACTCCATAACTGACAACTACAGTAGGCTGAATAATGACCCCCACAGATATCAGGTAATAACTCCTGTGTCCCATAAATGTTACCTTATATGGAAAATGGGTCTTTGCAGGTATGACTAGGTTAAGAATTTTGAGATGGAGAGATTATCCTGAGTTAAACTGGTACTCCCTAAATGTAATCACAAGGGTCCTTATAAAAGAGTGACAGAAGGAGAGTCAACACACACAGGAGAGGAGATGGTATTGTGATCACACAGGCAGAGATTGGAGTGATATGGTCACAAGCCAAGGGATGTAGCAGCCCCAGGGACCTAAAGGAAGCAAGGGATGGATTCTCCCCTAGACCTTCAGGAGGGAGTGCTGCCCAATCCACACCTTGATTTTGGCCCAGTGAAACTGATTTTGGATATTTGGTCTCCACACCGTAAGAGAAGAAATTTTTGTTGCTTTTTAGCCACCAAGTTGATGGCGACTTGTTACAGCAGCCACAGGGAACAAATACAGCAACTGACCAAGGCAAGACTCTTCTGTTGCAAGCAAGAGAAATCATCTTGGGCTAACTTTAGCAGGAAAGCAACTCACAGGACATTGATTGGAGGGTGCAAAGCATCTAGGATGTTCAAAAGGACAGGGCCGGGCATCTGGACAGATGGCCCCACTGGTGCTGTTGTGAGGGAAGCTGCACTAGAATGGTAAGTTCTAACAACATGTTCTTTCCTATTAGAGACACTTTTTGTGTGCAGGCACCCTGCAAAGACCTTTCCATCCTCACAAAAGCTTGTAATGGCAATTAGAGACAGAGAGAATCTTAGGACTCTGAGTCTTACTGCATCAGATCTTTTTCCATTGCATCAACATGCCTCCTTTTAGAAGTGCAAGTAAGATCTGCTTCACACTGAGCTTCCAGACACAGAACACAGTGAGTCAAGATTTACGGAATGTCCTAAAGCCCAGTCCTCTGTATTAAGACGACTTAACACTGGGGAAGAGAACCTTGGACTTCATGCACTTTTTGCATTGCATGACTCCTTCATTCTTGCCACGGGTCTTAGGCCTTTTCGTAGGGTCAGGGCTTTCTCAAGCATCCTTAAGCATGTTAGAGTAGTGCCTCTGTAGGTAGAGTTTCACCTGTATTTTAAACCTTTACTTGCACGTGCTTTATGTTTTTTCCACCTCCTCCTTCTGTTCACAAACACAAATATACTTTATTATAGAAAAACACTGCTGAATTAAAGACTGATATTGAGAGTTTACTTTCTGATATAGTGCCTTTTTATTACATCTCTTTACAATGAAAACACACAAGCAAGCTCCCCTAGCTAACATTCCCTGTCCCTGCCTCATGCAAGTCAGCAGCCCAGGGTATATGACTCACCCCACGGAAGGTTCATGCCACAGCACCACTGCAAACTAAACAAATTCTTTCCACGTTAGACTTAGGGTTAAAAAAAGAAGTTGTGTCCTAAAGGAGAGAGATACAATTTTGAAAGGAACACTAGAAAGAAAATAAAAAGGAAATGAGACCTCAGTCGACCACGTGCTGAACCAGACTGCCAGGCTTCCTCCCTCCTTTGTTTCTGCTGTGGCTGCCTGTGAGTGGGGGCTTTCCACAGAAGGCTGCGGGTCCAGGAACCGGGGCAGGACTTACCGACCTCACCGGAGTGTGGCCAAGGACAGAAGTTCTCTGTACTGAAGAGAAACCTTGTCTAGTATGGAGCTCTAAGTTCTGTACTTAAATGTTCCCTGACAGGGGGTGGGGCTGGGGAGGGTGTAAAACAAAAAATTATTCTGACTTTTTAAAATGGTATGTAAGACTTTATTCAGGACAATTGCAATTGGTGTCCACACTGTCACAACAGGGGACAGAGATCAGGTGCAACTCCCAATACATGAACAAGGAGCCAGACGTGGTGGCTCAAACCTGTAATCCTAGCACTTTGGGAGGCTAAGGCAGACAGGTCACTTGAGGTCAGGAGTTCAAGACCAGCCTGGCCAACATGGTGAAACCCCATCTCTACCAAAAATACAAAATTAGCCAGAGGTGGTGACAGGTGCCTGTAGCAGTCCCAGCTACTAGGGAGGCTGAGGCAGAAGAATCACTTGAACCCAAGAAGCAGAGGTTGCAGTGAGCTGAGACTGGGCCACTGTACTCCAGCCCAGGCAACAGAGTGAGACTCCTTATCAAAAAAAATTATAAAATTAAAATGAAAAACAAAAAAGAACAAGGGGATATTTACAGCAGGTTGAGGGGGTTCAGCAGATGAAGATGATTTCAGGATCGGGGTTCTTGCTAAACTGATCAAGTGGATTCTTGTTGAAGCCAGTCCAGGGTGATCCGATATGGAGGATCAAGGGTTCTCAATAAACTGGCAGCAGGATCCCTGTTGAAACTGAGCTTTGCAGGCCTAGCAAGGACAAGGACCACGGTGGAGGGCTTGGAGGAGCCTGACTCAAGTTTGGTCAAGGAGAGAGTTTTTGTCAGGGGTTATGTGGACTTTTCCTTCATGTTCCTTTAAAGAGCATGCCCATCTTCCGGGACTTCCTCTTTCTGTTTAAGTTACTACAGCTTCTCATGCACTTTATGTGGCTGCAAAGGCAGAGCAAGACAGGCTGCTGGCCCAGAATGGCTAATGATCCAGCAGCCTCAGGCTACGGGTCAGGAGTGAGGAAGCCAGGCTGGCCTTCTGGGTGTGGAGTTGCCCTGAAGCTTCCTCTCTCCACCCAGCCCTTTGCCCCTGCACTATACCAGAGCCCTGCAGAGCAGAATCTAGGCTCCCGGGAACGTAACGCTCCTGGGAAGGTGATGCTCCTGGGAAGATGACGCTCCTGCTGGCACATGGCCTTGTGGGGCTTCCACGTGGTTTGCCCTTGGTCCTGTCTCTGAGAGGTCTTCTGGTTGCCTCAGTCTCCTCACACCCCCAGGATCCGAGTCCAGGCCTACCTGGTTCCCGGGCACTCCCTGAATGGCTCCCATCTCTTCCTTCCACAGAAGGCAGGCGAGGTCAGTTCTCCCTTCCCTCCTGTCTCTGGAGCCCTCGGTCCACACCCAGGCCTGTCCCATGGACGTGTCATGCAGCTGCTTGCTTCATGTTCTTCTAGCTTTCTCCCTGAGCCACAGGCAATGCTTTTCAAAAGCAGTGAAAAGTTCAGCAGAGTTCTTTTTTTTTTTTTTTTTGTCAAGGTAATAAAATCTGCAGTGATAAAAATAGCTATTAGAAGTTTAGGAAAATGTCATCTTGGAGTCGAAGAATGAGGATGGACTAGGCTAAATAGTGTCCTGACAAATACCTGTCCACCTAGAACCTCAGAAAGTGACCTTATTTGGAAACAGGCTCTTTGCATATGTCATTCTCGCAGATGAAGTCCTCCTGGATTTAGGGTGGGTCCTAAATCCAGTGACTGGCGTCCTTATAAGAAGACCACGTGAAGCCACAGGGAGGCGTGGAGAGGACACCATGTGACCACGGAGACAGAGACTGGAGTGCAACGTCTAGGACCCAAAGAGAGCCAAGGAATTCTGGCACCACCAGAAGCCAGGAGAGAGCCGGGACATTCTCCCAGAGCTTCCGGAAGGAACCTAGCCTGCCCACACCTTGCTTTTGGACTTCTGGCCTTCAGAACTCTGGGAGAAGAGCTTCTGCTGCTTGCAGATACCCACTTTGCAGTCATTTGTTAAAGCAGTCCCAGGACACGAAGCCACAGCGTAGCCACAGGCTTGGGCTGGGTTCCAGGTCAGCACTGACTCCCTCCTCACTTTACCTTGTATCACAGCAAAGCCCACAGCCAGGAAGAGAGGGTCAAACTGCAATGGCTCTCACTTCTGAGCATCATAACGAAAGCCAAAGACAGCACCATTTACCTAAATCAGACAGCCTACAGAATCTTCCAGTCTGAAATAAGAAATGGCACGCGTTCTAGCCATGGGAATTACAGGGCAGGGGAGATCCTTCCCCTTAACTAGTCAGTGGTTGAAATTTCTTTTGCAGCAGAAATTTTAAGTGGTAGCTTGAATGTTTAATGTTTGCAGCATTAGAATGCTCTAGTCTCCACGTACTGATTTAAAGAGTTAACAGAAATCCTTACAGGAACAGCAGTAGGATCGCTGATTTCCGAGAGCAGCTTCCTGACACCCCCGCCCCAGCACCCCTGGGTCCAGTCACCATTCAGATACATCTTTTGATGGGCTGCAAGGAAAAGAACAGTGTCAGAGGACAAGGACGGTTTACATACAACTAACTGAAGCCCTTTGATAAGCTCCCCTCTCATCTCCAGTCTAACCCATCTCTGCAAATAAAAGCTATCACCATCAGATCTGGGTGTGCCATTCTTCCAGTTGTGTATGCAAGAGGGTGGGAGTTCAGGGGGGTTGGAATTCTTCTTTTCAAAACCCTGATAAGCTTTTCTGAAACAGCAGCCTTCCCGAAGCTTCTGCTTAGAGCGTATTAATCCTCTATTGAGAGCTGATAATGAGATGTATTTTGCTTTCTTTTCTTTAAATGGATAAAAGGATAATGCTTTTTCTTTCCTTTCTTTTTTTTTTTTCTTGGCCTCCAGTGTCTATGCAAGTTATTTTTCGGTCCATTAAAATGAATCATTGTTTATCATGTTGGTTTTCACATTGCACAAAATGAAGAACAATGGAGTTTTCTTTGTTAAAAGATGGGGGCTTCTCTTCTCGGGCAATCGTGTTCAGAAGATAAGACTTTCTCAGAGTTCCACACACTTCTTTCTTTTCACACATGTGTTACGTTTATTTTCTGACTGAAGTCTCCAAAACAAACATTATGACTGCTGGTGAAATAGATCACATGTTACTACCGTACAAGAGAGACCAAATCACAGTGGCTGCTTTTGTTTTTAATTACGACCACCTCGGATGGGTCCTGAGTGCTGAGCCAAAGCTCTGTTTTCCTTTCTTTTCTTTTTTTTTTTTTTTTATCTTTTCAAAATTCCTTTGAGGCAGGTGGGGTAAACCCTCAACTCACTGAGGAAATTCATATTGTTGAAGAGGATTAATAGAGAAGGGGTGGGAAAAGGAAAGTCTCAGGGGTGTTTTTGGGCCTCATTAAAAGGTCACAGAGCCCTCTGTGTTCTCTCCCTCCGAGGGTCTAAACCTGAATGTCTTTTATCTGCTTCATCAAGCAATGCACGTCTAATCGGGCCGTGAGGGTGCTCCATGTAGCTCCTGAGCACTTGAAATGGGGCTAGTGGGAATTGAGGAGTTCTGTAAGTAGAAATAGGTTGAGTACAAATAAATAAACTGATTAAAAATATCATCAATAACATTTTAAAATTGATGATAACTTGCCATGCACCTTATTTGTGTATTTGCTTGTTGATTGATTGCCCGACTTGCCCTCTGGGACCCAGACTGCTAGAAAACATGTCTCCCTAAGTACCGCCAGGAATGCTAATCCCATGACATTCCACAGGAAACAAAAGGCGCTGGGGTCAAACTGAGAAAAACTGCAGCAGAGTTCCACTGGGGATTTGAAAAGACCTGAGCGTATAAAAGGCTCCCGAGCCCTGCAATAAAGACAGGCATCTAACTTTGTTAATATGTTAATATGGCATTTCAGAAATCCATGACCACAGGACTCCTGCCCCCTCTGACTTTTTTAATGCTGGCCTACTACCAATTAACCTCTCAAGAAACTGCCATTCAGGACTTGAATAGCTGCAATGGAAAGAGAAAAATGGGGCAAAGCTTTGGACCCACAGTCCAAAGGGAAGGACTCCTTTTAATCCAATGGGTTATAGCAAGAGCATGTTGAGGACTCATAACTGGGAACTGCAACAGCAGGTGTTTTTTTTTTGTTTGTTTTGTTTTGTTTTGTTTTTTTGAGACAGAGTCTTGCTCTGTGGCCCAGGCTGAGTGTAGTGGCATGATCCCGGCTCACTGCAACCTTCATCTCCTGGTTCAAGCGATTCTCCTGCCTCAACCTCCCAAGTAGCTGGAATTACCGGCGTCTGCCACCATGTCCAGCTAATTTTTGTATTTTAGTAGAGACGAGGTTTCACCACGTTGGCCAGGCTGGTCTTGAACTCCTGACCTCTAGCGATCCACTCGCCTCGGCCTCCCAAAGTGCTGGTATTACAGGCATGAGCCACCATGCCTGGGATTGCAATATCCTTTTTAATCTTACAAACATGTGTCCGTGCCTGGAGGACCCAGTTGCAGGGACACACACTTCAATGCGGTCCAATCTCCTTGCCTGCACATTCAGTCCTTTTAAAGCAGCTTGAAACCAATGAAATAAGTGCTTTAACAATAAAGAGTGAAGAGGAGGTCAGGAGGTCAGGAGATCGAGACCATCCTGGCTAATACGGTGAAACCCCGTCTGTACTAAAAAAAAAAAAAAATTACAAAAAATTAGCTGGGCGTTGTGGCGGGTGCCTGTAGTCCTAGCTATTCAGGGAGGCTGAGGCAGGAGAATGGCATGAACCCGGGTGGAGCTTGCAGTGAGCCAAGATCGCCCCACTGCACTCCAGCGTGGTCAACACAGCCAAGACTCCGTCTCAAAGAAAAACAAAACAAAACAAAACAAAACGAGTGAAGAGAATAGAGTTTTGTATTGAAGATCATTTTGTTGGTTAAGTATCTTTCTCAACACACAAGCCATAGGCTGTGTAAGTGGAGATGAATATCTCATTCGTCTCACACTGAATCTTCAGCCCGAAACTTCGCGGTCTGGAGTGACAGGGGCATGAAGGTTGGGTACACTTCCATCTTCAGAGCAGTGGGAGGGAAGGTGGCTGACAATGCAGCTGAGGAGGACAGGCTGAATTTGGTAAGGGCAAGCAGGTGCCAGGTGCCGTGACTGATTTCTGAGCCCAGGATGCTCTGCCGGCGTTTCCCACATCCCCAGAGAAGACCTGAAGGTGGAGTCCTTGTCTTTTCAGTGCCTGGCTAAGAGGGAGGTGAGTCTTGGGGGAGAAAGGTGGTGCACTTTGGGTGGAGGAATGGAAACTTACTCTGTTTGAATTCCTTTTTCATAGCCTGATGTTTGCTTGGGTTTTGAGAACAGAAACCAAAAAGACACAACTCACACCCCCTTGCCCAAAACTGCTTTTTATATGTGGTAAGTTTAATTCTTGAAAGAGAGAGAATAAAAAGTACATTTTATAGGATTCATTTTTACCTTTCTAATGCATATGTACATGTATATTTGAGAAAAAATTCCTCTAGTTGACTTTTTACTTGCCGAAGATCTGAACAGGATTGAAAGATGAAAGACCACCGTGACTCCCTTTGACAAACATGCACACACGTGAGCTCACTGCTCCTGCATGTCTCATTCATTATGCTAATTGGCTTTGGGCAGACTCTCACAAACATGTCTTTAGGAGGTCCCTAGTGTAATTCTCAGTCTCTTAATTACATAGACTCATCTTTGGAGTCTGAATAAAATAGGTGAATGAATTTTCCTCCTGTAAACACTGCACTCAGGCACCTGCTATTGGCTGCATGATGTGTTAAAGCTCACCATCCCACCCAGATAAACCCCAAATAAACTGACTAGTTTATTTTAATGGTGCCATCATCTGCAACCCCATGTTCATGCCTTCACATTATCTAAGACTTGGGCACTCAATGGACTTCGGACTTCTAGCTTTTCTTTCCTCAGAAAGGTTCTCCACATGGCCATTCTTAGGGGTGGCCCAGCAGCACCCAGTCTCACAGGGCTGCCTCAGTCTCCAGGTCCTAGCTTTTTGCATCTGCGTGCCATTGCAGCCACCATTGTTCATGGCCAAACTGTGGAACTCATAATGGATTGAATGGCAGTAGTGCCGATATTCTGCTCATTCTTTACAGATAACACCAACCACAGGGGAAGCAGAATCTAATTAGCTCTTATGTGGTGCAGTCGACAGCAAGAGGGCAGAGGTGGTCCGTATATTGGGTTCCCCTGTTAAGAGCTTGCTGGGAAGACCAGTTGAAATTCTTGAATCACTTCATGCTATTGTCTTGACATTTGCTGTGACCTTCTAACAGCCTGTAGAGCAGGGTCCCTGTCTTGTTCTGGTTTTCCTTGAGCCTAATTGGGCTCCTTTCATGGATTTGGGTGTCCTTGGTATCCGATCATTGCTGGGACCTGACTCAAAATCCTGGAAGAAAGGTCTTTGGCTGGCGCCTCTTCCTGGGTTCTGTTGTTCTTCAGGTAAACACAGCTGGGAGCAGAATGAAGGTGGGGATGGAGAACCAAACAGCCTGTTAAGTGACATTGACTTTCGTGCTGTGTTTTTCAGCTATCTGGGGACCCAAGTGTTCATTCCAAAGGGATCAATTGAAAAATTTAATCTCAGCGTTTACAAATCAAACTCAAAATACAAGGATATTCAGGCCCTAAGAAAGCTAGCTCCTCAAATCCTAACTCATAAGAAAACTATGTGCACCAGGATGAGGGTGAACTTATCTCTTGTGATTCATAGTATTTGCCTGAGAACTGAACCAGCCTTCAGCTGGAGCTTACTCAAAGGTTGAACTACAGATGGAAGCTTGGGGGATGATTATAAAATCACGACATATAGTGCTTAATGTTCCCAAGAGGGCATTTAATCCCCCCCTTAATGGATCAATCGCTCTTATTCTTCTTGAATAATTTTTCTACTCCTAAAACCAGGTCTGATCCATTACCTAGAATCAGAATGTTCTCTACCTTTGGCAAAGCTAGTGGCAAAGTCTTACTGCTACCTTTTGTTTTGGCTGTAGACTCAATGTCAGCTGCTGCTTATTTCATTTCATGAATCAGCAAATATCTGTGTATGTGTGTGTGTGTCTGTGTGTGTGTGTCTGTGTGTGTGCATGTGTGTGTGTGAGAGAGAGAGAGAGACAGACTGTAGGCTTTATTGATGCACTTGTAACTGGAACTCTCTTCTCACCTCTTAGACCTCAGCTCTCTGCAGAGAGACCCCTTAAGTAACTGACCAAAACTAACCAGCCCTGTTACTCACTACCATGCCTGTTTTTTTTTTTTTTTCTCATCATGAGCCATGATGAACTTGTTTGCCTGCTCCTTTTCTACCTCAACTTTCTTGAAGACAGAGATCTGCTTTCTTTTTTGAGACAGAGTCTTGCTCTGTTGCCCAGGCTGGAGTGCAGTGGCACCATCTCGGTTCACTGCAACCTCTGCCTCCTGGGTTTCAAACAATTCTCCTGCCTCAGCCTCCTGGATAGCTGAGACTATAGGCACCTGCCACCATACCTGGCTAATTGTTTTTTTGTATTTTTAGTAGAGACCAGGTTTCACCATGTTGACCAGGCTGGTCTGGAACTCCTGACCTTAGGTGATCCTCCTGACCTTAGGTGATCTACCTGCCTTGGCCTCCCAAAGTGCTAGGATTACAGGCATGAGCCACTGTGCCTGGCCAAAGTTTGCTTTCTTTATTTTTTGTTTAATCCATGTCCAATACAGTGCCTGGCCTAACTCAAAAGCTATTTATTGAATGCACAAAATGTGCACATGAGACATTTCACAAGAAAAGTGGCTTGGTAGGATTTGGTAAATGAAGAGGCTAGATCTATGAAAGTTCTCACCAGTCACAGTGGTATCCTCAGAGACAGGACGGTAGGGAAAGATTGGGAGAATTTCTTCAGGAATGTGAGGAATTTTGTAGATATTTGGCATCTCCGCCCTCATGGTGAGTAGCCAGAAAGAAACAGACCCATAGGAGACAGGGAACAAGAACATAGAGAAGATAGCCAAGATTGAGAAAGTGGCCAGTGAAGCCACAAGAGCAGGTGCATTTTCACAGGGGCAGAGAGTAAAAACTAACAACCAAGGGTGTGGGCAAATGCCAAGACAGCCTCAAGAAAAACAGGCAAGAACCAAGCTCTGGGAAAGTAGCACGTCAGGCCTCGGCTTCGGGGATGGGGTAAGCCTGTCAGAGCCCCCACATGGCTTTCAGACTACACAGAGTTTAACCCAGCAGCTTACCCTCACCCCAAATCTTTACAAATCACCTAAGAGCTAGAAGGAGCCTATAGGGTATTTTGCCCAACACTCTTATTTTGTAAATGAAAAACAATGAGTTAGAATTGGACCTGGTTACTGACAGAGGTTGGTCTACCATCTAAATGTGCCTTCTCGTCCAGCATTTCCTCCACTTCCCATGTGTCTAGAACTTTGAATTAAAACAACTGACTGGGCACGGTGGCTCATGCCTGTAATCCCAGCACTTTGGGAGGCCAAGGTGGGCAGATCATGAGGTCAAAAGATCAAAACCATCCTGGCCAACATGATGAAACCCTATCTCTACTAAAAATACAAAAAATTAGCTGGTGGTGGTGGCACGTGCCTGTAGTCCCAGCTACTCAGGAGGCTGAGGCAGGAGAATCGCTGAAACACCTGGGAGGTGGAGGTTGCAGTGAGCCGAGATCGCGCCACTGCACGCTAGCCTGGCAAAAGAGCGAGACTCCACTTCAAAACAAAAACAAAAACAAAAACAAACCATATTCTAAGTATTTCAAACATCTGTCTATTGTCTATAGGATTCACTCCTCTCTGGTTTCTTAGCAGAGAGAGAAAATAGTCAAATCAGAACGATAGCCAATTATTTCAATACTGAAACCACATTTTGAAGAGTTCACTGAACTAAATGAAGGACCTAAGCTGGTCTATTCACTATAAGCAGACTTCACACATGAAAAATGGGACATTTTCTGGATGACTGACACTGAATTCAACTTGGACAGTGAGCTAGCATCCAGGAGAGCTAGTTACCTTGGTTTTAATAAACCCCAGAGACCGGACTTCCAGTCCTGTCTACTCAGTAGAATCAATTAAAGTTAGTTTCCCCAGCTACAAATATCTACAAATGTTAGATAAAATAGGACGTTTATTTAAAATACATAGTTGAATTAACAAAGACATAGACCCTCAGATGCTAGAAACAAAGAGACCATTAAAAGCCATACCAATATAGTGTGTGTCAAAGGTATAGTCATCAGGGTGTAGAGCAGGGAGTTATTTGACCCAGAAATAGAGTTTTAAGTCAGCACCCACATGAAGACAGGAAAGGTGGTTTGGCGTAGAGTCGGAACGGAGACCTTTATATAAAGCTGAGATCTTTGAAACTCACCACCTTCAATGAAGAGGAAACAAAACCAACCCATCGATGTGCCGCTACCCAGGGCTCAGAAAAGAAAAAAAAAGTCCGAATTTAAATTACTTGTATGGGGCAGGAAACTGTAAGTTAAGCTTGTAACATATAAATTGGCCCTGGGTTGATAATACCCCTGTAGTAATTCAAGATATTGAGGTAATAAAATTATCTTGAAAGATTAAAAAATAAGTATGTTTGAAGTTATGAAATTGATTTCAAAGAAGAAATAGAAAATGTAAGGAAGAACAATGCATAATGAAAACAGGACAGATTGACAAAAGGAACACCTAGAAGCATGAGGGATAGTTTGAATTGAGGATAGATTGAATAGATTTAGCTACGCTCTCTACTTTTTGTCATTACTTATCATTAGTTTATTATAAAAGACAGATACGGAAATTATTTACATGACGAAAGATTTTAGAACTTCAGTGGAATGGGCAGCTTCGGTTGATGTCATTTAATAGTGATGTATTTCAGTCTATACACTTTCCAAGAATGCACCATCTCTTTTTTATGTATTTATTTTTTTGAGAAAGAGTTTCTCACTCTGTCACCCAGGATGGAGTGCAATGGCATGATCTCGGCTCACTGCAACCTCTGCCTCCTCGGTTCAAGTCATTCTCCTGTCTCAGCCTCCTGGGTAGCTGGGGTTACAGGCATGCACCACCATACTTGGCTAATTTTTATATTTTTAGTAGAGATAGGGTTTCACCATGTTGGCCAGGCTGGTCTTGAACTCCTGACCTCAGGTGATCCTCCTGCCTTGGCCTCCCAAAGTGCTGGGATTACTGGTGTGAGCCACCGTGCCCAGCCGGAATGTCACCGTCTCTAAATAAGAAATAATCGTTGTCATCTGGAATTACTTTGGTGCCTCCATATTCTAGAAGAACTTTATCTCCAACTCTCATGCTAACTGGTTGAATCTCTCCACCCTTTCTTTCCTTTAGAACCTAATTCAACAGCTACGACTATTGCTTGCAATACTTTTCCTTGAGATTTTTCTGGAAGTATAATGCCCCCTTTGGTTACAGTTATGGTGGCACTCTTTTCAACAAATACTCCATCAAAGAGTAGAAGAAACTTTCTAAACGCTTGTGCTGCCATAACTGCCTCTGCCGCAGACTCATACTTCGCTCTCGTGCAGCACCACAAGGAGAGATCCCTCTATTTTTAATTTATAATGACATCCTCCTTTGTTTTTTTTTTTTTTTTTTTTTGTTCCAAAAAGAGTCTCATTAAAAACAAAACAACAACAAAAAAACAGTGAAATGTTGAACTTTTAAAAAAAATGTTTACTTTAAGTTCTGGGATGCCTGTGCAGAATGTGCAGGTTTGTTACATAGGTATACATGTGCCACTGTGGTTTCCTGAGCCTATTAACCTGTCATCTAGGTTTTAAGCCCCACATACATTAGGTATGTGTCCTAATGCTCTCCCACCCTTTGCCCCCCACCCCACGACAGGCCCTGGTGTGTGATGTTCCCCTCTCTGTGTTCATGTGTTCTCATTGTTCAACTCCCACTTACGAGAGTGTTGAACGTTTTACAAGGTTGAATAATGTTCTTTAAAATTTATGTCTACCTGGGACTTCAAAATTGGCCTTTGCACACAGGATCTTTGCAGATGTAATCAAGCAAAGATGAGGTCATATTGGATTAGGGTGGTCCCCATCTAATGACTGGTGTCCTTATAAGGAGACCGTGTGAAGACACAGAAATACAGAAATATGGAACACAAATCCACATGATGACAGAGGCAGAGAGGGGAACAATACAGTTGCAAGCCAAGAAATGCCAAGGACTGCTGGTATAGGGGTCAAGGGAACTTTCCTTCCATCCTCTGAAGATGTGATGATTTGAGTCTCTGAAATAAATGTCACAGCAGATAGATTAACAGGAGAAAAGGCACACAAATTTATTACATGCATAAGGCCAGGGAGTCCCACAAAATATGAGACTCAAAGAAGGGCCAGGTGGTTGAAGCTTAGGTAGCATTTTAAGCTACGGAAAGAAATGGGGGCTTGGGGCTTCCAGTGGGGGGAGTTGGCAACAGGTTATGGAAGGTGAGGAGAGGAAATATTTAATGTATTGTAAATTAAAGGTTGTCTTGTTAGGTGGTTGTCTCTCAGGTGGCAGCCCTGAGAAAAAAAGGTAACACTGTTGCAATCTCTGGACTCTGTCTGGGCTGCTAATATGATCTTTCCTAGACCTGTCTTTAGGCTGATAAGAAGACCTCAGAGAAAGCTTCTGCTTGCATCTGCCTGTTGGTTTACTGATGTAGATAGATGTAAATTTCTTTTACAAAAGGACAGCTTTTTAGAGCTATTTCTGTGTCTGCAGCTTCTCTGAATAGCTATCTCGATATATGCCAAAAAAGTATATTTTGGGGTGGCATATTTTGGTCTCCCACACTGGCAACCGCCAAAAGCTCGGATTCTTCCTTAGAGATTCAGAGGCAGCATGCTCCTGCAGACACCTTGATTTTAGATGTTCAACCTTCAAAACTGAGAGAAGTAACTTTCTGTTGCTTTAATCAACTCAGTTTGTGGTAATCTGTTACGGCAGTTCTAGAAAACTAATACAAACATATATTCAATAAAAATTCAGACGGAGGAAACAGAGAGGTTTCAAGCAAGGCAATATTTGAAGAACATATAAGTGAGAATTTTCCAAGTTAGACAAAAGATAAGATTCATCAAATTTCAAGTCGTCAAATTCAGCAAATAAAAATATGAAATTTCCAGTCAAATTTGAATTTTAGTTAAGCAAAAAATAATTTTTTAATACAGGTATGTTCTATGCAATATCTGAGTCATATTTACCTAATTCAAATTTAACTGGGCTGCCTGTAATTTGTCTGGAAACCCTACTCAAATTGGACAGAGAGTCCTGAACAGGACACATGCAAAATAAACATATGCCTAAATGAATCACCACGAAACCGCTGAGCAATGATAACAAAGCGAAAAACCTTTAAAAACCGCCACAGAAGCCAAAACACTGGATGACAGAGATTTATCTTTAATGATAACAGAAACCAAGGATAAGTGGAATTAGAAACTCCAAGGGCCAAGGAAGAGCTGTCAAATGCATTCAGACACATGGTCATTCAAGAGTAAGGACAACCTAAAACGTTTTATTACAAGGCCCATCGCAGTGGCTCATGCCTATAATCCCAGCACTTCCGGAGGCCAAGGCAGGGGGATTGTTTGAGGTCAAGAGTTCAAGACTAGCCTGGCCAATGAAACCCCATCTCTACCACAAATACAAAAATTAGTCAGGCGTGGTGGCGCACACCGATCATCCCAGCTACTTGGGAGGCCGAAGCAGGAAAATCGCTTGAACCTGGGAGGCAGAGGTTGCAGTGAACCGAGATCAGGCCATTGCACTCCAGCCTGGGTGACAGAGAAAGACTCCATCTCAAAGAAAAAAAAAAAAAAATATTATGACGGAGGCAGAATATTTTCCATTCACAGACCTTCATTGGAAGGATTATTGATTGTTATACTAGGAAGTAATGCAAGGAGAGAAATTGCGGAGCACGTGGTCAAGTTTAAATATCATTGCGGATGGTCTTATAGTGGGCTCCCCAATGGGGTCCACTCCTTGATATTCATGCCTATGTACAACTTCTCCTTGAGTGTGGACTTACTTCTAACATATATAATGCTGCAGAAGTAATGGGAGGTCACTTCTTTTTTTTTCTTTTTTTTTTTTTTTTGAGACGGAGTCTCACTCTATCGCCCGGGGTGGAGTGCAGTGGCCGGATCTCAGCTCACTGCAAGCTCCGCCTCCCAGGTTCATGCCATTCTCCTGCATCAGCCTCCCAAGTGGCTGGAATTATAGGCACCCGCCACCTCGCCCGGCTAGTTTTTTTGTATTTTTTAGTAGAGACGGGGTTTCACCATATTCGCCAGGATGGTCTCGATCTCCTGACCTCGTGATCTGCCCGTCTCGGCCTCCCAAAGTGCTGGGATTACAGGCTTGAGCCACCGCGCCCGGCCTGGAGGTCACTTCTAAGGTTAGGTTATAAAAAGGCTATGGCTTCCATCTTGGCTGCTTGCTCTCTTTCTTCTCCCTCTCCCTTCTCTGTCTTTCCCCCTGGTCCCCACCACTCAGATCACTCATGCTGGGGAAAGCAAGCTGCCATGTTGTGATCAGGCCTGTGGAGAGGTCCACCTGACGTGAGGAGGAGCTGTGCCCTCAGTCCAGCTGCTCAGGAGGAACTGGATTTTGCCAAACCACACGAATGAGCTTGGAAATCAGATGCTTCAGCTCCACTTGGGCCTTGAGATGGCTGTAACCATGGCTGACAGCTTGACCACAAGTCTCATATGAGGCTTGAAACACCCAGAAACACCAGAAACACCCAGATAAACAGCTCCCAGATTTCTGTTCCACAGAAACTGACATAATAAATGCTTGTTGTTATAAGCGGTTAAGTTTTGGGGTAATCATTATGCAGCCATAACTAACTAATACAAATATTTGTAAACAATAACAATAGCAGTGACTAACACTGGATCACATAACATGAGCAATACTGCAAGTGACTAGAGTCAGTGTGTTCTGAATTTCTTGTATTATTGATGAAGGTAGAGATATCAATTTATTTCAAAATTTGTTAAGTCAAGAGGTATATATAAGCTTTAAGAATAACCAGTGAAGGAATAAAAACATTACTTCCAAACCAGTGGAGAGGAGGAAAAAAGAGATAAGGAAAACCAGCAATTCAAGATAAGGCAAAAAAGGGAGAAAAATAGAAGCACAGAAAAAGCGTAGTGAAAAGGGCAAATAAGCTGTTAAAAATTAAAAGACATATCTCATATTCCATACATTCTAGAACTTGTCAGTTTCTCCTTTGCACCACTCAGAGAAACTTCTAAAATACAATCTGCTCATAAATTGTGTTCTTTTGAGGAAAGAGCATGCTGACAACAGTCAGAACTGATGACGTAATTAAAGTTGCCATGGCCAATTTGAAGCTTGGAGTAGGGGAGAATGAATTGTGGATAAAGTCAAGAATTGGCTGCAATACTCTCTAGCTTTGTGATGTTGGGTAAGCATCTTAGTTTCTCATTTGTAAAACGGAGGGTAATACTTGCCTTGACCTCTTTGCTGGATATTTGTGACACTCATAAAAGAACAAATATGGAAAAGTAGACTATAGTTTGGATATAATTTGTTTGGCCCCACCAAGTGTTATGCTGAAATCTGATCCCTGATGGCACCTCACGGGAGGAAGGTGGGGTCTAACAGGAGGTGCTCGGGTTGTGAGACGGTCCCTCACAATGGCTTGGTGACCTCTTGTAGGTAACGAGGGAGGCCCTGCTCAATCAGTTCTCATAAGAGTTCTCCCGAGAGCTGGTTGTTAAAAACAGCCTGGCACCTTCCCTTCCTCTCTCTTGCTTTCGCTCTCCCTGTGTAATCTCTGCACACCAGCTCCCCTTCAGCTTCCACCATGATAGGAAGCAGCCTGAAGCCCTCAACAGAAGAAGATGCTGGTTCCATGTTTCCTGTAAAGCCTGCAGAGCCATGAGCCAAATAAACCTACTTTCTTTATAATTACCCAGCCTCAGGTATTCCTCTATAGCAATACAAAAATAGACTAAAACAAGGCACATAGTAAAGTTCCATACAGGCCAGGCGTGGCTCACTCCTGTAATCCCAGCAATTTGGGAGGCTGAGGCAAGAGGATTGCTTGAGCCTAGGAGTTCAAGATCAGCCTAGGCAACATAGTCAGACCCCATTTCTACTAAAAATTTAAAAATTAGCTGGGCATGGTGGTGCACACTTCTGGTCCCAGCTACTTGGGAGGCGGTGGTGGGAGGATTGGTTGAGCACAGGAGTTGCAGTCTGCAGTGAGCTATGATTGTGCCACTGCACTCCACTCCAGCTTGGGCAACAGAGTGAGACCCTGTCTAAAAAAAGAATTAAATAAAATAAATAAAAAAATAAGAAAGAGAAGAAGAAGAAAACAAGAAAAGTTTCATTAAAAGATTTAAGTTATCTATCATACAGTCTAGTGTTTATTGCTAGGAGCTGAAGAATAATCCATGATATTTTTCAGTTTCAGTTTTACTTGCAGTGAAATTCCATCCTGGCTATAGCAGGCTACCTTGGACCCAGTTTTAAATCAAATGTCATTTTATCTCTTTGTGTCTCAGATTCCCAGGAATTTGCAGTACAAGACTGCAGTTTCCTAATTCTTGGGTCATTCATTCATCATTTAATAATTTATCTGCAGAACATGCTAAATCCATGGGGAAGGGATGAGGCGGTAAGTGTGAGAAGGGGCCAACTCCCTGCACATGCACACCGCTTCCACCAGACCGCCTCCTGACTCTGAGGAGGGCCAGGGTGGGGGCTGTGGGGATTTTCTCCCTCACAAACCTTAGAGTTCCTCCTCCCAAGTGTACGTGTTCCAGGCTGTATAAAAGATCATCAAAGACACTGGAAACTTGATTTGCTTGTTTATCCACAAGTGCCAGCCTCAGTACATCCTACATTTTCTTAGGCTCTCGTCTTCTCATTAATTGGCTAAATTCTCCTGAGAGTTTATCAAGATGGACTTGTTTGGCAGCTTGTCTCCACACACAGCCCAAAGCAGCCGGTACCTCTGCCTCAACACCCCAGGTCCCATCATAAATAAATCAAACCTGCCTTCTGAATTGCGTCAGTGAGTATAGTTGGCCAGTGCCTGCCCGTGCGGTGGAACCCTTTCTGTGACTGGATGGGCCTCCTGGGAGGAACTGAAGGGGGCAGGGGAACCTCAAAGAATCCAGATGTTCAGTTAGGGTTGATGTTCCCAAAGTTCACATACTACCACCTTGATTCAAAATTTTTTAATGGGCAAAAATGGCTGGAACTACCACCAAAACTCATATAAGAAATGAATGGTCCACAAACTCTTTCGTTATAAAATATGAAAAAATACTTAGAAATTTCAACTTCAAAAAAGTTCCCTCTTATAAGAGGGTTAAGTTCCTCTGAAGATTATCAATGAGGTCATATATGCAAAATGCATCAAACAGTACCTGGTTCATTGTTAGCACACAAATATAAGCTTTTGGTATTATCGACTTGCTGCTTGCAAATATTTTCTGGACTCACTGTATAAAACACACACACACACGAGTTTTGTTTTTCATTGTTTCTAATCAAATTTGCAACTTGTTTATAAACACCAAATTCCTATTCGATTTTTAAGGAAATTCTATATCTTTTAGAGAACGTAAGACTTAAGCTTTTTGTTTCTTTAAAATAAATAGATGTAAACCAGCTTGTTATGGGGTATAAATTTAGTGGTGATTTTAAATTTGTAATAACAGAAATAGGAGATATATAGGAGTCACCTAGTTCAGAGATGACTATACGTGTAGGAGTTAATAACCAAAGGTTTAGTTTCTTTACAGTAGGATTTCTCTAGAACTTAAAAATCTAATTTCCCTGTTGTAGAGTTAACCCTTAAAATCAACCTGATGGGCTGGGCACGGTGGCTCACGCCTGTAATCCCAGCACTTTGGGAGGCTGAGGCAGGCGGATCACAAGGTCAGGAGATCGAGACCATCCTGGCTAACACAGTGAAACTCCGTCTCTACTAAAAAAAAAGAAAAAAGAAAGAAAGAAAAACACAAAAATTAGCCAGGTGTGGTGGCGGGTGCCTGTAGTCCCAGTTACTGGGGAGGCTGAGGCAGGAGTATGGCGTGAACCTGGGAGGCGGAGCTTGCAGTGAGCCGAGATTGCACCACTGCACTCCAGCCTGGGTGACAGAGTGAGACTCTGTCTCAAAAAAAAAAAAAAAAAATCAACCTGATGCAGAGCAGAAACATAACCACCACGATGGATGAACCAGTGAGAAGTCATTGTAACTTCTAAGGGCTGAGTACAGCCCAGGACTGCATCTGGGAGAGCACCCCTTGAATTGCTCACGCCCGAAACAGCACAGGAGGACATGCATTGGTCAGGCTCGTACAAGTTTCCAATCCACTTGACTGGTATGGCTCTTCCAAAAACCAGCCCATTGGCATTATAGTCTTGAACAGTTCTTGGTCCCTAAAGCGACAAAGTTCCCGAGCCTTCAGGGAAAAGGGTCACATTCTTCACTCCAGTTGCTTCCCCAGGTAGGTCCCAGCTTGGCTACCAGCCAGCTTCTCCAGGCAGCACATTGCACACTCTGGAGCAAGACGGCCTCCAAACTCAACAGTCACCATCATGGGTACGCCGCTGGCCAACAAACCCACGTTCCTACCTCATCTCCAAAGTTCTGATGATTGCAACGTTTGCACTTTCACTCAACCTTACCACTTTGGGCTGTGATCCTCTTAGGGCCACAGTGGGTGCAAATCTTAGCCAGATGGGTGTGGCCTCACAGCAAGACTTGGCTACAGTCCCTGTAGCTGCATCTGTCCTTACGACTGAGCTCTTTCCACACACCATAGGAGCATGTTTCTCCTGCTTCAGTCAGCAGCTTTCCCCTGGACAGCCTTCCAGGCTTCCACTACTGCCCCCTTACCCAACGCCCAGCGTTCAATAGTTGCCATTTCTAACTGGTCCTTCTGGTGTGACCTGGAGAGCATTCCCTGGGCCTACTCAATCTTCCAACTTAAGAATGCTCTGCAGGCATCACTCTGGATACTCAATGTGGGGCAGTAAACTTTTATTTACAGGTCATCTGATAACCTTGAACTCTAGCCCAACGACCCAGAGAAGATGAAAGGCAGCTGCATTGCTCAAGGTGAAAAAGAGACACAGGCTAGCAGAAAGACACACAGTGAATAACACCATCAAAGGAACGGATGCATGGGAAAAGGAGAGATGACGATGCCAGTCAGATGTAGCTATGAGTTGGTGTGTCCTCTAGCCAGCAGTTCCAATGACACCTCCTCCTGAGGGCTTTCCAGGGTGCTCAAATCGAACAATGCCATCCTCTGAGCTCCTCTCATACCTCTGTCCGTTTTCAGAGACTGCATACAGTACGTGGTTTTGGAATTGATTTGGTTTTCTACCCACAGCTGCCTCCATGCTCTCAGGGTATTGGGACCTCTTCCTGGTACATCCTTCTACTCCAAATACCGAGTACAGTGCTTGGAACATGGTGGCACATCTTTAAAATTACTATTTTTTTCTTTTTTTCTGTTTTTGTTTGTTTGTTTGTTTGTTTGTTTGTTTGTTTGTTTGTTTTTGAGATGGACTCTCACTCTGTCACACAGGCTGGAGTGCAGTGGCACGATCTCGGCTTACTGCAATCTCCGCCTCCCGGGTTCAAGCGATTCTCCTGCCTCAGCCTCCTGAGTAACTGGGACTACTGGCGCATGTCACCAAGCCCAGCTAATTTTTTGTTACTAGTAGTGACAGGGTTTCAGGCCTGCTAGGGACCCTCAGAGTTGTCCTGCTGCAGGGCACGGATGCCCTATATTTCTCAACTTCCCCCAGCGCTCCAGGAGTTTCTCAAACTCCTGACCTTGTGATCCGCCTGGCTTGGCCTCCCAAAGTGTTGAGATTACAGGTGTGAGCCACCGCACCCGGCCTAAAATTGTATTTCATTGAGTGAAATCTGTGCCTAAGGAATCACTTTCCAGTAAGATCAGCCGGGCAGTCCTTCCTTCAGACTCCCCCAGACCCCACTCCCCATTCCACATACATTTTTTTTTTTGAGATGGAGTCTCGCTCTGTCGCCCGGGCTGGGGTGCAGTGGCCGGATCTCAGCTCACTGCAAGCTCCGCCTCCCGGGTTTACGCCATTCTCCTGCCTCAGCCTCCCGAGTAGCTGGGACTACAGGCGCCCACCACCTTGCCCGGCTAGTTTTTTTGTATTTTTTTAGTAGAGACGGAGTTTCACCGTGTTGGCCAGGATGGTCTCGATCTCCTGACCTCGTGATCCGCCCGTCTCGGCCTCCCAGAGTGCTGGGATTACAAGCTTGAGCCACCGCGCCCGGCCTATTTCCACATCCAAGGCTTCCCTCTGACAAAGTCTGACTTCCCCTTGCTCCTGGGAGGAGCTCAGGGAGGGACATCAATTCATTGTGACACTGACTTTTCTCAGCCTTATGGAACCACCTCGCTGTTTCCCTGAGAAGATACGCTTGGGCTCAACCTGTCTGCGCTCATTTCTAACTCCCTTAGGCTTCCTCGTGTTGGGTAAGGCATTCTCCATTTGGGTTGAATTTCTAAAGTTTACTACTCAAAAGTATCACCTATCAGGTCCTCAAATGGTCTAGGCAAATGCATGTTCACATTAGCCACTGTCTTCTAGGAAAAATTCTCCTAAAGTATTATTAAAACTCTGCTCCTGGATGAGTGATCACTTGCTTTCTCTTTCCCCTTCTCGTAATTGTTTACTGAGCTCCGACTGTTTGCCAAAGGCACAGGTGGGAGCCGTTCTCCAGCATGGGAGGCTTGTTTTTCACATGCATTTCCACCGTGCGGTTGAGAACTGATGATATCACAGCAGTGATATCTCTGTGGTTTCTGTGAGCAGGTACAGAACGGATGGAAGCGATACACCAAGCTCATCAAACCAGACCCAGGCAAATGTGGCCCTCAGGTCATCACGGGCAGCTCTCTTCTCTCTCTTTTGCTGGTGTCTGCAAAGCATTGTAAGAGCCCGGCTTGAAAACGCTTAAAAGCACAGGGTGTATGTTTTCAGAACAAAATTAATCCACCCAGTCTGCACAAACATCTCCAAGATCTTCTGTGATATAATTGACATATAAGTCATAATCACAAAAGTAAATCAGCCATGTCCCTGAAACACAGTCGGAGATGAGGTGCTAACTTCTTGAAGTGGTTGCATGAGTTTTCTTTGGCTGCTGTAACAAATCATCACGTTAGTGGCTTAAACAACCCGAATCTATTAAAAGTCCAACACAGGTGTCAGTGAGCTAGAATTGAGGTGTCAGCAGGCCTGTGTTCCTTCTGGAGAATGCAGGGGAGAAGCTGTTCCCTTATCTTTTCCAGCTTCTAGGGGGCACCCACATATTTTGGCTCGGGGCCCCTCTTCCACCTTCAAAGCCAGAGATGCTGCCTTTCCCTGCATTCCTTCCAGAGCCCTGTCTCCCTCTCCAGTTCTACTGCCCTTTAATCCTTGCAGGATCCTTAAACGTTGGGCCCATTTGGACAATTCAGAATAATCTCTCCATTTTAGAGTCAATTAGTAGCTTTAATTTTATCCACAGCATTAATTTCCCTTTCCATGTAATATAACACACTCACAGATTTTAGGGCCTGTGACAGGGAACCTTCTAGGGGGCTGTTTTTCTTCGGACCAGTGGTGTCCTACTTATCCAGGGATGTATCTCACTCACTGCCCAGCAGTGCTGGAGCCAGGTGGCAGGTGCCAGTTTGCCTGGAAGGTGAAGAAGGTGTTTGCATCTGGACCTGGCCTCGGCACTTGCCGGTGTGTACCCTTGGGAAAGTCACTGCTCTTCCCCGTGTGCTAGTTTGGATTCCTAGGATTTGGGGCGCAAGGTGTTTATTTTGGAAGTGATTCCAGGAACACTGTGAGGGTGTGGCAACATTCATCAGGGCAGGAAGCTAAAAAGGAATAAGCTATGAGTAGGCGGCCACTGTGGATAGTGGGGCTCAGGCCTAGGGACCCTCAGAATTGTCCTGCTGCAGGGCACAGATGCCCTGTATTCCTCAGCCCGCCCCCCCAACTCTGCCCACCCCGCTCAATGACTGAGGGCTGCTCCTAGAACCCCTGTCCTGCCCTGGTGTGGGCCGAGCCTGCTCCGAAGGCCAGAGGACATCCTGAGGCCAAAAAAAAAAAAAAAATGACACAGGAAGCTGTCCCCAGTTGGCAGGTGGCTCTGGGCAAGCCGAGTTTATGTGAGTGGGGCATGGCTAGCAACCGCCACATTCTCTGAGCCTCAGTTTCCTCAGCCGTAAACGTAGGAGGATAATGATACTATGTACCTACACTGGGGTCATTGTGAGGATCAACTGGGACAATACAAGCTCATTAATTAGCACAGTGCCTGGCACACACTCGGCACCCAAGAAGGCATGCCATGGTTATTATTCTATCGACTCCCTGGCTGCACGGCCCACGATGAGTCACCTCGACCTCTCCTGCTCTGTTTCCTCACCTGTGACCTGACGGAGTTCATCCATTCATGCTTCCCACCCCTGGTGAGTCAGGCACAGTGTGAGATGCTAGGACCCTGAGTGACACAGCAGACACCATCCCTGCTCACGAGGCCCTTCCAAGCCTGCTCTGAGAGACAGATGACAGCCAAACAATCCTACAAGTCACAAGAAGATGCAGCTGGGAAGGCGCTGAGAGAGAGGGGTACGCGATGTCGGGAGACATGCCAGGGTGGGAACAGTGGGGAGGGTTGGGGGGCTTCTGTTAGCAAGCTGAGGCTGCTTGAGAGCCAGAGAGAGGAATCCCTGAGGACAAAAGAGGAAGGAGAGCTCTTTGGGCAGCAGCAACACATGCAGAGGACTTGGGGCAGGAAGGAGCCAGGTGAATTCAGGAAACCGCACCAAGGAAGGGGTGATGTGGCTTGAGCAAGAAGAGCAAGGAGTGGTGGGCACAGGGTGGGCTGAGGAGTAGTCAAGGGCCTGGCATCTCAGGTCAAGTTCAGTCTTATCCAAGGAACCATGAGAAGTCACTGAAGTTGGACTTATGTTCCGGAAGGTTCCTTCCAGTTCCAGATTGTAGTGGGTAACATAACATCTAAACACCTGCCTATAAAGCAAGACAGAAGGAAAGGATACTTTGCTTCATTTTGTGATTAACCTTAGATTATTTTGCCAGCTATTCTAATCATTTCTTGCCTAGCTCAAAGCCCTGGAATGATCTGAAATCAATCAGCCAATCAATCATTTTCTTTAAAAGAATATAAAGCAGACAGCAGAGTCTCCTATTCAACGTTGAGCTCAGCATTTGGTGGGGAGCAACTCATGTGTGGACGTTCATAACTTCACCATGGGTTGGGGAGGCTCTGCTGATGGGGGAAGGCGGCCCCACGGGCACGGACTGTCTTCGTGTCATCTTATTTCTGACCCTGTGCCACAACCGGGGTGCCTGTGTGTTGTGTTTGGTCAGGCAGGTCCATTATCTTTGTCCCAGATCAATTCAACTCCAATCAAGTCCGTAACCTTTAACTGAGCAGCCTACCATTGAAGGGTCACAGTGCCTTTCCACAGGGCCTGGAAACTCAGACCAAACACAGCTTTACCTTATGTCCTGGTGGATTCTCAAGAACGTTCCGGCCAGATGGTAAGTAGAGCTGGTTACTCATTATAATGCCCCGTGACCATGAAGTGAACAATCTGGAAAGACCCCTGCAGGCCAGAAGGAAGGGGAGCTCCTCCAGAGTCAATGTGTGCAGCCAACGTTGCAGTCCACAGCTCCAAGCTGGATCTTTGAGTCCTCTGGTGTGCTTTGTGGACGTACCAGGAAGTACTGGTGCTAGGATGAAATGGACAGCGTAGTGTTAGGGGCTGCCTGCATGTGCCCCAGCACCACATTTGTATGTTAAAGCTCTCATGAATCTCCAGTGTCATGCTACATGGAGATGGGGACTTTGGGAGGTTCTTGGGTTTAGATGAGGTCATGAGAGTGGGGTCCCTATTATCGTATTAGTATCCTTATAAGAAGAGGAACAGGGACCAGAACTGTCCTGCTGTCTCCTCTGTGTGAGGACACAGCCAGAAGCCAGGAAGCAAGCCCTCGCCAGGAATCCGATTGGCTGGTGCCTTGATCCTGGACTTCCAGCCTCCAGGACTGGGAGCAATAAAGGTCTGCTGTGAAGTCATCCAGTCGATGGCATTTTGTTATAGCAGTCTGAGCTGACTCATACATATGGATACATACATCTGCTGGGATTCTTCTGATAGATGGGATTACATTTTATTAGAGAGGCCGATTCTGCTATGGCTCAACTTCGTGAACTTTCTTCTGTGGCTGCCTATTATCCCTGTGATGCTGGAGGTAACAGGGTCTGTGAGACAAACACAGAATCAGGCTTGTTAGGGCAGTCAGTGTTCTCAGTTCCCCAACATTAGGGCTGCCTCTCCATCAATGCCTTCAAGGGAATACAGTTTGGGATACAACCACAGCCAGTCTGCCCTGCCAGGGTTATGGATGCTGACCTCGGCCTTCCACTGCTGTCTTCCAGGATGCCTCTCTGAAAAGGAGCAAGGGCTGAAGTTACCAGTGAGTGGCATGTGCCATGCAGGGGACAGTGGACTTCCTTGGGTATTGTGGGAGTTTCTGAGGACACCCTTCCCTTTCTCCACTATTGCTGGTGACCTCCCGTGGTCCTGAGGTGTTCACATGTGGAGTGACGGCCACTGCAGCCATGAAAGGGACTGAGCGTGACAGGGCCATCGCTTTCTGAACCAGAGCAGCATCTTCCAGAGATTCCAGAGGATGAGGCTCACTGGGAAATCTCTCTAAGTCAAAATGTTTCCTGTCCCCAGGCCCCAATCCAGACCAACTGTAAAACCTGATAATGTGCATGTTTAACAAGCAACCAGGAGACACGTAGAAGCAGGGATATTTTGGAAACACTGACTGGGCATCCCTTCACACCAACCTTTCCACATCCGCAGCTACATGTCTTTTATAAAACTCCTTTATTTCTATCCAAAGCAGCCCAGAGCTCCACAGGCCTGAAGTCAGGCCTGGATTTTCCAACTGTCACCCACACAAGCCTCTCTAGGTCTTACTGAAGGGGATATTGGCGTGTCCTCCTGGAGGAGAAATCATTCCCTGATGTCTATGCTCCCAGGAGTTTAGGGGATCCCGATTCTGCCTGTGGCCCCTCAGGTCCCCATCCTGCCCTATGGTAGAGGGTTTTCGTCTTCTCACCACCACCCTTCCCCACTCACCTGTACCCTACCCACCACTCACTTTCTCCCTGTAGCTTTGCTCCACCACTGACTCAGCTATTAGGTGGCCTACACTGAAAATAAGTGCATGTTCTTGGTATGCACTGGGCATACCAAGAGGATGCATGCCAACCACGGAACTCCTGCTGCTCCAGGGAAGACAGGCACATAGCAACAGGCCAGGACTCTGCAGCACAGACCAGGCAGGCCCAGGGGCACTTGATAACTACTCATCCTATTTGGGAAGGAAGGGGATGGGGAAGATCCAGAGGCCTGGCACTGAATTTGTTTGGGGGACATAGTTACTAGTAATGTTCAATGATTCTAAACTTTATTTGATTGCAACCAAATGCAGTCAGTGCCTATGCTTTGCCAAGCCATGAGATAAGGAGACAGAGACAAAAAAGATACTATCCTGGAGGGACTTGCAGGCTAGAGAGGGAGAGAGACTCAGACAGAGAGCATCTCTGTGAGATGACGTCAGGGCCCTGATGGGCGTGTGAACAGGTCCCTGGACACCTGAGGGTCTGTGCTGAGGTCTGCATTGACTCCTCCCTGAGAGGACGTTCATTCTTTCAGGGAAGGAAATTCATCATGCATTGTCTTGGTTCCCTCTCAGTGTCCTGAAACAATTACTATGCCCAAAGGAAAGGCAGAAAAAACGTATACTAAATATGGCGCTCACCTGAAAGATTTATAAATGAACATTTGGGAGGGAATGGATATCTTTTGATGTAAAATTTTGATTCCTAGCTTCTAAGTATCCTCAGAATTATTAAAATATAGATTCTACAAGTTGTACTCAAAATGAATTAGCTTTAGATTTGAGCTGCTGACAGAGTAATGACAGAGAATAGTTAAAACAGGTTTGTCTGGTCATAAATATTTTACTTGCTAGGCTCAGCAAGCTGCGGGCAGACACTTGCCCTCATAAGTAAGTATCGATTAAATTCTAGTCTGGAATCAGGACGCATAATTGATGGTTTGATGATTTGAGAAATCACGCTCTGCAAATGAAAACAGACATTACTTGAGTCACATTGAAGGAGGTACTTATTTTATACCAAAACTCAAGGGGAAGCAGGGTTGTCATATGAGTCAGTTAGACACAAAGGTCACATTGGAGAGTCTGGCAGAATGGGTCTTCATGACTGCACAGAAGCATAGAATTATTCCCGAGAAGCATAGAATTTTAGAGCTGGAAGTTTCCTTGGGCTCATCCAGTCTAGCTTCATGCTAAGACATGCACCATTCTCTAATACCCAACAGATGACTGTCCATTTGTGAACACTTCTGTTCTTCAGATTTTTATTTCTGGTTGGGACAGCAGAAGGCAAACCCTGAACAAGCACATATCAAACTTAGACTTTTTAGTCTATATCTTCACACATCCCTTCACTCATCAACTAACCATTGCACAAAGAAAGTCTATTGCCAGCACTCCATAGTGACTTAGCTGAAAGGATTTTTCTGTTGGCACTCAATAGGATACAAATTCAGAATATTTCAAGGCTAATAATGAAGTCGTAGATCCAGTGAAACACGTTCTGTCTTTCAGTTCTCCTTTTTGGGTTTCACAAGAATATAGTTTTGGGGAGGAAACTGGTATGGAGTCTACACAGGCTCAGAAGCCGGGGACAAGACACTGTGATGGTATGAACTTGAGCAAGACTTGCGGGTCAGGAGGAAACTAGCCTGGTGTTAGTGCGTTGACACCCACAGGGAATTAGGTGACCAAACAAGGTCTCTCTAAGTTTGGCCAGGTCCCACCTGCCTGTGGCCTCCTAGGTAATCTGGGGCCTGTGTCTCAGCCACACACTAATAATATTTTTGTTCTCTCTCTCTTTTTTTTTTTTTCTGACAGAGTTTCACTCTTGTTGCCCAGGCTGGAGTGCAATGGCACGAACTCGGCTCACCCCCACCTCCGCCTCCCAGGTTCAAGTAATTCTCCTGCCTCAGCCTCCCGAGTAGCCGGGATTATGGGTGCCCACCACCACACCCAGCTAATTTTTTGTATTTTTAGTAGAGACAGGGTTTCACCATGTTGGCCAGGCTGGTCTTGAACTCCCGACCTCAGGTGATCTGCCCAGCTCGGCCTCCCAAAGTGCTGGGATTACAGGCGTGAGCCACCGCTCCTGGCCTTGTTCTGTTTATATGAGCAGCATCAGGAGTGATGAGGGGTCCTTCTCTTAAGGCTGTGTTAAACTCTACAGCCCAACTCTACTTCAGGAACCACATGTAGCTGAATTGGGAAAAGATAGAGATGCCAACTGTGTAGTAACAGAGGCCACTGGTCTTGGTGATTTCCAGGACAGAACTCTGGACAGCCACCCTACTCAGGGATCAAGTTCAAGGTCCCAAGGAAACACCCAGCTCTAGAATTCTATGTTCTGTGCAGTTGCAGAGACCCATTCTGCCAGATTCTCCAATGCGACGTTTGCCTCTGACTCATAGGGCAACCCTGCTTCCCCTAGAGTTTTGGTACAAAACAAGTGCATCCTTAGATGTTACACAAGTGATTCTGTCTTCATTTGCAGAGTGTGAGTTCTCAAATCATCAATCCATCAATTATGTGTCTTGATTCCAGCCTAGTGCTCTCACAGAACAAACAGGGATAATTTGGACCTTTTATGTAAAAACTAACAACAAACACTATAAGAAAGTGCTCCTTGGACTTAGAAAGAACACCACATGCCTGTGAAAGCCCAGGTAACTCAGGACACAGGAATGGGCAGGGGAGGCTCCTGTTCCTCTGCCAGGCTGGGCACATAGTCTTGAGTGTAGGGCAGAAAAGAGAGGCTCAGTTTCCCAGGGTGGTCTGAGCCTGCATTTAAGGTTGTAGAATCATTAGAAGCCAGGAGGGCCTTGGCCACCTCAAGGAAAACACTGGGCAGACTCTCAGCCTGCTTTGAGGAATTAAAAAACAAATTCTCCTGTGGATGAGCCTTCAAGTCACTTGGAAGAATGCAAAGGGGCCATTCCAGGGAGAACATTACAGCACCTGCGCTGTTGTCTAGAGTCTACCTCACTGCTCTCGAGAGACACTGATGAGCAGATCTGCGGGCAAAGGCAGTGTCATTACCTGCCGTGGAAACCTAAGCCTAGGGCCAGCTATGTAATTTGTGGGACCAGGAGCAAAGTAAAAACATGAGGCCCTTGTTTGAAAGTTATTAAGAATTTTGAGAGAGCAACAGAGCGAAACAATAAACTCAGCATTTAGGCTTGCATTTGTTTCCTAGGGCTGCTGTAACCAAGTACCACAAACGGGGCCGCTTCAGACAACAGAAACATATAGTCTCATGGCTCTGGATCCCAGAGATCCAAAACCAAGGAGTTGGCAGTGTTGGCCTCTTCTGCAGGCTCTGTGGGAGAATCCGTTCCATGCTTCCCTCCTAGTGTCTGGTGCTGCTGGCATCCTTGGATTTCCTTGGCTGGTGGCTGTGTCACTCTGATATCTACCTCCTTTTTTTTTTTTTTTTTTTTTTTTCTGTTGCCCAGGTTGGAGTATAGTGGTGCAATCTTGACTCACTGCAACTTCTGCCTCCTGGGTTCAAGCAATTCTCCTGCCTCAGCCTCCCGAGTAGCTGAGATTACAGGTGCCCACCACCACGCCTGGCTAATTTTTGTATTTTTAGTAGAGATGCGGGTTTCACCAAGTTGGCCAGGCTGGTCTCAAACTCCTGACCTCAGGTGATCTGCCCGCCTTGGCCTACCAATGTGTTGGGATTACAGGCGTGAGCCACCGTGCCCGGCCTCTTCCTCCATTTTTATATTGCTTTTCTCTGTGTGCAGTTTTGTGTCTGAAATCTTCCTCTCCTGTGTTTTATGAGATCTCAGTCATTGACTTTAGAGCCCACTTTAACTCCAGGATGATCTCACCTCAAGGTCCTTAACTTAATTATGTCTGCAAAAATCCTGTTTCCAAATAAGGTCACATCCGACGGTCCTGGGAGTCGGGACAGACATATATCTTTGTTGGGGCCACCATTCAATCCATTACATGGTGCTTCTGGGCACAACGATCTGGGCACCTGCACAGGTTGCATGCTCATGAAGTGGGCACCGCCTAACTCCCTGGAAATCTCAGCTCCACACAGAGGATTAGAGCAGAGGCCATGCCAGGAGTCCCTTATTTCCAGCCAATGACCTCTTGCAGAATCAATTTCTTCTCTACAGCCCCAGCCCGTGGTCTTTTTGGGCAACATGGGTCTACCAGTCTTTGGGGAAGGTCTGTAGTTGCCTGGATCCCAGTGGGCCTGACAAGCCAGGAAGACACAAGCTCATACTCCAAAGGGAAGACCCCACCTCTCTCTGGAGGCTGCTCTTCTCGTAGGTCAGAGTGTGCATTGCTGGCTTTCTCATTATGACACATGCCCTTCCATCCATTACGTTACTAAGCCACCCTGGCCTAGGAAACTCTAGGCTTGAAATTACCCCAAGAGTCAGGAGCGAGGCCTTTCTGGGATAGTGCTGCTCCCATCCAGAGCATCTTTGCTCTGCGCTTCCTCTGCCTCCATATCTGGTCACCTAGACCTAACCTGAAGCCATAATGGAACCCCCAGAGCCCTTCACCCCCAAGCTCTGGGCATGCCTGCCTGATGCACCCATGCCAGAGGAAGCAGCATGAAGCTTGCTTCACTCATAGTGCACCACACTCCTTCCCACAGGTTCCGGCTCACCCTCCGGGAGCACCCTGTCTGTCTGCCAGCCTCCATGCATGGCTGCATTCCACACACACCCTGGCCACCGGCCATCATCCAGCTGATCCCCAGCTGGGACTCACTGGGACCACCATTCTGCTTGTTACTGTGAAATCTGTCCATGTCTAGTTGGCCAATAGCCCCTGCCTGATGCCCCCACTTCTACTCAGGGACCTCGGTAGGATTTAGCAACTGCAGAGGTAACACCTGGCCATACAGAGGCCTCCAGACCCTGCCCCAGTGGCATACGTGACCTCTGCTTGGATTGGCTGATGCCTGTGGTGGGCAGAGAAACGGCCCCTGAGGATGTCTACGTGTGTATTAGGCCATCTTTGCACTGCTGTAAAGGAATTCTTGAGGCTGAATAATTTATAAAGAAAAGAATTTTAATTGGCTCATTGTCCTGCAGACCATACAGGAAGCACAATGCCAGCATCTGCTTGGCTTCTAGGGAGGCCCAGGAAGCTTCCAATCATGACGGAAGGTAAAGGGGGAGCAGGTGTCTCACACGGCAGGAATGGGAGTGAGAGAGAGAGAGAGTGGGGGAGGCGCGACACGCTTCGAACAACCAGATCTCCTGTGAACTCACTCATGACCAAGGGGATGGCCCAGGCCACTCATACGGGACTCTCCCCCATGATCCAAACACCTCCCGTCAGGCTCCACCTCCAACACTGGGGATCACATTTCAACACCAGATTTGGGTGGAGACAAACATCCAAACTATATCAACATCCTAATCCCCAGAACCTGTGAAGATGTGGGCTTACATGGCAGTGTCTTACTCTGGAGGTGATCCTGGACTATCCGGGGGTAGGGAGCAATGTAGTCACCAAGGTCCTTATGAGAGAGGCAAGAGGGTAAGAGTCGGAGAAGCAGATGTGACAATGGAAGCAGAAGTTGAATTTGAGGAAGGAACGAGGAGTCAAGGATGCAGGTGACCCCTAGGGCTGGAAAGGATGTAGAATGAATGCTCCCCTGGAACCTCCAGAAGGAACCAGCCCTGCTGCCATCTTGGTTTTAGCTCAGTGAGACTGACTTGGGGACATCTGACCTTCAGCATTGTGAGATAATAAGTTTGTGCTGTCTCAAGCCAATTGCTTGTGGCAGTTTGTTACAACAGCAACAGGGAATGAATACAAAGCCCATGCCATACCCGTTGTTAAACATTTTGAATATCACCGCCGTTCTCATCCATTCATCCCCCAACAGGCCCTCCCATGGGCATCCTGAGCCTGTGCCTGGAAGATTATCTGGCATTGGCCAGAGCAGCACTAGGGCAAATTAAGAGCCAAGATGCAGTGTCAAATAGACTTGGGTTCAAATCCCAGGGGAAGCCACAGACCCTCTCCAAGCCTCAGCACTCATCTGTCAAAGCAGATAATAATTCCTACCTGCACTATGTATTTTCTAGTACCCACTCCTCTTCTTGTTCTAAGAGGCCCAACTTCCATAGGGTGGGCACATGCCCTAGATGGGCCACTCTGTGGCCACAGGGATCAGCCCAAGACTGGCCCTTGCATGCAAGCAGGATATAAGAGTCTTTCTCTAGAATGTTTCAAAGTGAACACTTGAAGAGCTCTCATGATAGAAGGGGATGTTGCGTGTGTTTTCACTATATGAAGACTTTTCCACTGCAAAATGAGGAAAAAAAGGCAACATCCGGAAGGGAGCAGAGGTGGGGCATGTGCTGATGGTGACCTACTCCTGCTTCCTAGTCACCAGGCCCCTCGGGATGCCTCAGTTTCTGTAATTCTCCTCCAATTCTCTGAGTAACCCCACTGTACTTCCAATCATTCCCTATTTTGAATTTGACCTAGTTTGATTTTTGTAACTGAGAGACCTGACTCATATACTGCCTCCCGGGGCTGATATAAAGATGAAATGAAATAAAAAATACAAAGTGTTTAGCAAGTTCTTGAACATAATATGGCCTCAATAAATGATGGCTCTTATTATTATTACACTAAACTTCCAGGGGATTCCCTGACACCCTTGCGCCTCAGGGAGGTCTGACGTCAGCAGATTTCAAAGGTTCCTTAGCATCTACTCCTCTCTTCTCGGCCTTCTTAAGGCCAGGCCTCCAAGCCTGCTGGCCTCAGTGCTGGCCCCATAGTCCAGTCTGACTGCCAACTCCAAGAGATCCCAGAACCTTCCTGCCCATACTACCATTCTCTCCTGCTCCAACCAGCCTCTGCCTTCATGCTAGTGACCTTCATCACAGACTTGTGGCCCACCAAGATGACCCCAGGCCAGATGCTGTGCTCCACAAAGAAGCTGCAGGTAACCTCCCACAGCTTCCCCTCTCAGGAATACCCACTACCTTCAGGACTGAATAAGAAAGAACATTGTTAGCATCCTGCTAGAACAGATGCGTCCAGGTTTCTAGCAGGCTTATGTGATCAGAAATCCACAGCAGCACAGGAAGGACACAAAGATATTTGTTGATTAGGAAGGCGAATGATGAGGGTCCATGCTCAACGTTCAACTGTTGGGAGAGAATCAAATTGGGTTACGTGTCAAGTGCATATGGCATCCATCTTCACACACATTTTCCTTTTATCAGTCATCTTTCATAATTGTGTTATAACAAGTGAAATTAAATTATAAAAACTCACAATGACATAATGAAGTCCACTCTGTTCTAATCTCAATGAGTAAATTGTGACATGGCTGTAGTCAGCGCCCCCAGGAAGATCAAGTGTGGGACCCACACATCTTCTGTTCCTAGAAGTTCAGTTACTTTGAGCAAAATGCTTCTTGACAAGGGTGTCAGGTTGGCTGCCCATTTCACACGCCCAGGGGTTCAGGGCAGCCCGCCCTGTGTCCCTCCACTTGGGGAATAAGTTCTCTGGCTTCCCATCAGATGTTGGTGCTTTGAATTGGATTCCCAAAACCACAACACACAGACTAACAAAAACAAAAAGAGGCCGGGCGCGGTGGCTCACGCCTGTAATCCCAGCACTTTGGGAGGCCGGGGCGGGTGGATCACTTGAGGTCAGGAGTTCAAAATCAGCCAGGCCAACATGGTGAAACCCTGTCTCTACTAAAAATACAAAAACTTAGGTAAGTGGGGTGGCGGTGCGTGCCTGTAATCCCAGCTACTTGGGAGGTTGAGGCAGGAGAATCCTTGAACCTGAGAGGCGGAGGTTACAGTGAGCCGAGATTGTGCCATTGCACTCCAGCCTGGGCAAAAAAGCCAGACTCTGTTTCACGAAAAAAAAAAAAAAGAGGGAGAGAGAGACAGCCACCACAGCAGTGTGCTGCTCCTCAGGCAGAGTGCATGTTAAGACAGGGTCCTCTCCCAAAGGCTCACAGGATGACACCTTGTCCATACCGCGTCCGAATACAGTCGGCCTTCTATATCCTCCTGCTCCACATCTGAGGATTCAACCAGCTGCATATCAAAAATATTTGGGAATAAGAAACAATAAAAATAACAATATAATAAAGTAATGCAAATAAAAAATATGTATAACAATTGTACTCAGCATTACAAGGCATCTAGAGATGATTTCTTATAATACAGGAGGACATGCATAGGTTATCTGCAAATACTACAACATTTTATATAAGCCACAAGGCTCTGCAGATTTTGGTGTCTGAGGGGTTGTCCTGGGACCAGCTCCCTGCAGATACTGAGGGATGACTGTAATTTACAATGAGAGATACATAGAATGGGCTTGAGCCAGATGATGTCCTCCCAGCTTACAAAGCTCTGTGAATATTTCAATAAGTTGTTTGGGTTTTGCCTCTTCTCATTGGCTTCTGTAGCAGGTGGAGTGGTGACCTCCTAAAAGGTATGTCCACCCAGAACCTGTGGATGAGACCTTCTTTGGAAAAAATGTCTTTGAAGGTGTAATGAAGTTGAGGATCTTGACATGAGGTCATCTTGGATTTAGAACCAGCCCTGAATGCATTGACCCGTGTCCTAGTAAGGGAAGAGAAGGGGTGAGAGAGACAGGGAGAAGGTCAGAGATTGGGGTGATGCCTCTTTAAGCCAAGGAATACTGAGGGCTGCCGGAAGCCCCCAGGAGCTGGAGAGAGGCCTGGGACCGTGTCTCCCCCAGAACTTCCAGAAGGAACCAGCCATGACCACACCTTGATTTCAGACTTTTAGTCTCCAGAACTGTGAGTGGATACACCTCTTGTTGTGATTCTGTTGCTCTGTTGTTGTGCCCTATGTGTGGTCATTGCTATGGCAGCCACAGGTAGTGAATGCACCTCCCAAGACAAGCTTTCACTGCCCACTGACCCCCAGCACCAGCTTTGATATTAGTCTCATTTGTGGTGGAGTATAATCATACATGCCGGCCAGCGAAACAAAAGATTGAAACAAGCTTGATGCTTGCCTGACGCTCACCTTTGAGAAGCATTGCCCTCGATGCCAAAAGATTAAGGGGACCTGGAAGTGCCAGTGGGCAGTGCACTGTGTCACAAAAAGTAAGAAATAAGCGAGACTTGAGGACTTAGGCCTGTAATCCCAGCACTTTGGGAGGCCAAAGGGGAGGACAACTTGAGCCCAGGAGTTCAAGACTAGCCTGGGAATGATGACAAAACCCTGTCTCTGCAAAAAATTTAAAACTTAGCTGGGTGTGGTGGCACATGCTTGTAGTCCCGGCTACCCAGGAGGCTGAGGTAGGAGGACGTCTTGAGCCCAAGAAGTCGAGGTGGCTATGAGCTATGATCACGCCACTTCATTCCGCCTGGACCACAAAGAAACACACTCTGCCCCCCACTCTAAAGAAGAAAAAAATGTTTTCAAAGTAAGAAATAGAAGGTGGTTGAACAAGACCCCTGAGAACATATGCCCAGAAATTGGAGAAAATTTTGCATGCACAGACTCTTTGTCACCAACCATCTAAATAACCAACAGCTGGCCTGGCATTGTGGGTTCTTGTGGTGGTCGGTGGAGTGGGTAGGTGTTCAACGTTAATCATGCTAAGCTTTGCTATGTCAACAGATAAACTCTAAAGTCTCAGTGGCACAACACAACAGTGGTTTTTGTCTAGCTCACATCACAGTTGGCTGCAGACTGAGCAGAGTGACTCTAGGAAGAAGTGACTCAGGCTTCCAGGCAATTCTCATCTTGCCTCTCAGTTATCTTATTTTTTATTTTATTTTTTATTTTGTTTTATTGTTTTTGAGACAGAGTCTCACTTTGTCACCCAGGCTAGAGTGCAGTGGCACGATCTCAGCTCACTGCAACTTCTGCCTCTTGGGTTCAAGCAATTCTCCTGCCTCAGCCTCCCAAGTAGCTGGGACTACAGGTGCACGCCACCACGCCCAGCTGATTTTTGTATTTTTAGTAGAAATGGGTTTTTGCCATGTTGGTCAGGCTGGTCTCAAACTACTGACCACAAGTGATCCATCCACCTCGATCTCCCAAAGTGCTGGGATTACAGGCATGAGCCACTGCACCCGGCCTCCTTCAGTTATATTAGAATCCATTGCTCTCCGCTCCCCTCTCCAGAGGGTAATGGAAGCAAGGAGAATGGACATTCTCTTGTAACTGTCCTTTTTCCCTCTAGTTACATTGGTAAGAGCCAGTGGTATGATCCGATCTCAATCCATGGGGCTGAGAAAGGGGAAACACGTGAGTGTGCAGGGGCACAGAGAGATTCTGCCCGTGGGTGTGGAAGGGACCGGGGGGGCCGTGATGTCGGGTGTAGGTACTGACTGCCAGTATCTCTTGAAACTGCACATTGCCTTGGGTCATGCATGCAGCTATTCCAAGGTCCAAGTGTCTTAACATTCTAAAAAATCGAAAACAAAAGGTTAGGAAAGTCATGGATACTGAGAGATGACCTTGAAATCTGACAAAACAAGTCTCATGAATATGTGAGGCCACACTAGCAACCCACTGGTATTGCTATTTCCCTTCCAGCCCCATGTGCTGGCAGAGGCCATTGCAATATCCACTTCATGAAGGCAGAGCTGCACATTTTCCAGGTGCTCTCCTGGTATGGGCATGCATTTCCCTTCTGTAGCATTCACCCTTTACACTGGGCTCAGCAAGGGTACATGTGAGGGCAGCCTATCATGCATTGCATCTGTCTTCTGCAATACAGAAACCATGGCTTCGTTCATTGCTACTCAGACCAGCAGTATTAGCATCACCAGGCAGCTTGTTAAAAGTACAGAAGTTTGGGCCCCACCTGGGCCTAATAAACAAGACTTGGTGTTTTTTAGCACGTGCCCCAGGTGAGTCTTTTGCGTATTAATTACAGTTTGAGAAGCAAAGATCTGTAGAATGTATTCATTCCAGAGCAAGTTAGTAAGAGCAGTAGATTAATGTCTAACTTGAATGGTGTTGATCATAATCCTGAAAGGGAACCAGAGAGACAAGAGTTAATCTGAGTTTAAGAAGATCCAGACACAAAGAGCGATGTGCACAGCAAGGAAGAACAACTTGGAAACTCAAGAACCCTTTTTATAGACTGTTGAGTCCTTGGCTGATTTACAATGATGAATGAGTTCCTTATAGGAGTCTGAGAGTGTAAATGGGCACACAGGTAGACATTCAAATGCTTTCATTTGCAAAGCACCTGCCATGGGAATCAGCATCCTGACTTTACTGTAAGACAAACTGCAAAGTCACAGCCTGTACCATAGAGTACTGTTCTGGAATCAGTGCATATTTCTGGGAGTGTGAAAACCTAAGATCTGAAAGATGAAAGAAGAAATGTTAGAAATCATCGGTCAGTGGCACCAGGCTGTTTTTTTTTCTTTTTCTTTTTTTCTTTCTCCCAGGCCTGTTCAACCCTTGAGTCTTACCAGAGGAACCCTCTAATGTGATTTAGTACTCAAGAGCCCAACTGTAGCAATTAAAGTGGATAACAGAAACTCAAACAAGCCCTCATTAATAACTTAATTAAATCTGCCTGGGATATCATTTTCCTTGGCTGTTCAAAGTTAGTCATATAAGAATGGCACTCTCTACTGGGTACAAAAAAGTAAACAGAGATATCACTTATCATTCTCATCAGGCTGACTAGAAAGGAATCCGTTCCTAAGGATCTTTCAAGATGACAAGTCTTGTCAGATAACGTACTATGTTTGGTGGGTTTTTTCTTTTTCAATTTTTCTTTTATTTTTTTATTTTTTGAGACAGTCTCGCTCTGTCGCCCAGGCTGGAGTACAGTGGCATGATCTCAGCTCACCGCAACCTCTGCCTCCTGGGTTCAAGTGATTGCCCTGCCTCAGCTTTCTGAGTAGCTGGGATTGGCCAGGCTTGTCTTGAACTCCTGACTTCCGGTGATCCACTAGCCTCGGCCTCCTAGAGTGCTGGGATTACAAGCATGAGCCACCGCACATGGCCTCTTTTTCAATTTTAAAACTTGAGATATAATTCACATAATATGGGATTCATTTTTAAAAGACAATGTTGTGATTTTGAGTGCATTCATAATGCTGTGTAGTCATCATCACTGTCCAGTTCTAGAACATTTTCATCACCCAGAAAAGAAACCCTGCACCCACTGCTGTCAATCTCTCCCACCCACAACCCCTCCAAGCCCCTGCCCACCACTCATCTACTTTCTGTCTCTCTGATCTCCGTATTGTGGACATTTCCTATAAATGGCACCGTACACTATGTGTTCTTTTGTGTCTGGCTTCCTTCACTTAGCATAATGTTTGCTAGGTTTATCCGTGTTGTAGTATGTGTCAGTGCCTCATTCCTTTTCATGGGTGAATAATATTCTGCTGTGCAGATATACCACATTTTGTTTATCCATTCATTAGTCGATGGACATTTGGGTGTTTCCACCTTGGGGCTATTATGAATAATGCTCCATGAACATACATGCACGAATTTTTCTGTAAACACATGCTTTCAGCTCTCTTGGGTGGAGACCTAGGCAAGGGATTGATGAATCTGTTGGTAATTCTGTTTATTTTTTTGAGGAATGGCCAAATTGTTTCTACAGATGCTGCATCATCTAACATCTCATCAGTAATGTGTGAAAACGTTTCCTGGTTTTTGTTTTTTATTTTAAAATTATAGCCATCCTCAGGGGTGTGAAATGGTGTCTCATTGTGGTTTTATCTGCAATCCAGAAATGACTAATGATGTTGAGCATCTTTTCGTGTGTTTATTGGCCATTTGTATATCTTCTTTGGAGACATATCTATTCCAATTCTTTGCCCATTTTTAAATTAGGTTGTCTTTGTCGTTGAAGACAGTATTTTTTGTGTCATAATTGGTTAAATTAGCTAAAGGTAAATGATTTTTGCTTATTTCACTACCTTTAGCAGTGACATTTTCACTCTGCAAAGTGTATAAGAGACAACCTATGGCTGTCTTATACGCTGGGTTTCTATTGCCACATCGATAAAAGTTTCTCTTGAGATGAAGAGTATCTTATTGAGTTGAAAAGGGAGAAATTCATGATGAGGATTAACTTGATTTTCTCACAAAATGATTTTATAGGCTGGGCAAGGTGGCTCACGCCTGTAATCCCAGCACCTTGGGAGGCCAAGGCGGGCGGATCACCTGAGGTAGGGAGTTTGAGACCAGCCTGACAACATGGAGAAGCCCTGTCTCTACTAAGAATACAAAATTAGCCGGGTGAGGTGGCACATGCCTGTGATCCCAGTTACTTGGGAGGGCTGAGGCAGGAGAATCGCTTGAACCCTGGAGGCGGAGGTTGCAGTGAGCCAAGATTGAGCCAGTGCACTCCAGCCTGGGCAACAAGAGCGAAACTCTAACTCAAAAAAAAAAAAAAAAAAAAAAAGATGTTATATTCACTAACATAACTAACAAGAGGAGTGATCTCCATGTCTTAGTTTTAACATTTCCATATAAAATAGTAGAATCTTATTTGCATTTATTTTTGGAGCAGATCCTCCAATCTTGTTGAAGAATTAACATCCCACCAAGGTTTAGGGGCTGTCACAAATGTCACATACACGGTTCCTTCAGGAGCATCTGTGTCTCGTGCTAGGTTATTCTTAGTACCTGTGGCTCTGTGAGGTAGGTCCTAGGCACCTATTTAAATATAGGGAAACAAGCTGAGTGAGTGTCTGACAATTTGCTCAGGGTCACACAGCTAATAAGTGACAGGAATGGAATGAAAATATTGTTCATTTATTTAGCATCTTCTACAGATGTGGACTCTGAGAAGTTAAGAAAATTACCCTGGGTCACACAGCAGTTATGAACCTGAGCTACAGTTTGAGTGTACACAGGCCTGATTCCAAAACTGCCACCTGCTCTGAGGTTACACTGTCTCTCCTGGCATTTTGGTTAATTCATACCATATTTCTCATTTTAAGTAAAAACCCATCTAAGCATGGTGACATTCATATCTCCGAATTATCTCCTCACTGTGGGATTTGACTTACCTCACTCCTGGGGATAGCAGGCTTATTTTTCTGCATTCACATATTTATGCCAATATGTTACATCTCAAGATAGCTTTTTTTTTTTTCTTTTTTCAGACAGAGTCTCACTCTGTCACCCAGGCTGGAGTGCAATGGCGTGATCTCGGCTCACTGCAACCTCTGCCTCCCAGGTTCAAATGATTCTCCTGCCTCAGCCTTCTAGGTAGCTGGGATTACAGGCATGCACGACCATGTCCGGCTAATTTTTGTATTTTTACTAGAGACAGGGTTTTGCCATGTTGGTCGGTCTGGTCTCAAACTCTTGACCTCAGGTGATCCACCCGCCTCGGCCTCCCAAAGTGCTGGGATTATAGGCGTGAGCCACCACTCCCAGCCAATGTAGCATTTTAGCACAGATTTTTACCCTGAAACTCAGCTATAAAACATTACGTAATATCAACAAGATGAAAGCTCCCTGCGAACGTAGGAGGCTGAATGGGAAGTGGGTACCGGGCCAGGTGTAATCAGTGAACAGGCAGCTGTCCTCAGTGCATTCTGTGAGGACTTCCCCGTAGTTCGTGGTTTCCTAGTGTCTCGAAGCTAATTAAACTTGGAGATTCAGATTCACGATGTCTCAATTCACAGAAATCATGAGTTACGGTTGAATGGCATCCCCTGCAAAAGATATTGACGTCTTAACCCCTCGTACTGTGAATGAGACCTTATTTGGAAATAGGGTCTTTGAGGATGATCAAGTTTAGATGGGGTCACTAGGTGAGCCCTATTCCAACATGATCATGTCCTCACAAAAAGTGAAATTTGGACACGGAGACATGCACGCAGGGAGAATGTCATGTGAGGGCTGGGGTGATGCTGCAGCCAACAGGAAAACCAGAGATTACCAGCAAACCACCAGAAGCTGGGGGAGAGGCCTGGAACACACGCCCTGGTGGCCTCAGAAGGAACCAGCCCTGCTGACACCTCAGTCTCAGGCTTTTAGCCTCCACAACTAGGAGACAACACAGTTCTGTTGCCAAAGCCCTTCTGTTTGTGGCACGTTGCCATGGCAGCCCTGGGAAACGAACACACCAACTCACAAACCAAAATGTCCGCGGGTTAATTTGCAGTTAGAGTTGTACCTGCCAAGGGGGCATTTATTTGTGTCTGCTGTCCAGGCTTTCCACCCCACGTAGGAAAGCCATGGCAGCCATCGGTGGCCCCACTGGCTGTTGAAAGAGTGAGGTCTCTGCTGCCAGTGTCTCTTGGGGTCTCCTGTTTTCCACGCTTTCTTGGCTGGCCTGGGCCTTGTGGGTGGACACCATCCTTATGTGGATCCACTGACTGTTTTGTCCAGCTCTAACTCTGGCCAGGACAGTAGTCTGTCTCTTTAAGTTTCCTTCTTGTATACCGATACTCATCCACAACAAATCGACATTACGGTTTGACTCTTACAGCTGAGCCATATTTTCAATGGTGGGGGTGTCTTTTGTTGCTTCCAATGTTCTATTTATTTCTTCTGAAAACCAACCGTTATTCATCATCAAATACATGAGTATTGCTAAGTACTAGGCCCTGTGCTAGGCTCTGGGGATTTAGAAATCAACACGTTAGATAAAACTCTCTGCCTCCGTGGTGCTTTCATTCTAGGAGCAGGTGGTGGGCAGAATAATGGTCCCCCAAATGCTCGTGTCCTAATTGCTGAAACCTGTGAATATGTTATCCCACATGGTAAAAAGAACACTGTGGATGTGATTAAGCTGAGGACCTTGAGGTGGGGAGTTTGTCCTGGATTATTTGGGTGGGCTCAATGTCTTCATAAGGGTTCTTATAAGAGAAAGGCCAGAGTCAGAGAGAGATTTGAAGGTGCAGAAGAGATTTGCGGCTGGCTTTGAAGATATTAGGTTGGTGCAAAAGTAACTGCATTTTTTTACCGTTAGTAACTCCAATTACTTTTGCACCAACCTAATAAAAGAGAGGCCATGAGTCAAGGAACGTGGGCAGCCTTTAGAAGCTGGAGAAGGGGAGGAGCACTCTCACCTGGGGCTGCAAAAGGAACAACCTCTGCTGACACCTGGATTTGAGGCCTTCTGACTCCTAGAACTGTACGAGAATGCATTTGTGTTATTTGGGGCCACTAAGTTTGCAGCCACTTTTTTTTATAGGAGCAGTGGGAAACTAACACATAGGAGAGACAGGCAATGAACAAATAATTGAGGAAAATGCATATTATGTCAGTGGAATTATGTTCCATGGAGAAAAATGATGCAGGGAGGGGAGAGACAGTGAGGGATGGGAGTTACAATTTAAAATGAGGCTGGGGAAGGCCGTGCCTGGAAGGGGAAGTTGGAGCAAAGACCCAAAGGAAAGGAAGGATGGAGCCAGGCAGTCCCTTGGGGGACAAGTGTCCTAGGGAGAGGGAACTGCCAGTGCAAAGACTTCCTGCAGGGCTCCTCGACCTCAGTGCTATTGACATTCTGGGCCAGATCATTGTTTGGGGGGCTGTCCCAGGCACTATAAGATGTTCAGTGGCATCCTGGCCTCTACCCACCTAATGCCTGTAGCCCCCTCCCCTTAGTGGTGACACCCAAGGGTGTCTCAGGATATTGCCATTGCACCTGGAGGACAAAAATCACCCATGGTTGACAGCTGCTGCTTTAAAGGGACCAGAGAAACATGGCTGAGGCATGAAATCTTCTGAGGTGTTGGCATGATACAAAGTCAAGGTCTGGCAACTTCCGAGGAATGAATGAATGCTCTGATGCTTGCATTCAGGGAACAGCAGCATCAGGCTCACTGGGAACTTACTAGAAAAGCAGAATCTTATGACACATCCCAGCCCCACCAACTCAGGATGCAGGGTGCAGCAGAATCCCAGGCAGGCAGTAAGTATGCCCATCAGATTTGAAAGGTGCTGCTTCAGAGATCCCTGTGCGGTCCTTCTCAGCTGCAATGGTGGTGGACGCTGCACCAATTAGGTGTCCATTCATGAGACAGATATCCTGGGGTACCTGCCATGTGCCAGTTTCCAGCTCAGGGCCTTGTAGAGCTGCCTCACAGCAGGTGCACAGGCTCTGAGGTCAGACTGCCTGGGTTCAAATCCTCACTCTGCATAGTAGCACTGTGACCCTGGGAAGGCACCCAGCACCTCCAAGCCTGTTTCTGCATCTCTGTAGTGAGGCTAATGATTCCGTGATGTTTATTGTCAGGGGTAAGAAGAACAGCCCATCTAATATGTTTGGCTCAGTGCTTGACACTCCAAAAGTGGTTGACCTTTGTTTTCAAGATTATCTGTCTGTCTGTCTGTCTGTGTGTCTATCCAAAGGAGGCAGCTGGTGCAGACAGGAAGTATATGCCTACCTCATAGTGCTTCAGAGAGGATTAAATGAGATGACTGTCAAGTGCTCAATTCAGCATTTAGTATAAAATAAACACTCCATGAATGGCAGTAATTAATATTATCAGAATAATTTCTTTTGAGAAAATGAGCAGTGGTAAAGGGCTTAACAATGAATGACGTTCTCAGCTGTTTATCTGAATTACATTCTTGTGGCCAGAACATCCTTCGCTCCTTGGCAGTAATTGTCAAACCAGGATGGGAGCAGTCAGTCCTTCCACTCCCCCAGACTGGGCCAAGCAAGGCAGGTTTCCATCTGCTTGTGACCTGTTGTCACACACAGAGGGGGTGGAGAGGCTTCTCTCACATGGCAGCTCTTGTGGGGAGCTCTCATTGTTTTTGCAACATCAGGGTTGGTGATGGTGTCTGAAGGATAGCTGAAATCCCAAGCCCTGAGTTCAGGCAGTCCTGGGTTGGTTATTTCAGCAGTTCAATGACATTTTCTAAGACCCACGTTCCTTTCATATTTCCTTTCTGCCATCCTTAGTGTCTGGGTTGGCTCTCCTCATGGTATCAGGATGGCTGCAGTCACTCCAGGCATCACATCTTTATTCACTGAAATTCAGGGGCAGCAAAGGAGAGACATATGGTCTCTATGTCTCATTTTCCAAAATAATTTTTTTTTTCCAAAGCCCACCCACTCTCTCTTCTACCAAAAGCCTTTCCTTTCATCCTCATCGGTCAGAATGGCAACATGGCCTATCCTAAGCAAATTGCAGGCAACAGCAATGATTGATTTTATGGTTGATACTAATTTCTCTTAAAGCTGGGGAAGGGTAGCCTTTTCTGAATACATAACCATGAGACAGAAGGTGCCATCCAGGCAAAACCAGGGTCCTGCCAGCAAGGTGATAAGATATTGATCTGTATAGATTACCTGCAGTATCTCCTTCTGAGGCCTTCACGCCACATCAGATCCTTTAATCTCTGATTCCAGCATCTAATTATCTATACAACCAAATGCAGGAAGAGCAGAATTCAGACACAGCCTGGATTTCAGGGGAAGTGGTCATTCTCAATACTTCTGCAGGAAATTCCTAACTCTATGACAGCAACCAGATTGCAGGTAGACCACACATCTCCCTTGAGGTTGATGGAGCCCTGGTTCAGAACCCTGAGCTGGGCCCACACCAAGATTCCCATCCATCCCAGGATTTCTAATCAGCTAAGGCATCTCTTGGGAAGAACTCCATGGAGGGGACTAGTGGGCTGATATACCCAAGAAAGGCTCCAGGAGAGAGCCAGTGTCAGATAAAAGGGGGATTCTGGGATGGCACAGCATTAGACACTCAGATAATCCCTGGGCTCTTTGACTCCTGTGTTCCTTATGTGCAAGAGCAGACACTGAGGAGCCAGGCCCCAGAAATACCTGCTGGACATTGAGAATGGGGTGGACCCATGTGGGGTCACCAGTGTTTGGGATCAGCAGTTTGGGCCATCATGCTGACCATGATGATTAGCTTCTCAAAAACCTGCAAAACTGCCTCCAGGAGTCAGGGCAGGAAAGGAAGTGGAGGAGGCTGAGGACACGTGTACAATGAACATCCCTCCCTGCCCCAGGAAATCTCTGAAAGAGTTGGAGAAGGATTTTGAGGGGGGCAGAATTCTTCACATTGCAGGTACCAGGACCACAGAGTAATATGCTTTGGGAACATACATTGCTTCCGGCTCTACTCCAAGGCTGGTGTGGCTTGCAGTGGTGGGTTTGGTTAAATTTGTGACTTTCTCTTTGGTAAAATGATGGATGCTTTGCACTGGAGTCAAGCACCTCACTTGATCATTTAGGCCTGACTCACCTACCAGAATATCAGCCCTCGGAAGACAAGCACTCCGCCTATATCACAGTCTCCCTAATATTGTGGGTGTCACAACTGGCTGTCCATACTGTTTTTGGAAGCCTTTTTTATTCAATAAACACAGCATCCCAGCACACTTCAAATTACATAGCAATGCAAATTTTCATTCATGTAATGGATTCAAACACATATTTATGAAATAAACTGTTGCAATCATCATTACTTACCATGATGCCTTTTAAATGTCACAAGTATTTTTTTTAGTTGTTTGAGGCATAGGCAGTTGAAATTAACTGCACAGTGAGTTAGCGTTTAAGGAAATGGAAACATTCAGGAGTAGCCATTAGAAGAATCAGAATTCTGCAAACCACAGATAGAGGAGGCTTGTTTCCCCCACAGTCACTTACTGGAAACTTCCACTAAAGATTCTAAGCCCAGAATCTCACAAGGAGAGATGTTTTCCCTTAGGAAGTCTCCTTTGGTTTACTCTGCATGAGCTGGAAGTCTTATCAGTGAAACTGAAGAGAGAGCAAGTACTAGGGCTGTTTGGCCTGTCTGTGAAAAACAGACCAGCAGAATTCCCCTACAAGCAGGAGTGGGCATCCTGCCATCAGCGGGGAGAAGGGGTCACAGCCGAAGCATCCTACGGATCCCTGCCGTGTGTATGACTTGCCTTGCAGCTTGCATGGTGCTTTTCCATCTAGTGTTTCATTTTACCTTTAAAACAATCCTGAGAGGTAGAGAGGACAGGGATTCTCAGCCTCATCCTGTAGTTGAGGCGTCTGAGGTTGAGAGGAGTTAGACAGGTGATTCATTCAAGATCCATCCCCAAATGCAGACCCAGTGACACCGGACACTCCTCCCTGTCCACCCCGTGTGGGGCAGGCATCATCTCCGACAAACACTCCTGAAAGGAAAACTGAAAACAAAATTATTCAGGGACAGAATCTGAAACAGGAGGGATTGTCTTCTAGACACTGGGATGTGCTAAGGAGAGAAAGCAAGGTGCAATGCTAGGACGTCGGCAGAGACCTGGCGGTGGGGGAAGGGGGAGGGGAAGAAGGCCACCCTTTCTGTTATCAGCATGAGGGTGGTGATACAGGCTGGCAACACAAACCCTCCATCCTCGTCTTCCTAGATCCAGAGCACCAGATTTGTTTATTATTATTATTTTTTTAGATGGAATCTCACTCTGTCACCCAGGCTGGAGTTCAGTGGTACGATCTCGGCTCACTGTAAACTCCGTCTACCGGGTTCAAGAGATTCTCATGCTTCAGCCTCCTAAGTAGCTAGGATTACAGGTGCCTGCCACAATGCCTGGCTAATTTTTTGTATTTTTAGTAGAGACAGGTTTTCACCACGTTGGCCAGGCTGGTCTCAAACTCCTGACCTCAGGTGATCCACCCACCTCGGCCTCCCAAAGTGCTGGGATTACAGGAGTGAGCCACCGTGGTTGGCCCAGAGCTCCATATTTTTTGAACTGCAGAACCTTCCTGATCTAAGAGCAGCAGGTTAGTGCAGCCTCCAAGAGCCCAGCCCTTGGGCTGAAGGGACCTGGGGCTTAAACTAGTTCTACCCTTGCAGAACATTAGCTAATCTCCTCTTAACCTCGGTTTCCTCATCTGTAAGTGCAAATAAAATGAGTTGGTATCTTGGGGCCTTTGGGAGGAAAAATTATCAAGCATGTGAAGCACTTAGCATGGTGCCTAGCATATACTAAGCACTCAGTAAAGGCTGCCATGGCTATTACTATGATCATCTAGGACTAACAGGGACTATAAACAGGGCTGTGCTTAATGGTACTATGCTAGAGTAATTTTAATTAACAAATGCAAATGAGATGCTTGCCTTCTAAAAGGCATGCTATAAAAACAACTTTAAAAATTGCTTGTTTTGGTTACGTCTTTCATGCCATGCTGCCATGCTCCACGCAGAATGCAGTCACAGTTACATTCTGCATTAGGAGCAGTTCGTGCCCAGAGTTGCACGTCAGGTGGTGCCATTCAAAGAAAGCCACTGCATATTCTGAAAACTTAGGTGGAGTAAGTAACACAGATCTTTCATTCTCACTTCTAATCTTGGGGAAGAAACAACAGGCTACTTTCTCAGAAATCCTCACATTGCAAGTTCCTCTCTGAAACTGACGCAGCCCCACGCCTAAGTTCAGAACTGGTGCAAAACAAATGTATAAAATCCTCCAACTTCTTGTGCAAAGTCTATTTTAAACGAGTTTCAGCTGAGCCAGGGAGAGCCAGAAGGAGAGGGCTGTTTTAAGGATAAGTGAACATGTACGAGACAGCCGAATGAGGAGAGAAGAGAAATGCCTGTGTATCAACTGAGATGGCGGACTCCTTCCTGGCAGGCAAATGCCAAGCTGTGGGCATCAGACCTACATCAGGACGCAAAGCAGAAGAGAGGTTATTCAGCTGGGCACCCAGAGAGCTGCTAAATCAAGGACTGTCAAGTTCTGCGTTTGTTCTCTTCTTACTTTTTTCATGTCAAACCTTTAAGCTTCACATCAGTTGTATGCACATAATTTTGTCCTTCCTTTGCTACCACATGATTGTGACATCAAAACAGTCTAACAGTTAACGCTGGTAACGCTTGGTTTCCAAGAACCCAAGCTCTGGAGACAAGCATAAAGACACAAAACAGTAAGGCCAGGCGTCCCTGGTCTACCAAAAAAAACTTACAAATGAAGAATCAAAACCGTGAAGGAAAAGTTCTGATTGGGGGAAATAGGACAGTGGCTTTGGATTAACATCAACCTCCTCGGTTACTAGTGGTCAGAGGGATGGGGTCACTTGCAGTTAATTTTCTAGAAAACAAAAAATGATTGATGTTGTCTAAGTATCAGATGTCACTCAGCTCCCCAAGAATGTATCTGTTGAATCAAGGTTAAATTAAGGTTGCCCCATAAAGCAAGGGTTTTGGTCTTTGCTTCTTTTGATTCTCAATATTTTTACTCCTAGGGAGCCACAATAGTTCCTAACTGGTTTTTCAGCTGTTTTTTAGGTTTCAGAAACAGCATCCGTGCCCTTTTGATGTAATCTAGGTCCCAATAATTAGTTCCTGCAGCAATGTGAATGACTAAAGTCAAGCCATGCTCATTTTTAAAGAAAAACCTTGAAACCCACAAATGTGTTCACCAATGTGTAAGTTTCAACACGCTTGGTTGGAGCAATGATTCATCTCACAATACTGATCTGGAAGAATAACATTTTGTCTATTTTCGTTTAAATATTTAATAGGAGATAGTAATTTTATTTAATGCCTAAAGTTTGTGACTAAAACTAATTGACAGGAATTAAGTCATTCAGCCAATATTTACTGAGCAACTGCTATATCCTCAGTACTATGCTAGGCACCAGTAATTAAAGAAGATCTCCCTGCTTTGAGGGGATCACAGCCTAGTGATATGGGATGTATGAAAAGTAACGAATTCAAGAATCTGGCAACCTAAGTTTGACACCTAATTCAGCCTCTCACACCTTTGGAGGAGAAGACCACCTGGGTTGATCAGAGAGTCTCCAGTTGCTTGTTTTTCACTCCATTGCGGCCCGAGCCCAGAGTCAGCAGCCTAGGTTTTAGTGGGATGAAGATACCAAGAAGTAGGGCTGAAAGGGAGAGTGCAAGGACCTGACTTAAAGGCCTGCAGGAAGGTTAGGTTGTCACACGTTCCACATGTTGTTGGCAGCCAATAATAACAAATCGAAAGCTATTGAGCACTTGCTGTGTGCCAGGCATGGCGCCGAGCGCTTCACCTGTATTACCCTGCTGCATCCTCCCAACAATGCTTTGAGGCACAATTAGGATCCCATTTTACACATGAGAAACTGAGGCTCAGAGGGAAATGACTTGAGCAAAATCATAGGGCTCTAGGCACTTGAGCCAGATTTTGGAACTGGCTCTTTTGGGCTCCATGCTTAAGAGACCCCACACCCCACTGGGGTCTTAACCATCACTTAGTAACAATTAAGCCTGTCGCTTAACAGCTGCCAGGTGCCTCCATGTGCTACCCATTGCACCCATTCAAGGTTCTATTGGTTCTGGCCCAGTCGCATTTTTCTCTAGAAAGTGGACCTTTTCTCTGCAGAGTCTACAGAGTGTGAGGGTCTTACTACACCTGCTATTTAAGAGAGCTCAAGCCTTGGACTCAAAAATCATGGACTCAGCCCCGGTACTGAGCAGAGAGACACAGCCAAGATAGAGTAGCTTTGTAACTTACAGTGTTCTTATATTAGTACATGGCTATATCCAATTTTATAAAATTACATTTTTGAAGTAATTACCAGTTAATGACCTTTTTAGTAAATGAGAGTGCTGAGGAAGGGCTAGACATTGAGGCCATCTTCCTAAAGGATTTGGGATGACTCAGTGGAAGGCACCCAGCCGAAGGGCAGGCACAAGTGAACGAGTCTCAAATGCATAGACTCCTGCGTTTTAGTGTCCAGATCCACCATTCACGGAAGACCTAGACCCTGATACCAAAAATCCAGAGATGACTGATACAGCCCTAGAACCGATTAGAACTCCAGACACCATCTTGTGATCCATCCCCTCACTCAGCAGAGGCCTAGAGAATGAATACCAGCAATGTCAAAAAAAAAAAAAAAAAAAAAAAAAAAAAACCACAGAAAATCTCCCCAGTCGTTTGATTGTATAAATAATTTATTTCTGTTCACAGCATCATATATGCATTATAAAAGGCTATGGAAACAAAAAGGAGGATGATGAGACAGAGGATTACAGCAGTAGAAAGGAAAACAGAAACCAGGGCACACAGTCCCAACACCAGAACAGAGAATTTGGGAAGGTAATTGCTCTGAAACAAAACTGGCCTCCCTGTGTCTATTAGAAAACACTTCCAAAGCTCACGGAGGGAGGCCAACTTCCCTTATGGGAAACCCATTCACTCACCAAAGGGCAGAAGGCATCATAAATCACCCATTGATACATTGGTTGGGGCTCCCTGTCCCCCCCTCCGGTGACCACTCCAAGGTGATTTGATCTGTGCTTCCTCTGTTAGGTCAGAGACAAAATGGGTTATTATTAGGTCAAACATTACAGAAATCAACTGAGACTCTTAACTAGTAGTTGATACACCACAGGGCTTTACTTTACTGCACAATTACTAACAGTTGATTGCACCCTTAAGTATTGATTATGCAAAAAACAAAATCATCTCGCATCAGTTTTAAAGCATGACAGGGTTTGAACAGTGATGTTGAACCTAAGTATTGTTATCACGAGAAGGTTACAGTATTTGGCATCTGCAATGTCACAAAATAAATATATTATTCTCTCAATAGTGTGGAACTACCAAAATGTCAAAGTGCTTAAGAAATTGTCGCAAGTGAAGAAAATAAAGAAAGATGGATTTTTTTTTAATAATTCTATACAGAATCTTCAGATGATGGGACCAGCCCATTTAGAAATCAGTGAATATGCTGTCGATATGTAAACTGAAATCTTGCAGGCTTTTCAACACTGCTTAGCTAGACTTTCTCTACTGAGTTTCTACAAAAAGACCAGCATTGGAGGGGTACCAAATACACCGACGAAAGAGAAAAAGCAGCTGGGCTGCTAGGTTTCTGCTTTTAAAAAATTTCATATAAGAATTGGGTTTCAAACAGGAAGCCAGAACTTCTGCCTCTGGTTCTTAAATTAACATTCGGTATGTAATGGACAATAGGCATGGCCTCATAATTTGACTAACTCACATGCTCGAGCATGATCATGTCCAATTTCTACAGGCCTCCTTTGTAAAGAAATGTGTAACAGTGGGGGGTAAGTCATAATTCTATCTGAAAACATGGACTGTAAGAGGGACTAAAAAATCAAACAGTATGTTTTAAGTTTCCCTTTTGATACTGTGTTTCAGGGTAAATGACAGCTTCTGCAAACCAAGACTGAGTCCTGATTATAAAGGATTTTTAAAATTACATTATTAAAAATATGTATTTATTCTTCTTTCACTTTATCTATTTTCCAAAGCCTCTTTCAAGTAAACTGTGAAGTGCCTGAGTACCAGTGACCATGACGTCACACTTTCTTTTATCTCAAGCACTCATTGTTGTTTGCATTTGCCCAAAGTGCTGGCTGGCTCCGAAGGCCAGTTCCCACAAGAATGAATTCAGAAGGACTTCATCCTTGTGTTTTTCCTTCTCTTTTAATTCCATGCAACGAGGTCAGCTTTTGCAAGGTGGGGTTTTATTTTTTTGGTGCATGACATCAAATACTCTAACAAGACATTTTTAATGAAATACTTAAACCAGATAGGCCACAAGGAACCAAATTAGAAATCTGAACATGTCGCCACTTGCAGCGTAAAGGAATATAAAAGGGCAGAGCAAAGTCTTTTTTCCTAAGGTGAATATTTCTAAGGTAAGTATTCATTTGTAAAAGTTTTTTTTTTTTTTTTTAAACATGTCTGAAAACCCATCATCACACGGTTAGTATTACAAGACATCCCTTGGTTAAAAAAAAAAAATACCATCTTGCAATTCAGCACACATCTGCAGCTGGTGTGCTCATCCAAACCAATCAGTAGGCTAAGAGAATTTAAAATTCCATACATATGAGTCTAGGTATTAATGCCGATTACACAGTACAGAGGGAGGTCCCTATATCCACACACACACACCCCATCCAGCATTTACACCAAAAGCCTTACCCTTTAAACACCTTTAACTATCCTGCAAACAGTAAATGCATCATTGGCCACCACCTCCAATAGTTCGTCTTTTTTTTTTTTTTTTTTTTTTTTAATTTTTATTGGTCTCTTTGTGTGATAATGACCTACACATGGATAGGGTCCAAACCATCTGGAAGATGTCTGATTCCAGGCTGAAAAGCAGTTCTCAACAACACTGGTCTTCTGCAGCCACCACAAAGCACCAGGAAAAGGGCATCTCCGCGGCCATCCCCAGCCAGGCCAGCACAGCTCTCCGTGCCCGCTGCACCGTCCCAGGCAGTCCTCTGATGACCCAAACCATCACCTCCTTTGGGCCCAGAGCAGGACAAATGAAATTTCAACAGGGGCCTGCCCTGTGACCGAAAATTACTCAGCTTCACAGCCCCTGAATGCAAGGAGAGATGGTCCCCCAAGAGCCAACATGCCCCCAGGTGGGTACGCCCAGGGTTCTGGGAAATGCATACCTCAGGTAACTCACAGGTGCGATCTCCCAGTGGGGGCGGGGCAGCCTGAACTTCTGGCCCTGCAGGAGTAGGAAGAAATTGCTTTTGTCTCTCCAACAATTGAGCCTTCCAACGGGGACTGGGAGGGCAGACAGCAGGACCGGCACTTCCACTCCCCACCACCGTCTCCCGACCCCTTCAGTAGCTCTGGCGTTCAGACAAAAGGTCCCCTGAGCTGGGGGTGGGGGGGGGCAGGTCGAGAGCAGGCCGGGAAACCAGCCTTCGCAGCTCCTTAAGTCACCAGTCCTGCATTTGGGTGCAGAGATTCCGTTTTAAAAATTCGAAGCATCGCTTTGGTTCGCTGTCTTTGTTCGCGGGCGCGGGTTCTCGCCCATCCATCCATCCATCCATCCATCCATCCATCCATTCATTCATTCTTGACGCACTCGCTCGCTCCCCGGTCGCTCCGGGCTCATTACCGCTTCTTCTTCTGCTTGAGGGACTTCCTGCGTTTCAGGATCATCTCATAGAGCTTGTCCATGCCCTCGGTGAGGCCCTCGCCGATGATGGCGCACGCCGGCTGGACGTGGTAGGTGGTGGCCGGGATGAGCTCGTGCAGCGCCAGCTGCTTCTCGATCTCGGCCACCGGCAGCGACTTGGGCAGGTCCTGCTTGTTGGCGATGACCAGCAGCGGCGTGCCCTGGTTCTCGGCGAACTTGGTCACCTTGTGCAGCTCCGTCTTGGCCTCCTCCAGCCGGTCCACGTCCACCGAATCCACCACGTAGATGATGCCGTCCGTGCAACGGCTGTAGGACTTCCACAGCGGCCGCAGCTTCTCCTGGCCGCCCACGTCCCAGAAGTGGCAGCTGATGCCCTTGGCCGTGCCGTTGCTCAGCTTGATCTTCTCGGTGTTGAAGCCGATGGTGGGCACAGTGTTCACGAACTCGTTGAACTTGAGCCGGTAGAGCACAGTGGTCTTGCCGGCCGAGTCCAAGCCCAACATGACGATATGCAGGGACTGAAAGGCCGAGATGTTGGAGGAGATGTTGCCCATGGCTCCTGGCTGCGGCGCCGGCCACTGCGGCTGCGGTGGGAGGGCGCCGCCCCCCGAGCAGTCACGGGCCCAATGCAGCCGGGCGCACCTGGGCCCCGCCCGCCGTCGCCCGCACCGGCCCCGGGCTCGGCGTCCCCCCGGGCGCACGGCTTGGCGCGCTCAGAAGCCGCGGCCCCCTCGCTGGCCGGGCTCGCGATCGGCGGGCATCGCTTCTCTACGCTCGGCTTTGTCTCCCGCAAAGCCGCCTCGGATGTTCGACGCAGGAGGCTCGCGCCCGGCGCCCTCCCCAGGCCTGGGCTCGCTCGGTCGCTTCCTCGGGCCGCGCCCCCGCGCTCCGGCAGCGCCCGGGCTCTCCGCTGTCCCAGCGCCCGGCGCTCGCCTCTGGCCTGGGACGGCGCCGCTCCTGCTCCAGTTCCCGCTCCCGGGGCGCGGGTTTCCCCGGGAGTCGCTGTCCGCGCGGCCGCCTCACAGTCCCCGCAGTCCCCGCGCCGCCGCAGCAGCCACCAGCCTGCAGCGGCCGGAGGGCGCCCGGGCCCGCCCCCTCGCGCCCCGCCCAGGACCCGCCCACGCCCCGCCCCGGGCCCCGCCCCGCACGCCGCCGGGGGTCAGGCGCGGTCCTCCCCGCCCCGCCGGCCGTTTTCGCGCGCTTCGTTGCGCCCCAGCCGCCACCCCGCGGCCCCTCCCGCGCCGCGCGGCGCGGCGCAGACACAATGGGCCCGGAGCCGGCTCTTCCTCCCCAGTGGCTGACGCGTTTGCAAAAATAGCTCTCGGCTCCCGGAACCCCCGCCCGGACCCGAGCCCTGCCCGGCCGGGCCGTAGCGGTGGGCTACGCAACCTCTCTGAGGGAGTGGGTCCCGGGGTCCCAGCTCGGGGCGCGAAGCGGGGCGGGGCGGGCCAGGGTGACGGAGAGCGCCTCTCTGGGGAGTGAGGGCGGCGAGGTCGGGGCCTCCAACCCCCAGAAGGGACGGGACGGGGCTGGCCTCGGTGAGCCGCCAGCCTGCGCTCTGGATCCAGAGGCGCGTCCCCACCCACCCTCGCGCCGCGGCAGTCGCCGGCCCCGGCCCCGGCCCCTAGTGACGCCCAGGCTCTCCTCCTGCCTGGGTTCCAGCGGGCTGCACCCGGCCAACGCCGCCCTCCGGAGCCCAGGCCTGTGCCCAGGGCACCCTGGAGGCCCAGCCTTTCTTGCCCGGTGGCGGCGGTTGGGGCAGGGGTCGGACCTAGGCCGCAATGGGGGATTGGAAGACCTCCCTGCCCCAAGTAACTCGGACAGCTCACCCTCCCAGACACTCGCCTGGGCTGCCTCATTTTGTCCGTCTCCATCGACCCTGCTGACATCCCAGGGGAAGCGTCAGCATTTCCGGAGAGCACCCCTTGCCACCCGACTTTGGGAACTGAGAACCACCTGCCCGCAGGTGAACTACCCCACAGAAATGGCAACACCAGCCCCAAGGGCTGAAAGAAAATGTGTCTACAGCTTGGAGCTAGTGGCATCGTGGGTTACAAACACTGATATTTCACGGGTTCCACCTCCTGTCACCCCAATTCAATGGTTTTATTCTGGTTTGTAAACACGTAACAAATGCATATCCTCCCTGGGTGCGGAGAAAACAGAGTATATTATGGCAAACACACAGATCTGGGGAGAGCTGCTGCGCAGGAGACAGCCGGCCACAGCATGGGCGACCGCATCTTCCCGGCTCTAGCTTGTGAGACAGAAACGATGGAAACGGGGTCAAGGGAGAAGAAAATGAAAATGCTAATCATTTATGAATAAAAGCTAGAATTTTAGAGAAATACTTTATCACCTTCCGTTCACAAACCACAGAAAAACATTTCATGTCGTTGGTACCAAAGCATGTGAGAAGACCCCACCAGTAAAAGGAAGGACAAGCCATCACCACCCCTACCCTTGGAATTCCCAAGGTGGCAGTCGGGGCGATCATCCACTCTCCTGAGTGGGTCCGGGGCTGGGAACGGAGTGTCAGGCTGGAAAGGACCCTATCATGCTGCCCAGTGAGGTAACAAGGCCTAGGCGGCTGTGACGACTAAGGCAGAACTTAGAAGCCCACCACCTGCTCCAGGACCAAGGGTCTGTATGCACAGAACTGGGCACCTGCCTGCCCTATTCCACACACCCCACTCTATCCACACGCTGTTTCCTTCAATCAGGAATAAAGTGAGCCACCCGAAGGATAGAATTCAACAGAAAATACTGGCTGCACTGTGCCACTTACTTCATTTTAAATAAAAATGGAAATGTATTCACTGACTTCACTGAAAAGTTAAGGATAAAGGTCCTCTTCAGGCATGGCTAGACCCAGGAGCTCAAAAGGAGTCTTTAGGGCAGGTGTCTCTCCAGCCCTCCTCCGTGTTCCCCTGTGTTGATTCTTTTTCCTTCTGGCAGCCTTGGACTCACATCTTTGGTTTAGATCCTGGAAAGGAAAAGGTACAACTCTTTCCCAGTAACTCTAACCAAAGCCTGGAGCACCCACCCTGGATCAAGGACTGCAGTCCAGGAGGAGGGAACACATCAGTGGATGTGGCCCAGGGGTTGAAATCGGGAAGGGTGGTTCTCCAAGAAGAATCCAGGATCTGTCACCAAAAGAGCAACTCTAGTGAGGCAACAAAAACAACAGATGCTGGCATAATTCATAATGATGACGTTTCAGTTATTGGGAACCCTGGGGAGACAGGATTTGGTGTTTTTGGAGTGATTTTCTTGGCTCTCTTTAATGCCTGCCCCATAGATAGCCACCTTCTTGTGAGACTATTTCTTCTTTCTCTTTCTTCTCTGCCATGGACAGGGCCGAGGCTGAGCCCCAGCCCAAGATAAGCCTTTGGTTTAGTAGGCTGGGACCTGAACATTGGGAAAGAGGCAGATCAGACTGGAAGCCTCTCCATCCGGCTTCCACAAATTACCTTTGTGTTACTTCCTTTTCCCCTAGTCAAGACTTGCTTTGATTTTAAGGTGGTAGGAAGGAGATATTTTAGTAAAGTATCTGATATTTTTTTTTTGGTGCTATGCTAATCATTACCAAGAGCCTCAGTATTTTTGACTGCAGCCTCCACATTTTGCACCACCATGATGGGGTTTAGCAATAAAGGGCTGTCTGCTGTCCAATAGAAAAAAAAAAAAAAAACAGATTAATAGACATTAATAGAGCCTTGCAGAACAGAGCCATTAAACAGCAACTCACCATAATTGAATAGTAACCACTCTACCTGCTAATTTCATTCACCAGGTGATAAGTTAATTTTACAGTTGATAATTTAACTTCTAACACATAAAAATGTAATTTGGTTGAGTCGACTGGTAAGTTTCCTTCAAATATGGATTTTTATTGAAAAACACTGGAATTATGAAAAGGAAAGTAATATGTTTACCACTCACATCAGACATGCAAGGCCTACTTTGAGCCTGTTTCTTCATGGACATACATCATGGCTAAATTCCACTGGGTGGAAAATATTGGCTGCACTGTGGCACTTACATCATTTTAATTAATCAGAAGGAGACATTTTTTCAAAGAATAGTATGTACTTGTGTTGTGCCTGAGATGAGTTCCTCTTCCAGCAGCAGTGACATTTCAGGTCCTCTCCTTTCTATTCTTCATCAAGATGACTGCATCCAGAGAAGAACTCAATTATTTCAAGCAAACAGAAGGCAATAACTTGGCAGTAATTTTGAAATTGCATCCTAAAATATTCTCTTCTTTTTCCCTTTAAGGGCTTTGAAATAAAATGTGCCACCAATTAAAATGACTTTTGAGTGAATCCGGTGACTAGAGCAATACATCATGGCATTATTATCTTTGCTTGAGTAAGGCTAATAACCTAAAATGCAAAAGGGAGCATCCCATTTATTCTTGAACCTGATGAGTAAATAAAAACCAGAACATGGGCACACGTGTTCACACACACACACGTAAGTGTGGGGTTATTTGCATGTTCTCACTGCAGACCTGCTGTGGAACTCTGGGTTCAGGTTCACTGCCCCGGTGCTTAACTGTTATAATACAGGAGTGCCCTCTGCTGAGCTTCTCGGATAATAGATGAAGGCCTCTACGGAGGCACATTGGCCTAGTGCTAGGCAAATGTTCAGTCCATAGTTATGGAATGAATGATGGATAAGTGACCCCCTAATATTCTTCTCTCTATGGAGATGCAGGAATAGAGCCCTTCTGGTTAAACTGAGAAAGTGCCAGGGGGCCATGGGTGCTTTGCTTGGGGCTCAGAGCGTGGAGCCATTGATGCCAGTGTGGGTCTTGTCTGTGAGACCTGCTGGTTACCTGCCGGGAGAGGGGAGCCAGGAACCTGGCAGAGCAGGAAGTTGCTTTACCAGGAGAACTGTTCAAAGAATCACAATTGATGGAAGAGAGCAGAAAACAGCATCCAGGAAACCCAGCTGAGACCAGAGAAGGGAAGAAAACTGATTTTTGCATCTAATTCGTAGGCAGGCATGAGCAGCTGTAAATGAAGAATGGGGCTGGGAGTCAAGAATGAAGGAGGCCAGTTGGCAGACAAGGTGACAAGGCCTGAAGCTCCCAAAGCCGGGTGGTCCACAATTGAAGCCTTTTATCTGTCAGGAGAGGTTCCTTAAGGAAGAACCAAACCAATACTTCCAGAAGCCTCAGGGCGTGCTGGGCCAACCACTTACCATCACTGCAGAGCCACCCCCTCGACTCCAGGAGAAACGCCGGCTCAGGCTACTTAACAGTGGAAGCCACTAAGACACTGGTGCCAAGGGAAGTTTTGTGGATGGGACTGTAGATTTGGGGGGGGGGGGGGGGAGATGAGAATCTGTGATGCTTGCAAGCTCCTGCTTTATTCAAGTGGTCCAAAGGCTGAAAATAAAAAAGATCCACTACTCTATTGGCCATTCAAGTTTACAATTCTAAGGAAAAAAAAAAAAAAATCAGGGTGCCTTATTTTTTATTTTGCTAAGCAACAGGGCTGAAACAATTCAGGTTTTTATTTTCCCAGTGATCACCACTGCTAGTGTTTTGTGTGGTTATTGTTGTTGTTGCTGTTTTCTTCAAGAAAAAAAAAAATTTAAATAAAAAGCTAAAAGGCTCCCCACCTTCAAGTCTTCCTTAATAATTGTCAATCTCTATTACATTCTTGAGATAGATATAAAACTTTAGAAGCCATTATCTGGGCTGGGCATGGTGGCTCACGTCTGTAATCTCAGCACTTTGGGAGACTAAGGTGGGAGGGTCACCTGAGGTCAGGAGTTCGAGACCAGCCTGACCAACATGGTGAAACCCCATCTCTACTAAAAATACAAAAGTTAGCCAAGTGTGGTGACAGGCATCTGTAATCCTAGCTATTCATGAGACTGAGGCGGGAGAATGGCTTGAACCCGGGAGGCAGAGGTTGCAGTGAGCCAAGATCGTGCCACTGCACTCCAGCCTGGGCAACAAAAGTGAAACTCCTTCTCAAAAAATAATAATAATAAGTAGAAGCCATTATCTTTCCTATCAGTAATATTTTCAAATGTAATTCTTATATAACACTATTTTACATCTCTCCCTAATATTTACATGGCATATATTAAATGAACCTTTGTCAAGGATGTTAAGACTCAAAGCTTTGGAAGTCAGCACTCAGGCATACCAAAGCGACAGAAAAGTTCTTAGATTAGTGCCAGCAGTTTCAGTTCAGGGGGAAGAAAAGGCTTAGTATGCAAAAGTATTTCTGAATCCTTTAATAATTCAATCACAGTAATTAAATTTCTACTCTAATAGCTACAGTGAAGGAAAAAAAAAAAAACAAGTTAACAATAAATATCAGGTGGTTAGAGAGCTGCCCCATGAACCAAAAAGTATTTGATGGAAACTTGGATTACTTTCATTCCTCTTCTGCCTCCACAGGTGAACTGAAATGCTATTATTTTCACTTAATTAAGCTTACCTGGCTGGACCCCGGAGAGATGAAAACAATCATGCTTTTGTGCCTCTATCAAGCCCTATTGGCTTTCTACAGTGCAGCAGGGAGGACGGGGTGTGTTGCCAGTGCCCCCCTCTCTAATGCGTGGTCACTCAGGATGACTCTTCCCTTGAATACAACAGTTGGCTTTTGTAGAACCATCCTCTGTGTGGATACAGCACAGCATCTGAACCGAGTTCCTTGGCTCGTTGCTGCTTCTGTTGGAGTAATAGCCGCTTGAGATGATCATTTCTTCCTTATGAGTCACACGGTGCTTATGTAACCTGATGCTTTGCTCCATCAATCACAGAAAATCCCTTTTACTCTCTTGCTTCTGCCTCTCCCAGTCTCCTGCAGCTGCTCTCTTAAGGTCGTTGATGAGCAGTGGAAAAATCCAAAGGGCTGATCTGTGTGGATGGCTGTCTAGGATGGAGATGCTCATGGGTTAGAGTCACACCACCCACCGGGACCTCCAAACATGCATCTTAGAAAGCTGTGCTCTGTCTCCCTGATCATGAATACTACTTTTTGTGTGAGTCTTCTCGTTAGTCATCAGCCACAGGCTGTGGTGGTCCTCAGTGTTGGGTCTGTGATGTTTTCTTTCTCTCAGTATCTAACTCCATCTAGCTCTCCTGATTTCTCAATCTCTGTCACTGTCAAAAGCCAGAAGAGAGGAACATGGACTACTGGACTCAGAGCACGCTCCTTTTCTCTCTCACTCTGTAGATAGGTAGATGATAAATGATAAACAGATGACAGATAGATAGATGATAGATGATTGATAGATAAATGATTGATGATATAGATAGATGATAGATCAATAGATAGATAGAGATTATCCAGCAAACACATCAACCAGCACTACATAATAGACAAACTCATTGTCTTTCCCCTCCCTCTGCTCATCCTCTGCATCCAGTCAACCAATGTCCAGATGATTCTACTTTGGAAACGGTTCTTGAAATTAAAATTTTGAGCACTTTTAAACCACATTTATTGTTTCTTCTTCATGACAGTTGCCTTTATGTCCTTAATAAATGCAGTATTTACTTCCATTTTTGCATGTGGAAAAGAGCAAACTTCACCAAGTTCACTAGCAAGGGCCTTTATCCACTCTGCTTGGGTACCAGGGAGAAGGGTTGGCCCAAGCTTACTTACAATCTGATTGGCCCAAGCTTAATACTTCATTGGTACCAATTTGATGAGTGCTCGATGAAGGGATGTGCTTCTAAGGGCAGGCTTAGTGTCCCCTTCTCTGCCTGTCAGGGGCGGGTAAGCTCTGTGGGATTGGCCACCTTATACTCAGTAGAGAAGGCACAGCTGGTTTAGATCCTCAGCCTAAGCTGCTTGCTTCAATCTACCACTTATTGCAGAGTTCTAGAAACAGATGGGGGAGGGTGCCCACCAGTGTTTGCCCAGCTTGATAAAGTAATACCACCTGGTCCATATAGGGAAGTGATAAACCCAACACTCAACCTCTCACATAACCCAGAAGGAAATTCCACTAAACTCTTTGGCATCCAATATGCAATATAAAGAGACATGACCTCTAGGCAACAACAGAGAAACCCCTAAAGAGAGAAGAGACTCAAATAAAAAGGTGCCAAGAAAGGATGAAAGGACACTTCAGACAACAAAAAAATAAAAGCAAAGAGTTTATTTCCTCCTCCTTCTCATCATCCCACTTTTACTTATTTTTGATATTTTTATTCTGGTCAAAGGTATCACAGTTTTTGTGGAGTATCTAGCCCTTTATTTGCAAGCTGCAGAGCAAATTTTTCTCTCCAGAGAAACTGACATTTAAGAGAACTAAGAAATGACTGAGTTGATAACGTTTTAGTATTTTTTAATTAGATAAAACATTCACATGGTATAACATTCATAAGGAATACCACTGTCCCTCATCCCCACCCCCTGCCCCCGCCATAACTCCTCTCCTTAAAGGTGACTGCATTAATTAATGTTTTGTGTCTCCTCCAGTAATTATTCTTTTTCAGAGAGCCATACCTTAGAATGTATTTATGCATCCCCAGAATCCTAAGCAAAGGAGGCAAAGGGAGGGCCATATCTTTAATGTGGCCATGGGGAGTCTGGCAGAGCTAAAATATATCCTTGCAACACCAAGGTGAAGGACTCTAGAGAGAAACTACAAGCTTTACTGAGAAAGGAAGAAGCTACTAGACCTTTCCTGCTGTAGTTATGAATATCTTCATCCTGCAGCCCAGGCTTGCCCAGACTCTGAGCCCAGACAGACCTGTTCCCAAGAGCAGCTGGGCTCTGCAATTACCCTGCAGATAGAAGCTCCAGGTACATCCCTAGGGAGCCAGTCCCTGGGAACTTCAGCCTTACCCTGTGCACTGAGCACTCACTATCCAGAAGACAGGTCTTCTGCTCCGTCCTAGGCAGGTACCCTGACATCTGGCTGGCCATTTGGAATCAATCTTCCCATTGCCTGTGACTGTAGCTATAACTGCTGGCCATGCAGCCCTAGTTCGTCCCATTTTGATGGACTGGCTTAGATGGGAGAAAGAAGGCAAATTAAAACACGGTAACTCCAGAAAGCAAAGCCAGCAGTTTTCCAGCCTGTAATGGCTTAGACTGAAAAGACAGAATAAAGAAAAACAAAAGCAAAGAAATGAGAATAAATTTGATTTTTGTCACAGAAGAAGCTTACCTGTCTTGAATTCTGACTTATTGATCTAGTATTTCTTAATTTCCAGCCTACTGTTCATGGACCATGTCTTTATTATGATTTTATCTAGTGCTAAAGGGGGGAAAATAGTTAAAATAAAAACAATCCAAGTGTTTTCCTTGCAAAAAAAAAAGGTCAAATATAAAAATTGGGTCTCGATTCTGGGCAGAGGGATGATGCAATGTATTAGGGTTCTCCAGAGGGCTATGTATACATACACACACACACACACACACACACACACACACACAGAGATATATATGTCTATATAGACATATATATAGACATGTCTATATAGACATATATATAGACACACACACACACACACATATATATATATAGAGAGAGAGAGGAATTTACTAAGTATTAACTCACATGATCACAAGATCCCACAATAGGCTGCCTGCAAGCTGAGGAACAAGGAGAGTCAGTCCAAATCCCAAAACTGAAGAACTTGGAGTCTGATGTTCAAGGGCAGGAAGCACCCAGAACGGGACAAAGATGTAGGCTGGGAGGTTGGGAGGGTAGACCAGTCTAGTCTTTTCACGTTTTTCTGCCTGCTTTATCTTCTAGCCTCGCTGGCAGCTGATTAGATGGTGCTCACCCAGATTAAGGGTGGATCTGCCTTTCCCAGCCCACCGACTCAAATGTTAATCTCCTTTGGCAACACGCTGACAGACACACCCGGGAGCAATACTTTGCATCCTTCAATCCAATCAAGTTGATACTCAGTATTAATAATCACATTAAAAAAAACAGGCTTCAATTCACATGTTGCTGTAGGGACACCGAGTTGGCGCCAGCAGGAGGCTTCCCTAAAACGTTGTTCGTATAAGCCAGGAACTGACATGCCCATCCCTAGCTATATTATGAAGTAACCTAAGATACTTCCATGCAATCAAAACTTCACAACTACTGAAAAGAATGAGATAAATTTTGTGTGATGATGTGGTTAAAATGACCCCGATATTGTTAAGTAAAAAAAGCATGGTACACAAATGCTTCCATCTCTATGGAAAAAAAAAAAAAAAAAAAGTGTGTGTGTGTGTGTTAGATAGATATATGATATCCATGATAATTTCCCCAAAAAAATACACAAATAACTACTGGTATTGATTATCTGGATGATGGAACTGAGGAGGAATAGAAAGCAGCCTCATCTTTTATTGTAAATCTTTTTGTACTGTTTGAATTTGTGTCCTCTATGCATGAAAGTATTATTTTCATATTAACAAAAAAAAAAAAAAAGCAGTTAATGAATGCATGCACAAAAAGACCTGCAACCATATGCAGATTTAAGAAGCTCTAAACTTTGTACTGTATTCTAGAAAGAATTAAAATAAGTACAAGTGTCCAGAGAGCGAATCAACACACCAGCGAATGTCAAATATCCATAAATAAGTGATTTCACGTTCTGCAGCATGAGATCCATAAAGGTAGCCTTCAAGCATGACTGAGATGTGCAGCTGAGCTTCCAGGGAGGGGCTAATTGATGGAGATCATCGTTTTTCTCTAGAGCTGCTATCCTCCTTCCTCAAGGTCAGGCTGACAAGGTGAAATGAAACATTAACATTTAGAAGTGCTTTCCCGTGGAGGTGGAAGTGCAGAAATTTAGCTCTTCTGAAACGTTTAACCTTCCCGGAAGGTGTTAATACTGCCAGCATCCCAAGTTCTCAGCAGGTTTTCAAATGATTTTTTCCAGGGCAGACCCTGAGATATAAAACAATGAACTACAACAGGCCCAGGACACTGCAGATATTTTGTGCTATTACTTAAGAATTAAAATTCTTTCATTCTGCTGTTTGTGCATAAATATTATCTTTCCTAATGACGTTTAATATACATATCATTAACACTTTATCACATGAAAAGTTTGGAAAATTAGTTTCCCAGCAGAGTTTCCAGAGGTAATGGAGAACTAGCTTTGCATACGGGCTTTTCATACATTCTGTATAGGTGTGGGTAGAACTAAGTGCAGTGATGTTGCATGAGGAGCAAGTAATGAGGAAGAGTTGAGTCTTTTACTTTTGGTGCTATGGCTCATGGCTATCTAGGCAGAGTTTCCTGCATACAAAACGGCACCTTTCATTTCAAAAGGACGTGTTATTTATGTATCAGTCCTTATCAGCCCCCAATAGAACCGCCTTCTATTTTACTAAATGTGTACAATAGCAACAGACTCTCTTCTCTCCTTCAAGCCTCAGTGCCTCTTGTTGAAGTAACATTTTCCTGAAGAAATCATTCTTCCAGACCATTTTAAATTTTTAATCAAATTCCTAATGAAATTGTGCGAGGGACTGAAAAGTGTGGAATAACACATTGTAATTCTGGAAACAATTGAGTACGTCGGGGTAGTCAAACATGTCAGCATGACTGGTATCGATCTTGTGTGCACACATCAAATTGAACTTTGAGTTCTCCACAATAATTTCAGTAAACTCATTCCTTTTATTTTTTCAGGGTATTGTAAAGACCCAAGCCAAAGAACTTAGTCACCATGTTTGATTCACTCAGGTTCCAAATATAAAGTTATTTGTCACTTTTTCCTTTCTAGAAACTTCTGTTATAACAACCAATATGTAGAATTGAAAATTTGAAAATGTAAAAATGTCAGAGGATTCTCCAAGGCATGTATGCCTCATGCGATCTTATAATCAAGTTGACGATGTCACCATTTCTTCTGATTTTTAAGATATTTTTCCTCTCCTTCATTTTTGTTGAAGTAATTTTCCTGGTAAACACCTTCTGTATTAAAAAAAAAAAAAAAGCTATGATAAAAAGTCCTGTGTTTAGAGTGCTTGAGATGAACCTGGGGGTATACATATAATCTCTAAGAAGTCAACATTGAAGGAAGGAGAATGAAAGTATCAATATAGGTTGCCAAAGATGATTATTTCCATAGTTAATCCTGCTGCTTTAAATGCACCTGATCTTTATTTTCTACTCCTCGAGATACTTGAAGTGAGGGAGCTCCCTTACTGGTTGCATGAATTACTGAGCATAAAATACTCATCCAGGGATTATGGCTTAACTGTTCATCCTGCCCCCATAGCCAAACAAAAAGCCCAAGGACTTTCCGACAGGTAAAGGATAGACAGCCCAGTGTCCTAGGCCATGACACATCCTTCTGCTGTGTGAGGCTGTAAAATCATGACTGTTCATGTGATAGACACATGCTCTGGAGCTACCATGTAATAGTCCATGTGTGTAACATAGGAGAGAGTTCAAGTATAAAAAGGAAATGCATCAATCATCATTTCAATGAGAAATACATTCTCTGGGTAAATGATTCCATATCATTCATTTAAGACAGTTTGTGAATATACCTGTTGTGTCAGGTGATGGAATCATAAAACACAGTCCTAATGCTCAGTGTTGATAGACAACTGACAGATGCAGCCACATCACAGGCAGGAGAAACAGAGTAGGATAATTTGCTCCAAGGGAGGGATGATCCCTGAGCATGGATGGGGTGGGGGTGGGGCTTGGGGAGTAGAAGGTAGGAGGGATGCTGAGGCAAACATTACCAAGGAAAGCTTCCATGAAGATGACTTCTAAGCAAGAAATATAATTAGCAGATATTTGGGTAAGCAAAATATCTTGCCAGTTCTTTGGTGTCTGTGATTCTGTCCCCATATCCATCCTAAGGCACTGTGGTCCCCTGATGGTGATGAGGAGGAGAGGTGTCGTAAACTCACAAAAGAAAACAAAGGAGCTTTGCTTATTCAGAAGGACTCTGGACAGTAGCTCTGGGTAGAAACAGACCACGGGATAACAGCACAGATGTGATTCAAAAGCATAACTGGGGACAAGACCCCAGACAAGTCCAGGTGGCAACCAAATCAGAAGCTTTCTCTTGGACTCCCAAGGGTCTCTGTGTACCAACTTCAAGAGGGGGATTTTAAAAGGGTACTTAAAATCTCAAAAACATATTACTCACTGAAAAGGCCATCCATGAATATTTACTGCATCAAAGGATAATAGTAACAACAACACAAGAAGCTCCCATTAATACAGTGTATATTACATTAATTGATAACATCTCACAGTTACACTTAGTACTTTATATCTCAAAGATTTATTCTGATAATATAACTTTAATATTAAGTAGATGTATATTAAAAAAAAAAAAAAAAAAAAAAAAACAAGCCAGGAGAATTATGAGGCAAAGAAAATTTGCTGTAGTCTAGGTGATGTTAAGACATTTGCATATGATAATAGAGAAGGCCATGAACGTGCCTTCAAGTGTACTGCAGACCCTTCCAGGTAGACGCATGAGGAAACCATTCCATCATAATTCCCGTGGCTTTGTAATCATAAATAAACATTTTCTTTGCTGTCTATTTATCAGATGTTGATTGAGCTTTCACTGTGTGTAGGGGACACTCTTGGCCACAAAACACAAAGATTTATAAATATTTAAAATATAGCCCCTATTCAAGTCTCAGCTGTCTCAACTCTCTCTCCTCATCTCTCTCTCTCTCTGTCTCCCTCTCTCTTCCTCTCTGTCTCCTTTAGATTTGTGTAGTCCTCTAGTGATTGTCCTATAGTTTTACTCCTTCCCTTCTCAGAGGGTCTCTGCTTCTCTCACAATGCAACTTTCAGTCTGCTTGTATCTGTCATGTCCTTCCCCACTCTCTGAACCTGTGCTGGCAAAGGTCATCTCCTGATTGCTACACAAACTGGACCTATTTTAGTCCTAATTTTACTTATTGTCCCAGTTGCATCTGGCACTGTTAACCACATTCTTTTTTCCCAAAACTCTCTCTGACTTGCCTTTCTTTGGCTTTCATTGTAGTCCTTGCTCCCAGCTCTCTTGTACATTTTAAGGTTCTCTTACAAAGTCCTTTTCTTCCATCTACCTCTGAACTGTGAGTATTTTCTGAGCCCTCTGCTTGGCCCGTGTTTCACACCATGCCTACCTTCAAGGGACAGTTTTTTTGCTCCAGTGAATTCTTCTCCCTCCTCCACAATGTTTTTGTTGTGAGAAAATACACATAACATAAAATTTACCATCTTAACCAATTTTAAATATACAGTTCAGTGGTATTAAATACATTCAGAATATTGAGCAAACATCACCACCATTCACCCTCGTAACTCTTTTCATCTTGTAAAACTGAAACTCTACCCATTAATAATAGTGTTTCATTATTTCCCCCACTTCTCAGCCCCTGGAAATCACCATTCTACCTTCTGTCTTTATGATTTTGACTACACTAAGTACCTCATATAAATGGAATCATACAGTGTTTGTCTTTTTTTGACTGGCTTATTCCACTTTGCATAATGTCCTCAAATTTCATCTATGTTGTAGCATGTGTCAGAATTTCTTCCCTTTTTAAAGTGAAATAATTTCCCATTTTACATATGTGCCACATTTTGTTTACCCATTCATCTGTCAACAGATACTTGAGTTGCTTTCACTTTTTGGCAATTCTGAATAATGCTGCTATGAACATGGGTGTACAGATATCCCTTCAAAGCCCTGTTTCTAATTCTTTTGGGTATATATCTGGAAATGAGATTGCTGGGTTGTAGGGAAAAGAAAGAAAGATCAGACTGGTCCTGTGTCTATATAGAAAGAAGTAGACCTAAGAGACTCCATTTTGTTCTGTATTTGAGATGCTGTTAATCTGTGACCCTACCCCCAACCTTGTCCTTGCAAGAGACATGTGCTGTGGTGACTCAAGGTTTAAAGGATTTTGGGCTGTGCAGGGTGTGCTTTGTTAAACAAGTGCCTGAAGGCAGCTTGCTGGTTAAAAGTCATCACCATTCTCTTAATCTCAAGTACCCAGGGACACGTACACTGCCAAAGGTCGCAGGGACCTCTGCCTAGGAAAGCTAGGTATTGTCCAAGCTTTCTCCCCATGTGATAGTCTGAAATACGGCCTCGTGGGAAGGGAAAGACCTGATCATCCCCCAGCCTGACACCCGTGAAGGGTCTGTGCTGAGGAGGACTAGTACTAGAGGAAAGAAGGCCTCTTGGCGGTTGTTGGCAGTTGAGATAGAGAAAAGCATCTGTCTCCTGCCCATCCCTGGGCAATGGAACATCTCAGTGTAAAATTCTGTTTACTGAGAAAGGAGAAAGGAGAAAACCGCCTTAGGGTGAAAGGTGGGACTTGCTAGTGCAATGCTGCTCTTTATGCACTAAAAAGGTTTATGAAGATGTTTGCATATGCATATCAAGGCACAGCACTTTTCCTTAAACTTATTCATGTCACAGAGATCTTTATTCATATGTCTTACTGCTGACCTTCTCCCTACAATGATCCTATTATCCTGTCACTTCCCTTTTTCTAAGATGGTAAAGATAATGATCAATAAATACTAAGGGAACTCATAGATCGGTGCCGGTGTGGGTCCTCTGTATGCTGAGCGCCGGTACCCTGGGCCCACTTTTTCTTTCTCTATACTTTGTCTCTGTGTCTCATTTCTTTTCTCAAGTCTCTCGTTCAACCTAATGAGAAATGCCCACAGGTGTGGAGGGGCAGGCCACCCCTTCACTGGGTCATGTTGTATTTTTGTGTTTAAGTTTTGTAGGAACTGCCATGCTGTTTTCCATAGCAGCTACACCATTACAATCCCACCAGAAGTGCACAAGTTTCCAATTTCTCTGCACCATCACCAGTATTTGTTACGCTTTTTTTAAAATTCTAGCCATCCTGATGGGTGTGAGATGGTATCTCATTGTGGTTTTGATTTGCATTTCACTAGTGATCAGTGATGTTTAACATCTCTTGTTGCACTCATTGGCCATTTGGATGTTTTCTTTGGAGAAATCTCTATTCAAGTCCCTTGTCTCTTTTTAAATCTGGTTGTTTGCTTTTGTTGTTGTTGTTTCCAGTGGATTCTTTTCCCCAGATATTTGCTTCTCCTGTGCCTTGAACTGTATCCAAATCCCTGTTCATGTTTCCCTTGGGTTGTCCCATGGACACCCCTAGAGCATTCCAACTGATCTCACCTTTGCCCCTACTGAGTCACTGTTCCTCCCCCTATTCCTCTTACCTCCTTCACTACCATTGACTCATTCTCACAACCAGAACCCAGCAGAGAAGTGGGAGGCCGGTGAAGCCCTGCCACACGCCTTTTAATAGAATATCTAAGGACACAGCCTCCAGCTTTAGGAGAGAATAAGCCCATTTCTCTACATTTGGTTGGGAATGAGCTTGATGGTATCATCTGGGCCAACGGGTGGTGGGAGCCCTGCTGCCTCTTGGACCAAGGAGACCACTCAGTAACTGTCCATGTCCTCTCCCCCCACGCAGCATCAAGGGTGACTGGCTGACATGAAGAATTCAGCCAGGTATGGCCAGACACTATGGGACCTTGGCCTTTAAGGTGGGTGTGGTAAGGGGGCGGGGGGGGGTTGGCCCATCAGAGGCTCCCACTTTCAACCTACTTTAACCCGTAATACCTGCAATAATAACTTCAATTTAAGAGTGCTATAGAATGGCTAATTGTAATGTAATTTGAATGTAAACATTACAAAATTGGAAGTTAGTTGTTAACTAGAACATCACAGTTTATGGTAATGCACAAAATCAACTCCAAGTTGCCTAAATGATGGTAGAGAAGAAAATTTCCAAAATATAAAACCCAGGTAGGGGACAAAGATGGAACCCACAAAACATTACCTGTAATGCTCAGTAAGAATTATCCACAGCACAGAGGACAGAGATAAACAGGCCCACTCCCCTGGGCTGAAGGGAAGATGTGACTCCATGAGCTAGGATGGCCAGGGCGAAGCAGGGAGCAGAAGACCAGCATTTGGACCATTGACCTCATCTACAAAGTTGCGATAGCTCAGTGAACTCAGTGGATACAAATTAGGAGCATCCCAACCTACAAAGAAATGATTTCCCAGACCCCTTTCTCTGGGGTTCCTGATGGCACACCCTCTCACCTGCCTCGGAATCACTGGGGATGCTTAGGAGGATGTCACCTGCGGTGCCATCCTGCCTGCATCTTGCCCAGCCCTAGGGAGTGGCAGCAGAGACTGCCCTGGTTCCAGCCCCTTGTATCGCCCTGGTTCCTAAGACAAGTGGAGGCACAGCCAGGGTGAGAAGGAGCAAAAAACACCATTTGAAGGAGGTCTTGAACCCCCACTTTGTTCTCGGACCACCTTTTAAAAAGCCTTGGGACAAAACTTTCTAATATAATTGGATAAATCTTAACCAGGATTTTTAGAGTTAAGCTTAGCTAAAAAGACCCGTTGGAAGCAAGTAGCCAGCTAGGGGAGTGAGTCATTAGCAGGGTGGCCATTGGAGTCCCAGGCTTCTCTTCTTACTTCCCAGGCCTGATGGGTCCTTCCAGAAGCCCCTGTTGAGTGTGTCCAGGTGGAGACGCAGCTGCACACAGTGGGTTAGACAGACTTCTTGGACCAAAGCACAGCTGGAAAGTTCCAGATGGTCCAGAGTCTAGCCCCATGATGGTCTGGGTAACTAGGTAACGGCAATGGAGAAGCAGCAGAAATCGATGGAGAACAGTGTCTCAGCTACGTCAACCTGTAATTACGGCACTGAGTCATTCTTGAGGAAGCTTCCCTAAAGCCTTTCCCTGCTCAAAAACAGCACCAGTTGGTATTTGAGTACAGACTGTCGAATGAACAATATTTGTAATTTTTTGAGTGACATTTCATCAAAAAATTTGTCCCCCCAAAATTCAAATATCTGCCACAACTAAATGCTTTATTCACTTACTTGGAAGACATAGGAGTGGGGAAATATTTTGTATTTTATTGGTGACTCACACTTCTCTGGGAAGAGCGTTCAGCTTAGGTTTTCAGAGCAATGCTCCCGGAGTCAGTGAGATATGGGCTCTAATTCCACTCAGCGATATGATGTGGGGTGAGGGCCAGCCGTGCTAGCTGCAGTCTCCCCGTCTATGACGTGGAGATAATCACAGTGCCTCACTCACGAGGCTGCAGGGACAGCTGTTGGAGCCTGGGCATTTCAGGACTCAGCCCCACCCCTAGAGAAGAGCAAACACTCCACAATATCAGCTCTCGTCATTTTCTCTTGTCACATCAGGCCATACTGTTCATCTTAGTTCTATGCGTGCTTATTTCGCATGTAAGTCCCTAAAATAACCCTTTACCAATGTGGTAGAGGTCACTTTTCTGACTTGTAATTATTTCAATAAATGGTTATCTGCATTTATCTAAAAATATATTTCCTGAGTTTAAGAGAGAATAAGGAGTTGTACTTTCCACTTTCGATGGGAGACTGAGTGTGTTTATGGAGTCTATTTAGTTCATGTTCCATAGATACGTGAATTTGGTGCATATTGGACATGTATATTCAAATGCCTTTTTTATGAGAGCCCTGATTTTATCTACTGAAACCTGCAAAAGATCATCTACCTCTGACCTCTGAAGTCCTAAGTATAATTAAATGACTATAAAAATGATTGTTTTGTTGCAGTAGTTACCTTGCTTAGCAGTTTAAAGTCAGTACCCCACAGGGGTAAAATGATGTGTTTCTTCTGCCTTTAACTTTTAAGGCAACATACGAAGTAAGATGCGTGGATGGTGTGTGTGGTGTGGTGTGGAGTATGGTGTGTGTGTGTAGTGTGTAATATGGTATGTGTGTGGTGTGTAAGGGAGTGAATGTGTGATGCGGTGTGTATGTGTGATGTGGTTTGATGTGTATGTGTGGTGTGGCATGTGCTGTGTGGTGTGGTGTGTTTGTGTTTGTGGTAGGTAGTGCGTGTGGCTAGGTGGGCGTTGTGTGTGGGCTAGGTAGTGCATGCAGTGGGTGTGTGGTGTGGTGTGGTGTGTGTCTGTGTGAGATGTGGTGTGTTTGTGTGTGTGGTAGGTGGTGCGTGTG